>NT_033778.4:16201767-16507030 GCF_000001215.4 Drosophila melanogaster | reverse complement strand
CATAGCCCAACATACCCGATATGCGACAGGGTATCGACACGTTCGAAATTTTGTGGTGCAAGCAAAGCCGAGTGCAAAAAGTGAGAAAAGCCGGACCGATGGCAAAAATAAAAAGCAAACAACAAAAATGTGTAAATGTGCAATCAAATGAAAGAAAACCAATAATCGAAAAATGCCAATGCAGCGTACACACACACAAGGAGCCAAAAAAAAAAGAAGGAGGAGAAGGAGCGGATAGCCTGGGAATTATTGGCTCAGGTGGAGAAGGGTGGGGTACAGGTAGTGGGGGGGGGGGGGTTACAGTAACTGAAGGGGGCTGGCAATGGAAAATGCACTAAATAAAACATGAAATTGCGAAAAATTCGACCATGTGAGCGGCACAAGGATGTCAGGTGCCAGCACACACCATCCCAACCCACCGATTTTCCGCTCTCAATCTTGCTAGCCAAGAATTTGCAGCTATAAATTGTTGTCGCAAAATAAACAGAAAAAATAGAAAAAAAGAGTGTATGGAAGACTTCCTCCCGGGAATAATTGTGCACACAATAAATCAACTTGAGCAGCGGCAAATGGCGAACAAAAGGATTTTTTCAATTTGCTAACGAAACATCAGAGCAGAGCGCACAAAATAAATGATAATAGCCCGGCCAACTATTGTTGGCCAAGTGTTTTTTGCGACAGCGGTAGCCGCAAGCCAAAATGTCAAAATACTAAATATTAATCATCATTATTTCAATCAACATTTATTAACATGGACTTTGCATTAGCACATAATGTATTTTTGACCTTTTGTCATTCCGCTCCAGAGGGTTATATCCCTTGCCCCACCAAACCGCCACCACCCCACCACACAACTCGGCCCACAATGCACAGACCACATTTTCAATTTTGCCACAAGGGTCAGAAGTAAAAGGAGCCAACTTGGAGTCACAAAGGCCAGGGATCCATTCGTTTGTCTTTGCGGCCTGTCCATGTGCGTGTGTGCGTCTGTGTATGTGTGTGTGTGTGTGTGTGTGTGTGATGCCCCCTTGGCACTTGTTTGTCAGTCGACTACCCCAACCCTTAAGCCATAACCATCCAACCCAAAATGCCCCACACTCCACGGCCAACCATTCCAGAGTCATTTCAAACTCGATTTCAGTCATTTGTCTTTTGTCATATTAATAATTCCCTTTTATTATTGCCACCATGATAATAAGCTGTCTGCTATGACCACTCCACTCGAACGCGACCCATCATCCCGTAACATTTTCCATTATCCACCGACTTTTATAATTTCCCATCGCAGCAGCAAAAAAGGTGTGTGCGCGTTCACCTTTTTTGCTCCGCTCATTAATAATAATATAAGGGAAATGGCTGGGGGATGCGTATACCCTTGCCCAATTGGGAGATGTTCGAGTGCTGGGGCATTGTCCACTGGAACAAAACTCTTGATTCTCCTTCTGCACTGAGAACAAACCTTATAACCTTTTGGTTATAAAGCTTAATCCCATGCTAAGGAGCAGAACAGAAAAATTAATTTTATTTTCCATAATTTTCTTTTACCAAAGCTAAATGTGCCATCATCAATCAGCTTGGGTAATTAATGTGAAATCATTTTTTTTCTCACAGTGCATGGCCACTTCACTTGCTCTCTTTAAGTCATTAATTTTCATCTGTTGTTCGTGGCGCTGCTCGGCGCTGTGTGCATCCCTCTTTTTGCAGGCAAATAATCTTAAGTATTTGCCCGTTGCGGTTCGCCTTGTAATAGATCATTAATAAGAAGTAAAAAATTCCACAAATGCTGGCAAAGTAATATTAATGCAGTCAAGTGAGTTATTTACTAATTTGATAGATAACCGCAAAACTTCTGAACGAACGAAGCGCTCACAACTTTTAGCACACCACTTTCATTGTTCAGTTTCCTGTTGTGAATTGTGTGTTGAGCACAAAGGTGGTAGAACTTGAAGTTGTCAGCTTGTTAGGGCGAGTTCCTAAGCCTTTACTTTTGGCTAAGACAAAAAGTGCTTGCTGGCTGGTTGAATTGTGCAAAATCCAAACAAAATGCGAATGTTTAGAGTTCAGAGCAAAGAGTGTGTGTGAGTGTGTGTGTGCTTGTGATTCGATTAGCTTTGGGGTTAAAACAAGTTGGCTCCATTCAAATCAAAACCAAAAACCTCAAAATATCAAGTGCCAGACGAGAGATGGAACCTAACTTGATTTGCAATTATTATTGTTTAACAAGAAGCATAAGCCGACACTTATCCCGACTCACAGCCACATTCTCGCCCAAGCCGACTGTTTTGTTATTGTTGATACAAGAAGCCCTCCCCTTCTTACGAGTGTGCAAAATTTTCAAATATCTGAAAGCCTTCATCTGCATCTTCAGATACAGATCCACACACACACACGTGCACAATTGTTGCTCCACTCCTCGGAAAACTCGGTTGGTGTGGAGGGTGGCGGAGTGGTTCATAAATCCAATGACAGAGCCAGACCAATGTCATCTTATTTTAGGCAAATGATAAATTGACAAATTTATTTGGGTCACAGCCAGGGCGCATTCATCATCATTTGCAGGAGGATTTCCAAAGGGCCACGGGGAAATTGAAAATTTCTCTCTGTCGTTCGTTTATTATTTTGTTTTCATTTTCATTTTGGTTTTTCAGTTTTTTTTTCCTTTGTGGGATAACCAGGGCCTCTACTCCACTCATAATGGAGCTGCTGGGCAACAACAACTGACACTTTTGCCTAATGCTAATGCAGTTATAATGAGCTCTAAGCCAATTGGATTGGATGTCCCTGATTTGGGTTGGTCTTGGGCCCCAAAGTCGAAGTCAAAGTCAGAAGACGCTTCGGACATTTGCATAATTAAAATTGATGTTCATGCTGCCAGTGAAGAGCGTAGTTGTGTACTTGCCAGCTCTATTGAAAGGTCTGTCCGACTTGTGTCCATTGTTTATTTATAATCCCAGCAACTAGTGCGCTGATTGAGTTGCCCAAGTTGAGGAGCGCATAAATTTGCATTATAGATCGACACACAAGAATCGTAGGAACGAGTGAGTGAGGGATTACACCGCTAGAAAATCGCGTGATTCAAGTAAGGAGGTAAACCTCTTGGTTTTAATAGGAAAATCTCTTCTAACATGGCTTGGATTTTGCATTTCAAATAATAAATGTCAAATTTTCCAAATGAAATGAAAATATTTACTCATATTTTTCCACTGTATATATACATAGAAGGTGGTCCGTTGTTTTGACCTACTGTTCATCTGCATGCTACATTCGTGCTGCAATTTCTTTTTGCATAATGCAAGAGACTGCTCAACTTGTGCCCAGACGGCACAGCTGGTTTAATCAGCCCATCAGTTAAACGAAAACATTGAAATACTCTACTTCTGACCAGTTGGGAAACTCACCTGGTGAAAGTTCTTCGGTGACTGCCTCTATTTGCGAAATTAGCATGAGGCAACTGCCAAACAGAAGCCAATGTATCCCGTTCATTGTGGCAACACTTTAGTTTTGAGTTTCTTTCTTGGAATTCAATCTGGAATGGCAAAAAAAAAGGAAAATTCATTTTTGATTAAATGCTGGCTATGGCTTAGACAAGAAATACAGTTACAGAATGTAATAAACTAATATAAAATATACCACAAAGTCTATCCTATACAATTACTCTTTTACATAAAATATACATATATATTTCCTTCTATTGATATGTCTACAAATATAATGCGTAATTGTTACATTTGTGCGCTGTGTAATTACTTATATACACCAGGTATATAGCTACATCTCAGCAATTTGCCATTAAGATTTCCACCATCGACAGGCGGCACTTCCGACGCACATTATTCACTGGGCGTTCGCGCCGCAAAGTATGCAACGTCATGCGGTGTGGCAGTGAGTTGGCGCTGACGATGGAGCTCCATGGTGGTCTGGAGGTCGGAAAATGGGTGGAAAACTATGTAAAGGCAACGCCAACGGGCGAAGGCCAACGATTGGGGGGCGTGCCCTGAGCCACACGTCAAACACATTCATCACGAGTGCCAGAGTGACAGATGGCAAATGCGCCTACGGTCTCGTTTGTCCGCCGCTTCTGGAGAGGAATCCTTGATCCTTGGTCCAGTTTGGCCATGACAACGGACGGCTCCGTGGTTCTTGCACAAGGGCAAAAAAGGACAAATGGAAATTTTTCCAATTATTGCCGCAGGCAACAGCAGCATCGGCGTCAACAGAACATACACACACACACACAAACAAAAACAAAAAGGGAACATTTAACGCTTTAAAGTGCGGCAATGCTCATATTTCATTCATGGTTCCGTTCAGGCACCGAGATTCCCCGAATCATCAATAACTAATTGCAAAATTTTGAGTGACGTCGTCGTCAGTTGATCAAAAACTCATTCTGTCAGCCGCATATGGACACGAATCCAATAAAGAATGCCAACGCTACCAAAAATATATATACATTCTAAGTAGTGCAATATGTAATGTGGTCACATCTGCGACTGACATGATTTTGGCATTAAACCGAAAGTCATTTTTCGGACGGCTTCTGTGTGTGAGCCCTTTCAGCTTTTTTTGGCTTATTTAAGGTCTGTAGTACAAACTCTGTACATTCTTTTGGTTGGCAAAATTCACTTTTATTTTAAACTGACAGCAGCTGCTGAATAATTACGTATACACAAAAGGTAGCTGACAGGCTAGGGTTAGGTGGACAGTGCGGTACATAAGTTTAGCAACCGTGTGATTGAATATACTTTTTATAGGGTAGAAAGTCATAAAAACGTATTGCAAATTTACTTTGGAAAGCGACTATAAGTAGAGACACAACTTTAGGCCATGCTACAAGAAAATCAACTATAATCTATGAATTCTAGGAACTTAGTCTTAGTAACACAGCTTACCTTACCACGTCTGAACTTTCGAAATTAATAAAACGCTTAAATCCTTTTTACACAAGTTTACAACCGTGTCCCTGCGATTGATTAATCCCTGTGAAACCATTCAGTTGCGAAACGGACTGTACATAAGCACCATATGCTAGCATATGACCCAAGACGCGGCTCAATGCCTCCCATCAACACTTTCAATTTCAAAAGGAAACTTTTGGGGCCACCTACACCACACACACACAAGCAGAAGCACACACACATACACATGGGCGGCGGTGAAAAGGGGTGGCGCTTTTGGAGGGGGAGTGGCGGATTGGCAAGGTTTTACGAGGTCCTGTTAACCGCGGGTATTTACACTAAGTCTAATGAAATGTTTAACAAGCACTTTGCTCTGCGCAAATCCCAATGACCCATAATATTAGCATAAAATCACTTGGCCCAGTGGAAAAGGGTGGTAGGTGGTAGGATCCTGGCAACGTGCACCGTTCGTAAACCCTAGCCCCCTTTCATAAATAAGTAGTTTTTGGGTGTGTGTGTGTGTAACTACTTGCTAGTCAGCCTGCGTGGCCTGACACGCTCTACGCTCTGCGGAAAATGCGGGCCTCAGCTCGGGAAATTTTCATTTAAATTGCACACTTTAAAAGTTTTCCCCAACCCCCGAAGAGCAAGGGGAAATGCGAGAAGAAGGGCTTAACAAAGCACCGACATGGCCTATGGCATGCTGTGTATATATATGTATATATATATATATTTTGCCATTACGCTGCACATAAATTTTTATGTTGGTCCATACTTTATTTGTTTCTGGCCTCCGTTTGGTTTTCAGCCCTGTTCGCCTCGCCCCCTTGCTACCAAAAATAAATTACATTAAAATTCTAAGCCATCAGCCAGCGAGCTTTGGAAATTTATTTTTCCACATTTTATTCGCCGCTTGCCGCAAAACTCTATTTTCTTCTTCGTGGGGTTAAGAGTTGGGATCCGGGCTTAGCCTCGGCAAAGTTGTAAAGTATCATTCGAGTCAATTAGTTCATTTGCAGCATTTCATTTCGGTCCGTGGGAATTTTGATGAGTTTCATTAAGTTTTGAAATAAATTTGAGCCGAAAAGTGGGTGAGTGTTACTATGACCACTGGGCTTATGGCCATTATTTTGAGCTTAATTTATGTGATTACCTTTTTTTTGCCAGCTTAAATAGATTAAAGGTATTTTAAAAACAAAAAAAAACAGTTTTAAGCATATTAAAGTTACTTAATACGATATTTTATAGAATAAATCCGTTGCCTTATTTATTTAGTGTCTGTATAAATAATGTATAATATAATGTATAAATATCATTTTTTTTCAGCTGTTCAAACATATTTATTTATTCTCATTGAGTTTTTAAATGTATATTTTGGTGCTTGTATTTATTTTCTTTACTTTATCCCATCCAGGCCAGCCCACATAGAATCCTTGGCCCAGCTTGCACAGGTATGTCCTTTTCCACACACACTTACATAGATGCGATTGTGTACATGTACACTCTCAAACAATCACATACACGATGAATTTTATTTATATTTCATAGGAACATAGGATTTCAGATAACATGAACTTTAGAGATCTAAAGTTAGGTAACTTACTTGATATTGTTAATCTGCCAGTTCTGCGAAAATGTTTTTAAACCATTTATTCTATTGTTTAGTTGTTGGTTAGGATGAATGAAAAAATGTAAACACACTTTTGTATGGTACACACAAACACGCGAAAAGGAACATGAACACAGATGAAGTTAAGTTGACTGTGGGCTTATTTGTGTTTATAGATGGGTGCCAACGTAATCACAACCATTGTTCACTATTTGGATTCATAAATCTTAAGTTTCACTCGAGTTTTAATTATTTTAAATGCGAAAACACAGAAAAATAGGCATACAAATTTACAGACGCTCGAATTTTGCTGTCAAACGGAGCAGACAATCTCTTGCTCTCTCTCTCGCCGTTCCTCTTTCCATGCGTTTCGTCCTGCGAGAGCGAGGCAGCTGTTCGAGTCCTGTAGGGAAAGGTCCTTGTTGGTGGTGAGAGGACATTCGCAACTGTCAAAATGACAGCGAAACATTCACAGAGCGCAGGCGCATGTTTCGTTTCGTTCCAAAACGTTTAAAGGAGCATATCCTGCGATTCCAGCAGGGGTTGCAATTCGCACACCCTCTCTCGCACCATGATTCTCTAGAGAAAGAGAGTGAGAGGGAGAGAGAGAGAGAGCAGACGACAATTACCTGAAGAATTGGCATTAGCCCATTTTCGTTGCGTTATAAATTGCGTTTGTCACTTTGGAGCATTCGCAGACTCGAGAGGTCCCAAACACATACGCATATCCTGGGTGTGATTTTACATTTCCACCCACTCCACCCACTTGGCAATGCCACCCCAAAAATACCCCATCTCCATGCAATTACATTTAACTTTCCTTGAGCAGTCTGCTGGGTTGGAATTAATTTTCGATTTTATTGTCAGTTAGTCAAACCCACTTGCTTAGCTGTCGCTGCGCCTGACTCTGATTTAATTGAAACTGCATGAATATGCAATTTCGGGCTATAAATTGAAATCTCGATTTCTCCGCCCACCCCGTTTTTTTTTATAGCCTTTTGGAATTTTCACTTTTAATGGCTCTCAGTTGGCTCCTTAGGAGTTTTCAACACACACACACACACTACGCACTCACATATTTGTACAAGTTATAGAACAGACTGGAGGCCAATGTGAACACACCTGAACATACACATATATAAATCCATAAAAATACTGCTAAAGAATCCGAAGGATGTGGGAAAAGCTGGTGAACTGCATCAAGAGCAATGGTGGCAATGGTGGCGTCAAGAATGTAAGCTGCCAAGTTGTCGAACTGGCGGATCTGATGAAACAGGTGCCGCCGAACCAGATGCACAAGTTCAAAATGTTTGCCAAGAAGCACGAGGAGTACAAGGAGTAAGATGGGGTCACCAAAAACAGGGAATTGGGGTCACCTGGGGGAGCATGAATTAAGTCTACCTTAGAAGGGCAGGGTCTTTACTAATTATTTAGGTTACAGCTTATGTTGCTTTATATGAGAATTATTTCCCATTGTAGAGAATAATATAAATATATTTTATAGCCGCGTTCGTAAGTATCCGGAATCGATGCCGACAATCGACTGGGAATACTACCGTCAGAATGTGAGAGAAGAGTTTGTCGATTGGGTGAAGGGATACGAGACCAAGTATGATAAATTGCATTCCGTATTCGAGAATCGACATGCCATAGTAGATCACAAGCGATACTTTGAACTCGTCGATGAAGAAAAGAAGGTGGTGACAAAATGTATTAGCGAATACAAGGCGGAGTCGGATAAAAGAATCCAGGAGCTAACCGAAAAGTTGGAGTTCGTGAAGGCAATGCGACCCTATTCCGAAATGACCATGGAGGAATTTTGTTTTGCCCGTCCGCACTTGGCACCCGATTTCATCAACAAGCCCACTTTCTGGCCACACACTCCTGAAGAGCAAATGCCAGGTCCATCGGATCCAGAGGCAGCAGCTGCTTTGCATCACGAAGAGGAGCCCGAACCGCCAAAGAAACCAGCTCCCGAAAAGTTACCAGATAAGCCTAGTGGAGAAGGAAAGCCTCCGGCGGCTGCGGCTCCAAAGGAGCCAAAAGAACCCGTTGTCGACACCTCTCAGTTGGCCGAAAAGGCCACTTTAATCGCCAAAGATTTGATGGCCAAAGCTATTGTTCTTTTTAATAGTCTTAAAGAAAAGATGTCGGGTCTGGCCAAGAATGTTCAGAAAAAGGCAGACGCCGCCAAAGCTGCGCGTTCCGAAACTGCCAGCAAATCCGCAACGCCTACAGCCGCACCAACCAAGTCACTGGACAGCATTACGGAACGAGAGTCTGGACCGAACATCTGCAACCAAACTATAATACGCAGCGAGGAGGCAGAGGCCAATCCGGAGGTTAAGGCCAGGCATACTAACCTTTCCATTGAGGCGGATCCTTGCGATGCCCAGGAGGAGCGAGCCAGGGAGATAGCTAGGACATTGGAGCGCAAGAGACAATTAAAAGAGGCGGAGGAATGGGAGAAACACAAGACCAAGAAAGATCCTTGTGACGCCGAAAAGGAAACTGATCCTTGCAAGCTCATGGAAGAGGAAACCGTTTGCAAGCCAGATCCTTGCAAAGCGAAAGAGGAAGAAGCAGTCTGTAAGCCAGATCCCTGCCAGCAGAAGGAGAAAGAAGATGACATTTGCAAGCCCGATCCTTGTAAGCCGAAGGACGAAGAGGGCTCCTGTGAAGATGAGGAGGATCCTTGCAAGAAGAAGCCGAAATGCGATGGTGATTACCAATTCGGTGGTGACAATGAAGGCGGTTCGACAAAATCGAAGCAGCAGGACCAGGTCTTCATCAACATATCCGAGTGCAGTAAGGAACTCGCCAAGCAGGAAGAAAAGAAATCTGGTGATTCGGGTAAGCCCAAGGAAAAGGCATCACTGTCAGAAATTCCACAAGGATCAGATCAAAAACCCGTGCTTGGCATGCAGATAACAGAATCCAAGGACTCTAAAAAGGATCACAAAGCTAGTATTGAAGGCGCAAATGAAATTGGTCCTGTGTATACAGATCCCAATCAACTTGCAGAGCTGCTAGTCCAGAAAAAGGAAAAACCAGTTATAATTGAAGAAGCACAGAAGCCCGAAGATGACAAACCAATTACCATATATCCCAAGCTAGAGATATCAGCCAATCCGAAGGGCGATCAAGTCAAGCAAGAAGCTGAAGGACAAAAGTCACCCAAGGATATGGCCAAGCAGGTGTTCACAATGGCCTCAGGAGCTGCTACTCTACTAACAGAAGCCACCAACACACTGGAGGACTTGAAGAGGAAGAAGGAGGCTCGTCTGGAGGCACTGGAACAGGCCTACACTTCGGCCCAAAGGCAGGCCCAAGGAGCTCTGGCCGAGGCATCGAAGGCCGTGGAAGCCGCCAACAATTTGGCCATAAGATCTGCCGAACAAACTGGCGAAGTGAGCAGCCGAGATCGCGAGGCATTGGAAATGGCCGAAAAGCATGCCATTTTGGCCAAAATGCTGGCCGGACGTGCAGTGGCCTTGAAGGACGAAATCGCTCGAGTTCTCAAGGATCTTAAGAAGAAAAAGTAATCAGCACAAACACTATTTCGTAATAATTTTCTACCAATTTGTGTTAGTTGTTTTTCGTATTAAATTTTATGTTACATTTGTTTACCGTTCAAAGTTTCGCTTTCATTTGATTTCGAATCTCGTTACGTTTGTTTTCATGCAAATTTTTTTCCAGGCCAGCTTTGCTGACCAAAAAGTTGGTTGGTGGGCATGGGCAATAAATTTATTCTTTTCCACTAGCTTCGCTTTGCTGTTACGGCTAAAAAGTTTTCTATTTGGATTTTGCAAGCGAAATGAGTGTGAGGCGTTTGTAGATTGCATAATTATGCTAATTTTGTTGTTTATCCACCCGCCAAGTGTAAAGGGGTATAGTGTGCGGATATGAAAAGGTGAGTTTACAGAATTATCAAACCTGTTTTTACATCTCTGTATGTGTTTACTAAAAAGTGCATTTGTATTGATTGTTTTACAATAATTGAAGGTGAGTTTATCCTACCTTATCACAATCTTACCTGTAAAAAAAGCAGGGTATAACCAAGTCAAACTAGTCCACTTTTTAGTTTCTCCATTTTGTTTGGCATTTCAAAGCAGCCGTTCGAAAAGTGTTGCCTACATTTTGGCGCAGGGTTTTCGCAATCAAACACATTTGCATAATTAGCTGGTCCTGCTTGTGTAAGTGTGTGGGTGTGTGTGTGTTTGTGTGTGTGTTACTGTTCTTGCTGGTGCGTGTTTAATTCCAGTTTGATAGTTTGTTATAAGCTTTAAGCTGAAACATTCCTTTTGTTCGCACATAACAATGGCTCGGTCTGCTTTTTGGCGGGCAATGTAAACATTTCGCTTAAACCCTGCTTTAATTTATGTGTATTCATTGGCCAACACAGCTAGGTATATAAATGTGCATACCTATATATTTGTTAACTTAAGCGGCGTTAAACAAGCCATATAAATTCAATTTGAAAGCGCTTTGTCTGCCGCTTTTTGTGAGTTTTCATTGTATCCACCTTATCGCTTAATCGATTACGTAGGTGACAAAACCCATTTTACCAAGTGCGACGGGATGTTCGGTGTAAGCGGGGTAAGCGGTATATTCAGGGTCTAATGTACCTTTTGGGACACCTTTTCTGGCCCCTGGTGGAATTTGCATATTTATTTGGATTTTCAAACTGATTTTAACCCCTGCAAAGGTTAGTCGATTAAGCTGAAAAGGATTATTCATGAGCTACAAAGTGCCGGTGGGGGCATGGCTTAAAGTCAGAGCCAAGCCAACTTCGATGGAATTGGCCATTTGGCAGAATCTGGACATTTTCCACACCTCCCCCCCCCAACCCCCTTGCGCACTTCATCCGGCCAGCGAAACTTTTGCTGACTAGTTTCATGTGCTCGTTGACAATTTCCCGCTGTTTCTTGTTGCGGAAATATAAAATATTGCGATTATGTTTATTGTTTTCTGTCTCTGGCAATTTTCAATCGAAATAGATTCTTTTTGGCAAGCACGCTCGCATGCGAGTTCAACTGGCACTGACCCAAACATAATTAGAAATCCTCGCACCCGACCCGCGATTTTCCCGCAGACGGCCAATAACTTTTCCTTACGGGCATTACGAGTGTTTTTATGGACCCCCCCTTGCCATTTCTGGTATGTGCAGCTGATTAACGGTTGGCTTTTATGGCTAGCACAGTTTTTAATAGCCCGGCCAGGAATGCGCACAAAAGGGCCTAATTAGCGGCATTTAACTAAGCCTCATGTTTTGGCGACGTGATCCTGATTATTACACCACCAACAACAACAGCAGCAACGAAGGCATGAAGGACCCGACTTCACCTGAGTGCCCGCGACCCAGGACATTGAAAATGTAAATTTTCTGCTCGCTCGCAGCGGGATGGCAATATAGCTGGCAAGCTTGATTAGTATATGCCACCGACTCCGGCACTCCGAGTCTCCCGGCACTGCGGCATCTCGTGTCCGGATCCGTATCCGTGTCCTGGTACTCGCCGCGTGTCCCTCCACAAACACTGGCAAACACACCAGCTCACCAGCTAACTCGTACCCCCACTTAACGACGTAGTTAGCGTTAGTTAACGTATGTACGTGATATCGTTAAACTTGGTCTAACGTTACCAGACCGCCATCGCATAATAAGTGTCTTATTAGTTATACCGTTCTACAGTTTCACAAATTTGGCTAGTTGCAAATATATCAAAAACTTTACAAAGGCGGAGTTCTAAGCACCGTCAATCAAAATATTCTGAAATAAAATGGATAGCCATTAAACAGAACAAAAATTAACAGAAAAGTTGTAAATATTGTTTTTAAATATTTAAATTTCTCACACAGATTTCTTCAATTCATATTTTATGCAAATTTTTTCCAGTGAATGGATAGAATCCTGGGCATCCTGGCCAAAGGCAAGCCCAGTTTTAGGACACGCACCACTAGACTGGGAGACACTTTCCATGGCTAGGGGCAAGCTGAAACTTGGTCTCCCGACTGGCGTCTCATCAATGGCCAAATTCTGTTTGCCTTGCTCAACTGTTGCCCTGAATTTCAATTTGTTATTTGGGGCGCCGCGTGTGTGCACTGATATGTGGGTTTCGGTTGCTGCAGGAATATTCCTCATCCTTGCAATTCGCTTCAATTAGCCAATTGCTGATGATTCCTTCTTCTGCGGCTGCTGCCAATTGGTGGGCATTGTCGATGGGTTTTAATTAATTCAAGGCAAATACTGAGCCCAGCCAGGCGATTGTAAAGTTTTCGGCACGAGGAATTCTTACGCAAGCTGGTCCTAAAATAACAAACAACCTGAAAATCTATTTCTAAGATAAAATTAACGCTCTTCTTGCGGATGGGGCTGGGGAAATGAAAATTAAATTCCAAACAGCCGGTGGGCCTCTGTTTGTGGGTGGGGTGTAATTTTCCACCCAAAAGCGGGGGTTGTTGTTCAGATGGGCGGTGGTGTTGGCGTTGCTGTCCAGGTAATCGCCAGCGTGTAGTATTTGCTTTTGGCGCTGCTTGTTTATTTTTTAATTTCCTTCCAATTAAGCAACAAACAAGATACCAAAAACGAAACTGAGACTCAAACTCAGTCCACAGTTGTTGCGATAAAAACGCGCACGAATCAGCAAAAGAAAAAAGGTAGGAAGCCACCCGAGGTAAAATTAAATCAATTCGCAAGGACCATGCTGGAAAATTCATTAAAAAAGCCGAAGCAAGACGTTTCTATTTGAGGTGGTTCTTTTCTACTTTGTGTAATTTGGAAGGGCCATTTTATCAGATAAGCTGCGAGAGTGATGGAACTGTCTCGCTGGACTTTAGATATTGGAATATAAACTAAATAGGTAAATATTTTTAGAAAAATTAAAATTCCGCATAGATAAAAAAGTTTACCTTTGCATGTCTATAAAAATGTAAAAAATGCACGAGGTTGGCATCTAAAGTTGGTGGAGCACATATTAGCCCGCCATGATGTGCAGAATATTGAGGTAGAACCTTCGTCACGCTTTCCATTGGCCATGCAAAACATGTGCGCATTAATAAGGAATGTGCGCTAGAACTCACATCGCCTTTCGTCACGTACGCGTTCCAGTGTTTTCTTGGAGCAATTAGGCCTGTGCCGAAATAACCGAATATGCTTTCTTCTACGGCACTAATTAGGCATATGTAAGCGCGTACTGCCGGTCAGCACTTAGTCCTGGCTAATGGAGGTGGTCCATAAAGGTGACTGAGGTTGCCATGCGGACAATGGGAGTCTCTTTAAAAGAAATGTTTAATTCGCTACCTGAATTTTATTCTATTTAAGTTCACAACCATACTGATACCACGGAATACATCTTTAAGGTACAGGATTATCACCATACCGACTAGAAACTAACCCGAACATGGGCACGTCAAATGGATAATATAGAACAAGTGACCGAGCACATAAAGGACACTGAATTTTCACACAGACACGTATTATCGGGATGTCGCGGATCCCTCGTCAAGTATAAATTAAAGATGCATTATTTGCAGGCCATCTGGTAGAGGAACTGGATGATCGATCGAGTCGGACGACCAGTCATGCAATCCTTGAGCAAATACGGAGGAACTCCGTGCTTAGCCAGCATTCCGGTGCCGTGGGTATCCAGGTGCACCCAGTCGGAGCAGGGAACCAGTTCGTAAAGGATAGCAGCCGCCAAGCAGGAGGATGCGTGTCCCTCTCCCGTGCTGCATATATCGTAGGATGCACGGGGGGCCACTAATTTGCGGAAGTACCTCCATAGGGGCATGCGCCACAAACGATCGCCGGTGAGAGCTCCGGCCTTTTGGAAATTCTTCCAGAGGAAAGAGTTATTGGTCCACAGTCCGGTGGCCGAGGCTCCCAGTCCTTTGCGAATGCCGCTGGCCATCGAGCCCACTTCCACCACCAACTTGGGCTTGAAAGTCGATTGAGCGTAGAGCAGGGGATCGGCCAGGAGGACAGTGCCGGCCAGTGAGATATCCTTGATGCGCATGGTCTTGCCGTTTAGTAGTGTGACCACATCGCCCGGCTTGGTGGCCATTCCCGATGGCATATTTTCACACAGGGGTAATACGGCGGACACATTAATAGGCAACGATAGTGCGGCTGCCGCTCGAATGGCGGCCACGCAGACTGCAGCTCCGGAAACTGCTCCGCGATACTCGTCCATTCCCCTTTTCGGATGCAGGCATAGGCCACCGCTGTTGAATGTCAGTCCCTTGCCGAGCATAAGAATGGGTCGCTCCTCCGGTGAGGTGCCGCAATAGCTAACCTCTAGGATAATGGGTGGCTCGCACGAGCCCTTGGCCACCATGAGGAAGGAGTTGAGATTCTGAGTCTCAATCCAATCCATTGAACGCACTTCGACTGAAACACCACAGGGACACAAGGCATCCACGGTGGCTTGGGCGAAAATGGATGGCGTCATCTGGTTGGCGGGCGTGTCCGACAAACGACGGGCCAAATTCTGTGATTCGGCCTTGAACAGCCCCCTTGTCCAGGCATCCTGATCTGTGGATCCGTACAGCTCCAGTTTCGGTATGGCAATGCGGTTCTTCTTGCGCTTGTTCACATTGTAACGCCACACGGCCATGGCGGCGCCTTCGGCAGCCTGCTCCGGATACTCCATGCCATCCACATGGCAGGTGGTGCAGCCCTGCAGCTGAAGTGCTCGGGCACCCACCGCGGCGCACACCCTCACGTTCTCCATGCCCTCGTCGATGACTTCCTCGGCATTGAAGCCAGCTCCTTCCTTGCCCAGGCCCACAACCGCCACGGCCCAGTACTCCTTATCGATATTCTGATATAGTCGACCCACTCCGAGCTCCCCATTGAGTCCAGATTCCTTGATTAGTTCCGTGATCTTGCCGCCAACACGGTCGTCGAACTTTTCGCCACCTGGGGACAACTTGAGCCCCTTATCACCATCCTTGGCATACAGGCCAACCACTACTCCCTGCAAGTTGCAGGTGTTGCAGCTGCCATCCTCACTCTTGCATCTCACCTGTGGGTTTTTTTGAGTAAGTGTTGTAAGTATTGTCAAAATGTTAATGAAATTGAAACATCACAGATTCACGTCCTACCTGCTGAAAAGCTGGAATTCTGGCAAAAATGAGCGCCTTGTGGCACCTGAATAATCCCAGTGTAGAACGGCGCAGGCTGGAGATCATCTGCGATCGAGTCATTTTGCGTAGAAATTTGGGTAAACTTCGCTAAAGATTTTCACTGTTTACAGTCTATTTGCTGTGTACTATAGAACAATTTAGTATGGCGACCGAGTGGGGAAAACTAAACACTGAAGTGGAAAATAAAAAAAATCGTGCTTATTATTTAAAAAAAAAATGTGTTAGCTTCGTTGAGCTGGAATCGAGAAACTGAACTAATTCCATATGTTAAGCTACTGACATTTTGTAAATTTTAGGAGACGATTGCTAGGATCAAAATTTTTTTGCTTTTATAAAAAAAAAAAAAAAAATGATAACTCTTAACCGAATAGTAAATTGCCTTTCAGTTGTCAGCGTTGGGTTATTTATTTATTAATCCGCGAATAACCTGGCCGCACTTGAAACTTTATGTGATGATTAAATTTGCAATTATCGGCAACAACAAGTGCATTTCTGCAGGCGACATAATGAAAAAGTGAATTGCAGAAGGGGTAAATATATAAAAATTGCAACCAAGCCGCAGACGAAACACGTAAAAGCAATAAAGCAATAAATTGCCCAATTTGAAGCACTATTGTAGCCAATAATTTGCACAGCCACTTGGCCGCTTTTCTGGTGCAGAACCCCTTCAACCAACACCCGTCCACCACCCACCACCCACCGCATATAATTTTCAACAAAAATATTCACATTTGTCAATGTCGCGTGATTGATGTGGTCGACGCATTTCCGCCGAGTCGAGCGGGCCAACCAACGTGCTGATGGGGCCAAATAAAAAACAGTCAACACACAGTCACAGACGCAGAAATACACTGAAACAAAACTAGTGATACTTGTGGTACATAGTTTTGTTTGAGTGCAATCAAGTTAAGACGATTTAAAACTTCCATTTGGAAACTTTCTAATTCATTTCATTGTTCGTGTTTCTAATTTTAACAAAGACTTATTTAATATTACATTATATAGCTCTAAGAATTTAACTATAAATTTAACCATTGACTGCAGTTTTTCGCTCAGTGTGCGCACAGTCACACACATGAGTACACTGCCAAGTAGGCGGCGCATAAAAACAAGCAAAAACATTCATTTTTTTTTTTGTATACAAATGAGCGCGCAAGAAGGATGTTGAGGATGGCGAGGTGGGACATGGCCATTGCCATTGCCATGGTTATGTGTGCGACTGTATGTAGCCATGGCGGTGAATCTGGTTCCGGATTGTGGATGTGGCCAAAGGGTATGGGCATGGGCGTGTTGGCGACATTACGCGATTTCACGCATGATTTCAAATTAATGACAGCCGAACAGCCGAGCGCTCAGTGTACACACACCTTTAAGCCGACGAAACGAGGGTAGCGAAATTTAAAATGTCCAGCCGCACAGGATGTTTAATTTCCTAAATGCATAAATCTCACTAGTATACGCACAACAAGCGGCAAATCTAAATCTAATGCGGTTAACGCTTTTTGCCGTGTGCGTGCAGCATCCGAAAATCATAAACAAACTTCAAAGGAGGACAATGGCCAAAAAGACGGGGGCCCCAAAAGCGTTTTGCAGCTTATTACGAACGGTAGCCAGTTAACTGGTTAAACTGGCATACCAGCATCCCGGTAACCGCAGCAATTCAGCTTCACAGGACCTGATGGCCCCCGTGGGTGGTGGACTAAGGCCTCTAGTCGACTTTTGGCCACACCACCATCCCGCATCCCATTCCAGCCCAAAAAACACACGTAACGCGTTCGTTGCCATTTCCATTTCCGTTTTTTGTCCTCAATAGCAGCAAATGCCCCGCAAAACACACGTAACTTTGCTGGCCTCGTCCTCGTCCTGGGCGGAAGATCCTTTTACAATCGAACACTTACTCACCTTCGGCTCGGTTATTTGTTTGCTTTGGCCACAGAATATTGCCAATTGTTG
The DNA here is from genome assembly GCF_000001215.4 of Drosophila melanogaster. Classification (NCBI taxonomy): domain Eukaryota; kingdom Metazoa; phylum Arthropoda; class Insecta; order Diptera; family Drosophilidae; genus Drosophila; species Drosophila melanogaster. The sequence goes on along the minus strand of NT_033778.4, from coordinate 16,489,423 downwards.
CAGCAACGATATTGATGCAAATTTATTGCCTGCCGTCTGCCTTTTGTGCGGCTTTTCAGATTAAAAGAGATTCTAAAACTGATTTGGGACTTTAATATAAATTCTTGAACTTGAATTGATTACCAAGAAGTTGCTTTAAAGTTATGGCACTGAAAAACAAATTAAATAACACTGAAAGGCATTGTCATTTCAATCGCAAAACAATGCATTCGCACTCCAAAAGCATAAAGTTCATATAGTTATAGTTCAAAGTTTAATATAAATTTATTGATTTGCTACTAGCTTTTGGTTAGGACATGTATTTCGCGTCGTATAAAGTGGTCCTGAAAATCCACTCGGTGAAGCTTACAACGTTTGTGAAGACAGTAACTCCATCACAATTCTTGGGCCCACGGCTAACAATTCCCACTTGAGCGTGAATGTATCTTCGATTATGCACCACCTTCATTGCAAGTGGACTGCCAGAGTCCCCGACGCAGGCAAATGATTTGCTACTTCCGGCACAGATGTGGGTATGATCGACAGAATGTCCGTACCGATCGTGACAGGTTCCCCGATCGATCTGGGTGAGATTGGCGGATTGGAGTACTTGGCTAACAGGTTCAGTTTTGGTCGCACCCCAGCCGGTAAGAGTGAAGTCTTCTACAGAATCCACAAGCCAATACCATTCGTGGAAATTTTCAGGCAATACCAAACATATGGGACGAATGGCAACTGTAAAATATAATTATGTTCCAATTTATAAGGAGAACTTTGAGCTAACGTTATCTGTATATTCTATTACCTGTATATTCAACTGTCTGATTCAGTTTCAGTAATGCTATATCATAGGCTGCAATCGACCTATAACTGGGATGCGTATAGATTCTAGTTACCATGTATTCCCTGTGCCTGTGTTTCGGGTTAATGGAATCCATTTGTCTTGTCCAATCATACTCTCCCAGTCGAACCGTTCTAAAATCGTGAAACGACAACCATTAACAGAACAAATATATTCAAAAAGCTCTTCGGAATACTAACAAGTTTTTCGGAGTGGGCATCACACAATGCGCAGCGGTAAGCACGAATTCTGAAAGATTTTTTTTTTACATTATTAGAATTTGTTATTTTGTGCGAATTTATTTAATAATATTTAATATAAGTACATACCGCTCGTGATAAGTGAGCCGCCGCACAGGAACTGTAAGTGATTGTGCAGAAAAGCCATCCATGGTGTTGAGACTAACCCAGCATCCATTCCGCCAAAAATGCGCATTCGAAAAGGTATTTGGCCACAATTGGGTTCAAGTAAAACGGCCAGTCCATAGAGAAGTTGGTTGGCAATTATAGAAGAAACTAGCAAATACGAAATGTACTTCATCTTGAGGCTCGACATTGCAACTGAGAGAAGTTTTAGCTTCAAAGTAATTCCACGTTCTTATCAGTTGTTTCGGCAGCTCAGTAGGATTTTTTAATAATCCGTTATCAGTGACCAGCGGATTATAAGAAATGTAGATTTGTGGAATTTGTATACCCTTGTAGAGGGTATAAAGCTTTACGCATGAAACTCTATAAAAGTCTTCTTTCCAAAGAAGATAGTCTAAATTGACATTCTAGCATTCATAGTAAGCATTCGTTTTTTTATTTATTTATTTCTTTTTATTTAGCAAGTTTAGTACTATTGCTTCTGTTGTCAATGCCCGCTATTCGTGATTATGGTTCGATGGATCCAATTCGAGTAGCTTAAAATATTCGTGAATACAGAAACACCGTGAAATGGTTGCCGAAGATGGCTAACGATTCCGAATTGAAAGAAACGCTTGGCGTACTTATAATCCACCATACTGCCCAGCGGACCTCCAGAATCGCCTTTGCCAACATAATGTTTACTTTCGCCCGCACAAATGTGAGTACGATCAACCATGTATCCAAACCAGTAGCGACAGGTGAATCGATCGATTTGGGGAATTCTTGTCAGTTGCAGCTTGTCGCTCACTTCGGATGCATTGGTGGCACCCCAGCCGGTTATAATAAAGTATCTAATGGTGTCCACATATACCTGCCAGTTTGGATTCAGCATCAAGCAAATCGGACGTATGCTATCTAAAGTAATTAAGTTGATTAGGTATTAGAAGCTTATTCAAGGGATTTACCTGTATATACAACATATCGATTGAGTTTTGCCAGCGCTATATCGTAATAGTGGGCTGTTCTGTATAGTGGATGGATCAACTTTTGCATAATCATATACTCTAAATGTGGGGCCGCACATTCAGACTCATTGCAATCAATTTTCTGACTAGCATCGTTCTCTCCTAATCGAACTAAACTTTAATAATAATTACTTAATTAATGATTTAGTTTTTCATGTTAAGATATTACTTACACCTTAGCATTCTTATCCCTAAAACAATGGGCTGCTGTCAGCACAAACCCTAAAAAAGTCATGAGTTGTTTATAAAATCGATGTATTTAATAACTTAGTTCAGTTCAATAAATTCTATACTCTGTATTCAAGAACTTACCTTCAGTTGAATAAAGTCTATATTCACATACTTACAATGATTGAGAAGCGAGCCACCACAAATGAATTTGGAGTTAATATGCAAATAGGCTAACCATGGATTGAGCATCAGGGGACTATCTCTACCGCCAGTTATCCGGTAGGTATATTTCGAAATGCCACAATCCCATTCTAGAAGATACGAATATCCTAGAGATATTCCGTGTCCCAGGATCAGTAATGCTAGCAGAGCTGGAATAAGCTTCATCTCGAAGCTGTCGAATGCAACTGACCATCAATTGATGCAATGCTGTAAATAAAATTATGCAGTACACACGATTTACTTATCACAAATATATACTAATGAGTAAGCTCTGGTTTAAATGGAAGCATATCCGTACTGACATTATACACTTAAAGCTGCAAATATCTTTTTATACATATCTATAAATAGAGGGCCGCCATATGTGTTGTAATTTATGGTTAATGTGCAAAAATGATTCTCATTCAAATGTGCCATGTTCAATTTGCTGCTTCCAGCTTTTTTGGAAGTGCGAGCATAAATTTGAGCAATTAATTATAATCTACATTAGCTTTCGCTTTAATAAATTGTGTGACCACGCAAATGTTCTGTGGTTTACTCCAATGAAGTCTGGTTTTCTTCGGTTCGAGGTGGTGGGTGAATAGGCATGGAATTCTCAGAAGGCTCGTAAATTTGGCGAATGCATAAATCACGCAATTGAATTCTAATTTTTCGACTTCTGCAGACACAACAGAACAATGTATTCAGCTTGTGTGGGATAGGCAATTCAGACTGGGATAGGAAATGCATTCCGAGTCTGAATCAATCATTATTTTTAATGCACAAATGGGAGCAATTACAGTCAGTTTGGGCCAGACAAAAGAATGTCTCACTTGATTTATCGTGGTTTGGCCAACGTTTGTTGACCATGCATCTTGTTTATCATGTGCGAAGTCGCTGCTTTGAATACTGGCTACAGATTGTGGTTTGTGTACTTATTCCCAGTGTCGGTGAAAGCGAAAGTGTGCAGTGGAAAAAATAATAATAATATAGTTTTTATTACGATAATTCATGAATAAACATTTGCCAATTAATACAAACACATATTGTAAGAGATTAAATAAGCATGAAAGCTATCTAGTTTTATGAGATGAGATATTATGTAAAAGCTATACACATATTTATAAGTGGAACTAATTCGACGATATTTGGCGTTTTTTTCGGCTGTGTAATAGTTTGTGCGGTCCAAATAGTTGATGAGACTGGTGACAGTTGACAATTAGCACCTGGCACACCCCCGCCGCCAAAGACATTGGTAAATATTGTACCCACGAAAGTATAAAAGGCTTGGCCGCTACCAAAACTCTAAGAGTCTCATTATGACTTTCTCCACCTCCGTGTCGGTTATTCTTTTGATCTCAGCAATTAGTTGTTGGGCAACAGCATTTGGCGGCTTGCGAGAGGATCTCAAGGATTTCGTAGCCTTGGTTCCACGTCGCAGAATTGGTTTTATTGCCGCCAGATACTATATCTTCGACCCGAAGTTTCGCCAGGCAGTGGAGTTTGTTCGCAGCGATGAGTTCATAGCCACTTGGCAGCAAGTTCGTGCCACTCCGGATTTCGTGAATATTATTAACTATGTGAGCGATTACGGTTCTGGCTACGACATTACCACACTGGTGGACAGCTTGCCAACACGTTTGCGTGCCTATCAACTGTCGCGGACTGTACCAGTGGAACTGATGCTGCGACGCGACCTGAACACCTTCCTCTGGGATGTTATTCATAGTTTACCCAGGACCAGAATCTATTCCTTGATAGCACAGAAATCGAAACAGAGCACTGAATTCGCCAAACTCTACAAGGCTTTGAGGGATAAGGAGTTCAAGGAGCTGGTGCAGCGTGCCAGAGTAAGATTTCAAAAGGTATCTAGTCGAGTTTTTATAACGCTCCGCTTTATCTTAGCTTTCCAGAGATCTTCAGGCGCCCATAAAAAAGTTGAGTCAGAAGAGCATCAACGTGGATGAAATACTTCAAATCGTATTTGAGGTAATCAGTTGGGGTCCCAAGACGTCCTAGATTCTATTGATTCATAGTTTTCAAAAGCGAAAGGATACATTTTGTATGTTCATAAGGATAATAAAAATATTTATTTTAGATATTACCTATCAATTATCACTTATATCATCTACATCATCTTATATCTAGCCTGATCTTTAACTTGCATATAAGCTATGTGTGAAATATGTGAACTTTTATATATACATAGTTTATTGTATTTTTATATTATTCCTTACATTTTAGTCTCATACTCAAAACTTCGTACCATTTTCTGTGTGTAAATAGACAATCGCAAAATCATCGTATAGACATGACCTTTGGGACTTAGCTGCAATCTCTTCACCTGATGTGCAGTCAGTACAATGTGGAAAATCAGCAAAAGGGGAAATCCTCCAGTCGTCATATGCTGGCACACACGCACAATATGCCATCATTAGTGCAACAGGAATCCAGGTCGTTTCACGATGACAAAAATCTGTTGAATCTTCTGGTTGGTGGCAATGCATCTTGCTGACGCAATTTGCAGAGAATGCCTCATTGATTTGGGCTTTTGGGCCCAGTTATGTACTGATATCGGATGCCTAAAAGTCCCACTGACAAGTCGGTGATAAATTTCAACAGAATGAGGACTTTATGCTGTCGTGCTTGGTGCATAATTTGTCGACATCGACATAGTTTTTATGGCTGGCAGTTGCAAGTTTATTTGCCACAAAATGCGGCCATATAAGCGTTGCCAAGTTTATTTCGAATGAACCAAATTGCGCCCGCCATCGCTGTTTGCTGTTGTTGCCGTTGATGTTGCAGCCATTGCTGCTGAATATGCAACAAAAGTTGTTGCACTCGCAACGCCCACAACACACACACACACATACACACATATGGCTAGCTGGGAAGCCAAGCCAAGCCAAGCCGATCCGGCACGGCCCACATCATTTTGCAGCAGTTTTTGGCTGACAGAGATGCAGAGGCGGCGAATGGGAACGAATGCGATGCCTCAGCTGGCATTTGGCCCCCTGCGGCTCCTATTTGCTCCTCCTGCCTGCTCCTCCTGCCTGCTGCTCCTCCAACTTCCGCTGCTCCTCCTGCTGCTTTTGCTGTTTCCCCATTTTGCTTGACATTAATTTTATGCCATGTTGCTGGCGTGCCAGCGGTCCAAAACGCGCTTAAATTGTCGCATTTGTCTTGCCGTTTTAAGTTGGCTGTTGCTGCTGATGCGGCTGCTGCTGCTGCTGCTCTTGCTGCATTGCATAAACTTTTGTGTAATCCTTTCAATTTGTTGCATACTTTTAGGCGGAAATTAAATAACAAGCTCTACGTGGCGGCAACTACACGGGCAAAAAAACTAAGTGGCTTCCTCATTTCCATGTTAAATTGTACGTTAAATATTTCATTTGTATTTTTTCTAAGTATTCATAGTTAATAATATTATTTTAAAAGAGGAACCTACTCAAAAGTGCCTTATACATTTATTACATTATTGAAAACATAATAAAATATATATGTAATCTATAGATTTAATAGAACCCTTCGTTGAGCAACGTATTCTACAAATTGAACAAAGATACATTAAATCTCCCATTTCTAGCAACTACTATGACTGCAATTGTTTTCAGTGCATTGACTTGGTTAGTTACTGGCTTGGCATTTGTTGCGAAACTAGTTCTACACGTGTTATACAGTGCACTCTAGTATATCAATTAGTAACCTAGACAATGTTGTCCCACTTCTTCTACTGGTGCCCTGGCTATTCGAGCCACTGCCCTACCTTCCCGATTTCCAGCCCTTAGACATGCTCCTCAAAATGCATTCATACAACTGGAATTTATGCTTTTGGAAATGAATTTTGCAAAATAGTTAAATTGAATTTTATGCTACGAGGCCCCTTGTTATGCCAACTCCATGCTGCTGTTGTTGTCATTCGGCATCAAGTAAAAGTAAATAATTGCTGCTTAAAATGCTCGTCAGGAGTACCGCTCGCTGCTACCTCATTCGTATTTTGTTTTCATGCTTGGCCAACAGCCCTTTGGCCCTTTTTTCGGGTGGCCAGAATTTTGAGTGGCAGCAGCAGCAGGAGTGGTCGATTTCTTTTTTTTTTTGTGCTCCTTGGGCGGCAGACTCGTTACCGCCTTAACTGCAATATCAGTTACAGGAGTCAGTGCCGGCGTTCTCTATTTCAAAGCATCCTTATGGCACCCACAAAAACCGAAAGACCCATCACCCATTACCCATCCCGGCCATAACCCGATTCCATCCTGTTCACTGGCTGCCGGTTATATTTCGACCAGATTGTCTGTATTTGCGGTTTGTGCGTACGTGACATGGATGTTCCTTCGACTGGGATGCCTGCTTGCTTAACAATTAGTTTTAAAATGCTGCAGGACATATCCAGTGCTTGTACTCGAACTCGTCCTGGTACTCATTACAGCTGGGGGTTACATCTACTCCCTGCAGAACCCGCGGCGTAATCCTTCGGCCAAATAAAGCTTCCCCCTCCTCTAAACCCAACGTCAAAAGTGCCCGAAAAAACTGCCAGCGAAATTGGTAAAGAAACAAAAAACAAAAAAAGGCAGAATAAAAATCAACAACAACAATCAATGTTGTCCCGTAATCAATTAACGATTTAACGTTCGTCTAGGGCTGGTCAACTGGTCAACTCTGCGCCGTCAGCATTTGGCGCCCTGTTTCCCAGCCGCCCCATTTCCACGCCCCCCCCCCCCCCGCTGATAGGTTTTGTTTGTGTATGCGTTTGGGGTCGAAGGTTGGGGGTCATGTTGACAGGGGCTGCATGGACACGTCATCGTGGCTGCGTTTTGGGGGGCAACTCGCGTTTGTCTTTGTGTATGCAAGTGCACTGAAAGAAAATAGTTTCGAAGTTTTAAGTCCCTTTCTAAATACCTATAAACTAAAGGAATATAAGTCCACTTCCACATAGTTGCTATAATTATCGACAATTTGTGTGATTCCAGTCAGAAAAAATCCTATTCTAGATGCAACATATATTCGCCTTAGAAAGTAGATTCACAATATATTCAAAATAAACATATTTCAAAAGAGCAAAGGCACTGCTCAAACTATTACGATTACCTATGCTTATGACTTCTTAGTTAGTATTTTTCTCAGTGTGTAAGCTGAGCATAGTGACAGGGCTGTCATCTCGCTGGCAGATCCTCTTAGCTCATGTCCACCCACGGAATTGGGCGAATTGAAGGCAACCCCAAGCGAAATTCGATAATCTGCAAATGGCAATCTCATTCTTGATTGCCAGCGTACCACTTCCATTTGAAACAATTATTCCGGGGCGTTGGCAACCCTGCGCCGCCTGCAAAAGTATTTGTTGGGGGCTAATGTGATTACTCCTGTCATTATTTCGTCGCTACATCCGTCTCTTCAATGGGGATCCGCACCCCGTATAACCCCAGCCCGCTGCCATTAAATTGACCACCGACCGGTTGTCTCACCACCCCCCTCCCCATATATCATTCTATATATCAACGTACGTACACATTCGTCGGTTTGTGCGTGTCTGTGTGCATTTAACTGCACGTTTTCGAACTTTGAACCGCGCTCCATTCCGAAAGTCCGTCCGTCCGTCCGTCCGTCGCGCTCGTACTTCCATCCATTCGTATCCTGGTGACTGCGGGGTTTGGGGTTTGATTGGTTATTGACTTTTAACAGAAAAATTGATGTAATGCAATTAGTTTTACAGCTAAACCGTTTGATGATTGCACAACAAAAACAAAAACCCAAGCGTTGTGCTAAACGAGCACTTTACAGCCAACAAGAGCTGTTTAATGGTACTGGCTGTTGGGGGAGCTCAGTTCGTTGGGTATGTGTTTTGTGGACACCGCACATATAGCAGTGTATCTTTGCATGCTGTGTTTGTTCGTGGTGAATCATAGAAATCCTGGGGTGAGCAGGGATTTCATTATATTGGATAAGCTTAAAGATAGTATACTAAGATGAGAGTTTTCCTCATTGAACTTACATGCAGCAGGACCTTTAGTTTATCTAGTATATTTATGAAAGACAGCATGCATCACAATTCCGTCAAATTTTGATGATTTATACCCGCAGTCATCCAGTTTAGCTTCAATTTCCATCCCACATCCCACAAACTCGCTTGCAATTAAACCTTCGCAGCTGAAATCATCTAAATGCTTTTACTATTCCCTTAAAACTACAACATCACTGCATGTTCGAATTTCACGATTTTATTAATTAAGCCGAGGGCGGCTATCAATTACACGCGTGTTCCAAAAATTAAACCATAACGCGAAAATTGTGCAAGCAACAATAAGAACAAGATGAAAAGCTGGAAAATAACAGCGGCTACAATGGCAACAAACCCCAATCGAAATGCCAGTACATATGGCGGCCAAATGAAGTGAAACATGAGCAAAAAGGGAGGCAATAAGGGTAGTTGAAATTTATTACACTTGTACGAAACAAAGCGTAAAATTTTTGCTGCTTAATTGAAAAATATAAATTGTTGGCACACACACACACACACAGCCACATGCGTGGGAAAATGAGCGTGTGTGTGTGTGTGTGCGGACCGGAAGTGAAGTCAAAAGCAGAACAACAACATTAATAACGCTGCCAACGGAAATAATAAAAGCCATTTTAACGATGACGCCGAAAATGAAATAAAGTCGAATCGCACAAAAAATATACATAAAATGGCTCAATATTGTGGCAGTGCCAGTCATAACTGTAACTGTTAAATGACCTTAGTGGGCTACCGAACATCCAGCTTAAGCCAATTACTTTCTTTTCAGACGGAAAAGCGAAAGTCTGGCCAGAAGTAATAACAAAGTTAATCCTTCGCTGTTAGTTCTTACGAAGGAAATAAACGAAATCAATCGTTGACCAATTAATTACCAATTGTTAAAAAAGCCAAATCACACTACATCGTTTAAGGCTTAAATAGTGAAAGTATCTTATAGTAAAGGTGCCACCTTGATCTTTAACTCGTAATCATCATTCATTCCCCTCAGTTCAGTAATTTACAAGCGGAAAAACGACAATCAATGCGGGTCAATATTTGCCAGTTGTAAACAGAAACACCAATACAAAAAAAAAAAGGTAAAAATCACACATGGCCACGACCAAAAGGCAAAAGAAACCGGCAAAAAGTCAAGTGCAAACAACAGGATAAAAAAAAATTGTCCGGAAAATCGAGCGACGGGGGTTCGAAGAAAATGCGACATGCAGGTAGCATAAATGGGTAAAAAAAAAAACCAAACATACACACATACAAACACAAGCACAATTATCACGACGTCCGCTGGGGGATCCTTTGATGATGAGCTTCCTGCACATCAAAAGCCAAAAATAGAGCAGCCAAAGCGTTCGCAAAAGGCCAGCGGGTCGAACAGGTGAGTTTCAGCATCGGCCTGGGGCAAAAAGGATTCAAAATGGGTAAAAACGTAACGAACAAACAACGTGCCCCCGATGTCAGCCGCACAAATTCCGTTTCTCTATGCGAGTGGGTGCTACTGTGGGCCGCCTGATTGAAGCTGCTCCTCTGATGGAAGCCACCAGACATTTGGGCACCCACAGAATTCCCATCCGCCCCACCGAAAAAGCCCAGAAAAAAGCAAAATGAATACACACACACACACACAGCCCAATGGACATAGGTAGAAAGGCAAATACGCCTTGACTCTCGGTCAGATATTCTGATTTGTTTGAGTTTCTACTTTTCGAGCTTAACAAATTAAGCGCTCAATCTGTAGGCCACCAAATCCAGACGGGGAAAAGCCCTGGTAAAAAGAAAATCAAAGAGAAAACTAAAGGCCGACCGGCAGGCAAAAGTTATCAGCCAATGAAAAGGGACACACCAAAAGTAGCTGTGTAAAAGGACTAACAGGAGTAACAATACTAACAGCAGGAACTAATCACCCCATCTACAGTACACACTACGCTATAACAAACTGTTTGCAAATCCATAACGAAACACAGTGGCACGCAGAGAAGAAATGATAACTTTCTTAAGCAATTTAGGGAAAAAATAAAATGACTTACTAATTTCTTAAACTATACATAACCGATTTCATGAGATACTTTGAACATATTATTTAAGATATTTCAATATTTCAATGCTATTCAATTCAATAGCACACTTTGTTTCTGAAACACCGTTTGAAGAGTGATGATTTCGTTTTGATTTTAGCACATTTTTAGTTAGATTTATCTTAATTAATTATATTTTTTGTTGCTGTGCAAGTGTGTTTATTTGGAATGCTGAAATCGCTGCATTTTATGTGACAGTAGCAGCGGCGGCGGCAGCGATTGAAGCCAACTCTTCGTTAGTTCTGTTTATTGTGGAGCCGCCACCCAGCACCATCCAAGGACACCCAGCACCACCCACCACCCACTGGGACTTGCGTGCGGCACCTGCGTGTGCCGTCGACGTTTTCCATTTGTTTGCATTTCGTATGCGCGAGGGTGTGCATGTGTGTGTGTGTGTGTGTTGTTGGCTCCTCGTTAGTCCTGTCGGTTGATTTGCCCCAACTGTTGGCGCTCCTTTCGCGCGCTAGTTTTGATAAATTTATTCGCTAAACATGTTTATTATTTGCCAGCAAATCACACAGCAATTTGACAGTTTCAAAAGTTTACTCCTGTCCGTTGATGTGTGAAAACGTAGCAAGCAGTATTATCCGACGATCCGCAGTAGATAGTCCGTACTCGCATTTTCCGGCGTTTTTCTTTTGCTCCGCTGATTAATGGTTACCCCCACAAAGTAAAACTAACTGGGAAATTCGTTTTGGTATTCAGTTCGCAGTCGTTGTGCTGCCAAATCAATCTGCCGCAGTTTTACTTACTCTGCGTGCGCTGCGGCGTTAAATAAGCTGGGGTTTCCCTGGCAGCGGTGTTAATATTTTAAGCTGCGTAATTAATTTAAAACCTTGTAATTAATAAGTAACACCAGCGTGTAGTGGGCGGTGGGGCGTGCCATTTGCCGCCCAAAATCGTTTCGAGAAACAGATAAGCGGCAATCATTAACACTGCGGCCAGTTTGGAGGCTGTTAATGGATTTTACTGGCTTTGCCTGCGGCCTGCTGCCGCTGCTGCTGCTGCTGTTGCTGCTGTTGCTGTTGCGACCGAATGCTGTATGTTGCCGCGGGGTGGCAGCAATTTGTGCGTGCGTGCCACGGGGGCTTTTAGCTGTAACTAATTCAATTCGATCGGAATTTACGGGCTTAGTTGCATGCTTAAAAGATTTTTAAATGTTGCGCTACGTTTCACAACTAGGTGAGTGGCGAAAAGAGTGATTTATTTCTGCGGCTACGTATTTCGGTGCTCCAAAAATGGTTTTATTTTGTGTTTAATTAAAACGAATCCCTCGCTATTGGACTCTCTCTCTAATGAACCACTTGAACTAACTATTTCAAGCAAATTTGTTGAAAAATTGCAGCTAGATTTTGAAAAGTAGTTTCGTTATGGTTGAAATAATATGCATAATTAATTCTCACGAAATTATGTTAATATTCAACCAGTAAAACAATAAAATTGTGCTCTATGAATATGTCATCACAATTATCAAAATAATGTTAAAGAATATATTTTTTACCCAAACTAACTTACCTAGCTATCAAACAATGGACTATTCAAGTGATTCTAAACGCACTGAAATTGTAATCAATTTAAATGCATAACTTAAGCACATATTTAAACGGTTCGTTTGAAATGACAAATTCCATTTCCATATTATTAACTTCTACGCTACGTTGATAACTTTAAAGCTTTCCAGTTTCAAGTTTCCGATTGGTTCTCTGTCCAATCCAATTATCTGTGAATTTAATTGAGTCCGATTTCATTGTTAAATAATTCACAACTATATTTCGTTAAGCTAGCTACGCCCAAAATTAGTTTTGCATGGCAACATCATTGATATGGCAATTGCCACTTGTTCTATTAGGTGGCACACACACACACACCCACTACTCTAGGACACAAACACTATGTCCTGTACATATACACACACATATACTGATGATCATCAATCACTGTGGCACGCGAACCAGAAACCCCGCAGCCGGCTGACAGTGCACTTTTTCATCGAATCCCCCGCGGGGAATCGGACAGGTGGGCGGGGAAACTTTTTTGGATTGGACGGGGTACAACTATAATTGGCAATTCATGCAGGAAACAGGCCATTATGCCGCTGTTAACTTATTAGCCGGCCATGAAAACGGCTCTCCCGGTTCGATCAGCTGGTGCTGCGTCACTGCATCCGGAGCTGTCACCTCCTCGAGTGGATACCCCGGAAGTGTTCGTTGCTCTTTTATCGAATACAATTAGCATGGCGCCTGGAATGGGATAGTGGGATAGTGGGACACCCTTCCAATCCATCCACAAAGTTCCACCCAACACAACCAATGTCTTTTGGTTAGCCTGCGGCTGCCATTGTACATGTTTCACTGTACAATACACTCGTACACAGGTGCCACTTAATTAAATGATAATTTCTCAATTTTCAAACTATAATACCCAAAGAAATTATATTGTTAATTATTATGATATACATGTATAAACCTTTTTTAATGGATTTATATTAATAGTTATTAATAATATAATAAGCATTGTACATAAAGGATAAATTAAATCGGATACAATAATTTAAGTCCACAATCCTTAAAAATACTCTGTTGTTGAGTTCCCCCTTGGGCGTGTCGATGGAGGATCTTACGGGTTTAACCTTTTTTTCTCTCTGTAACAATAAGCGGCTTAATGCGAATGCAGCAGCAACTGTAGCAACAGCACACACACACACATACACACAGGATCAGGTGAATACCTCAGGCGCTGGCATAAATACATGCACTCGGATTCGCATTAGAAACACGTCGTGTCGGAAGCCTGTTAATTACACTCGCAGAATGCCCAGGGCAACTGCCTTCACACACCATACACCTAACACACCATGCTCCACCACCCATTATCGCCCATCCATTATGTTATATAATCAAAGACTGCCTTCCAGGCAGCTCTGTTTATGGCGCCATTAAGGAGCAGCGCCATGGCACCAAGCAAATGCAGAACTTGCAATGTTTGTGCTGAAGCATATAAAAGTACAAAATCTTAGGGCCCCAAATTAGCAGGGCCCAAAATGCCAGGACATGTGCCAATTTCTGATGTGTTCAACGCTGGCAGTTCAAACACAATAAAAATTATGCGTGTCATAAATCCAACTGATGAGATTTGCATTTGGCCACGCCAACCCACCCGCTCAAACGCCCTTTTTGGCCAAAGTCGTTATGCCATCAAACTTGAGGAGTGACGATGGCTTGGCGTGGAAAATGGGATGTAGATGCCGTTTGATATCCAGCGGGTGCCATAATAATTTTCGCCTAATAATGATGCGCGTTATGGCTTGACGACAACAGAGGAACCTTCCTCACCGCCATAACTTTGCATGTCTCCCTGTTCCACGACATTGCAGGGAAACAAATGACGTTATTCAGCGCGGATGTCCTTTGTACACTCAGCCAAACAACAGTATATGTAGCTTAGGAAATTCATAAGAAATATTTGCACTATTTGCGAAACAGGAAGAATGAGCAAGCGATATAATAGAAGTTCTGTTCTAAAGCTTTGTTCATTCTCATACCTTTTTTCGTCAAGTGTATGTGTGTGCAACAAACTCAATCATAATCTGTGGGCAATGGCACTCCCCTACTTGCGAATACGACGTTGTCATGACAACTTTCCGCTGAGGCAACGAACGCATTGCAATAACTTTTCGTTTTCTTGGCTGCTGGTTGGTGGCTGCTCTTCTTATGGTGCTCTTCCCGGTCTGAATCTTCATCTGGCTTGTGCAGTTGATAATCAGTGGCATTGGCATCATAAACATATCAGCAGGAAGTAGATAAGACACTTGCCACAAGCCCACACCCATGCAAGCCACTCACCACTCTCCACTCCAATACAGTCAAACGCACTGGCTTAGCCTGCCTCTTAATGGGCTTTTGGCAGTGGGCGGGTGTGTGTGATTAGGTTTCATGAGCATAAAAAGAGCGAATTTCCTACAATGTTTACTCACACACAGACACACTGCCAATCTGAGAAATATAAATACATGCATGTTGCGTAGCTCACTCAGAAAATATATCGTTCTAAAATCAAGATAAACTTCACAAAATCAATGGAAAAGCGATTCACGAGAATGAATTCATATTGGATATTACAAAAATCTCCAGAGAGGTTATAACGATAATATAAAAGATACTTAGTCTATATCCATTATTCAAAACATGCCAGATCTAGATACATAGCAATTCAAAAATAATATTAGATTTTAATTATTGTGTAATTTAAAATTTTTTAGGCAGCGTTTTGAAATGTGTGTTCTATATCCACAATGGCCTCATCCTAGATCAACAATCTTAGTTTTCCTGCAGTGTGTTAAACTGAGTGTAGGATTCATTCGAGCATTTCGTTTTGGGCTAAGCATGGCAAATTAGGCTTCTGATTGGGGACCCGAAAATGCAGCCATGAATAATTTATGTCCTTGCTTATGCCTCTTGTGTCCATTCGACAACACCGCAAAAAGTTGTGAGTTAGGGAGACAGCACTCACTCTGCATAATTGCCTTTAAATGTCTGGCAATTTCAAGAAGCTAAAACATTCAAGTCTTTGTTTCGGCCCACACACATACACACATACACACACATATACTGATGCACACACTTTCGGCCACGTTGTGCATTTCCCGTCCAGAGCATGTTGACAAGAAATTGCATAATTATGGCTTGCCGGACAAGCGGTCAGATCAACTCAACCGCAAGTGCTGTCTTTACACGACAAGGGCAAAATAGGGTAAAAGCTGGAGGGAAAGACACCAAGTAAAATCGTGGGGAAAGCTGCTCGAAAGTCTCGGGGGAAACACGGTGTTGCTGCCAGGGGATGCAACCATCTGAAACTGTGGCTCAGCTCTCAGTTAGGAGCCAGCAAACGGGGCTTTCGCCACAGGCAGCAGCTGGAGGCGACCACAGGTACGTTTAGCTGGCCGTAACAGGTGAACAGGTGAGCAAGTGTGCAGGTAAAAAAAAAGAAAGTATAACGCCGGCCAGGCCATGTCCTGTGTGCATATGCATAAGCGGGCAAGGAAAGCCTTTGCGCTGCCCTGCGACCGGTGAACTTGGGCAATTCAATTGCATAACATGAATAGAAATGAATTGGCAGGCTCTGAGAGCTGGCTTTTGCGGCTGCCCAGCGGAACTAGTTCCACGAATGGATTTGCATATCCGGAAGTGGAGTGGTGGGCAGTGCCCAAAACAATCTCACAGAGTATTCACCAATGCACTGCAACTGCAAGTTATATCACACTTAATGGTTGATAAAGCTAGAATTGACTTAATAAGATTAAAATCTTAATACTTTTAATTAAGCACTTCTTGCTTATGATATTTTCAATTGTTAAGGAAAATGTTTAGTCGAATTATTAGTTTCCTTCAACTCCACACGCTTATAGATTTTGTTTCTAGATATACGTATGTACATGGATATATTGTAACTACCGCTCCATATTAAAGCACAGATTGGAGCAAAACTTTAAAAAGCGAATTCTTGGGGCAGCCCAGAACGATTTTCACACTCGATTAGCTGCATTTGTGCACGTGCCAAACCAAACTCGAATAATACCCAACATCGACGGCAAGCCGGGTAAAATAAAATAAAACAAAACAAAAATGAGGGGAAAAAGTACCAGAGAAAAACAGAGGAAAAATTACAACAAACGTTAGATTTTCATTAAAAGCAAAGGGAATCCGGGCTGCGTGTGTGTGTGTGTGAGTTGCGTTTCAAGAAAACGTTGCCTACTTTGCAGCGCACACATCGAAATGGAAAGTTAAGCACTTGAGACGACGACAAAGGGGATTTCCAAAGGGGTGGTTGTTGCTCCCCGGCACCCCTTTGCCAAATCGCACAATACACGACCCCCTTTCACTGAGCCAGCCCTTTGTTTGGGTTCGGTTTATTCGTTTTTTTTTCTTTCTCTGCACTGAGCTGCACACAATAATGAAAATGTTGTTGTTTGTAAAATTCCAACAGCCGTTGCTAGAACACACTCCAGCGCTCACACACATACACACACGTAAAACGCAGCCACCCAGACACATACTCACACACACACACACATATGCACACGGCTACATTGCATTACTTCCGCCTCAATGGTAATAATTTTAAAATCAATACAATTCAATAAAGTTTTATTACTAACGCTGACAAGGGTGGCGGCGGGCTGCCTCTTTCATTTTTCCACAGAATCCAGCATGCTTGGGGATTTGGTTGAGTTAAGTCCGCTGAGCGATTAACCCTCGACTGCCGGCGCAACGAGAAGGAGCTCCACCTGCACCTGCTCCTGTCGCCGCGTCGAAATTGCTGGCAATTAGAATACGTTTTATAAGCAAATTGCCAGCGAACTTATGCGTCAAAGTCCAACGCCCATTTGTATGCAAATGGCGCGCAGGCACTTGGCAAAAAACTTATCATATTACATCAATAATTGATGGAGAAAATGTTTAGTTTTGAAAGGAATATTTAGTTATTTATATGATTAAATACACATATAGCAATTTGAAATTTAAAAATCTACACTGCTGTTTTGACACAAATACATATAATATTTTGCTATTTTTATTTTTAATCATTTAAGTTATTCAGTTTTTAAGTAAGTTACTGTTTTAAAACATGCTTACTTACTTATAGTTTTGTTATTACTCGTATGCTAACACATGTGGCAGTGGATGATTAGATCCTGTTACGATTTTCCCAGATTTCTTTGGCAGTGCAGGTCAGCGGCTGTCGCAGGTTCCCAGCCACTTTCCCTCCTGATGAATCAAAGTCATAACGTGGCTCAAACGGACCGCCCCGCCCCTCCTCCTTCTCCTCCTTGCTCGACGGTTACGCATCGTTATGCACAGCGGCAGCGGATGACTGTTATTAAAATCAGTTGTTCGGGGGTACTGTCTTCTTTTGGCCAGACAGCCATGGATGGAGATGGGCTGTACGTCTGGTCGGAGGCTGGGAAGTGGGGGATTTGGCACAGCTGTGCCAGCCCAGCACCAACTTCATTATAAGCCAAGGGGCGGGGGACAGTGCGACGCATTCGTTTAATGTCTTAATTCTGCACTCAGCCAAGTGAAAAATTAAAATGGTGTGGTTCCTTTGTTCGGGCTGAATCCTCATCAGTAACAGCAGCCGGGCCAGGTGAAATGAGATCCTGTTTTTTTTTGGTGAGAGCTTGGCACAGTTGAGCACAGCGGTCATAAGTCTAATGTTTGCCTTGTTTAAATATTAATAAAGTCCATGGAGAGGCCTTGGCCACAAATTGTTAAATTGAAGCTAATAAAATTTGGCTATTACGCTTGGCCAGTGTCCATTTTATGGCCCACAAATTTCATGGCGATTAACTGTGATGGCGGTGCATGCATCAAAGTATCCCTAACTCCGCCAAAAACCACCGGTTCGCCTTCATTGCGTAATTGTGGCCAAACACTTTGGGGCGAAGGAACAATGGGGCTTGAAAATATTTCTAAAAAAGATGCGGCAAAAAACTGAAATGAAATAAAGTAAAAATTAAAGCGCGCAAAATGCAAATTTGCGGTGGGGGAGGCGCTGGGAATGGGGGCGTGGCTCTTTGCCTGATGGGCGGTGGGCGGTTGGCTCAGCGAAGCGTTTGTGCAAATTATGGTTTAACACCTCATTGAACTCGCTGGCTGCCAGGATGCCAAGGGGAGAAGCTGGAGCTGCGAAAATTTGAATTTGAATATGAATTTCATATTCAAATGAGTTTTCAAAGACTTTATGCGGCGCCAAGCTGGGAATATAGTTAATTATATAAAAATTATGGCTTATTGTTTCCATTTCTGCCATGCCCAAAATATGCAAATTGGCCACACAAAATGCCATTTAATTTGAGACCAGATCAAAGTGAGCACAGCTAAGCCGGATGAAAAGTACTGTCTAGATTAAATCGAAGGGCTAAGGTAACTGGCCAACTAATTGGGAAATTAAAAAGAGAGGTATTATTATATGCCAAGAAAATCAACACAATCACAAAAAAGGATAAAAGGATATATAAAAACAGCTTATGAATGCTTTCAGCGAGGCTTTTGCCTATTTTGGGGTAATTTAATTTCATCTCAATTGCAATGCGATTTGCCCGAAGATTAATCCATCGATTAATGAGAAAGGGGCGTCAGTCACGCCCACTCACTTTCTGAGCAATTGTTTTGCGGTTGGTGTGCATATGTAAAACCTAATTACAACTAATTAGTATTTGCACAAGTGACAACCTTTGACCCAATGTAAACAATGGCGGACAACAACAACACTATGCGGCGGGCAGTCAACAAGCCAAACAAAACCGATTCGACCAGCAGGAGCCGAAGGATCAGCAGGAGCGGCAGGAGGCGGAGCGGCATGACCAAATGCAAATAAACAAAACGCTTTGATTAGAAAATTTCATTACACCAAATCGAACGTTTGCCAATGGCACACACACACACGTACACACACACACGCATCCGCACACACACGAATGCAAATACAATCAGTGCCAGAGCAAACAAATAAATGCACAAAGGGGCAAATTCGGGCCGAATGCAGCTGGCCAAATGCATCAGTTCATTAAAATGCCAATGGCCCCTGCCAAAGTCCAGTCCTTCAGTTGCAGTTGCATCCGTTCAGTTCCATTTGAAAAACGCAATTTAATAACGACTGCAAATGAGCAACGCTTTGCCCAGCATTCGCATAACCCCACCCACTGCCGCTACCAATCGTCGTCGTGGTCCAAGGACCTGGTCCTCAACCTCTCGTAATCCGGCACTGGGCCCAGTGTGTGTCCTGCGTTTGTGTCAAATTTTATGGCCCAAAGGCGCATATCAAATGAAATCGACAGGCCCGTTTTCAGCTATTGTGCATATGTGTGCATATGGGTGCACTGCAAGAAATGCATAGTGCTTTTATGCCAAGCTAAATGAAACACACCGCAACTTCGGCAGATTAATGCTAAGTATTAGCGGTTAAGATAATATGTTATTTTGGCAATTTGAAATCATAAAATATATCATACTTTTCCACATTTTTCACAGTGTGTAAGTCAGTTGCAGTTGCAAGCTGCACCATGGACCCAACTCAATTTATTAATGCACCCGCACAGCCGACCTTTGGATGCAGCGCTGCTAAGTCACTGGGATTGCATTCACGGAGGATAAACAGGAAAGTGGCATCACCATGGGAGCAAATGGCGGCTGATCGCCGGTCAAAAAGGGCTGTGGTCCAAAATTTGCAGCTCCTTCTTCAGGCAGAAATCACGGCTTAGATTTTTGGCTGTGAACCAAAAGCCAGGAGATGACATATTCCACGGATCGCAGCACCAGGTGGCCGCAAATATTTTAACACTCAATTAAAATGGCAATGCAAATAATTGCAGCGCATTTAAAGGCTATCGCCGTGCCCTTTTGCACACACACATGCACATTTAATGCATTTTTGTGGTAATGGCAGCAAATTAAGCGGAAATTACATGGCCAGCGAGATATCGATACTTGCCGTGGCGCGTGGCAGGCAGTGGTACGTGCCACAGTGCACGTTGCTCAAATGCTGCTGATTTATATATAATTTCTGTGTAATTTCATTAAGAAATGCAAATTGCACATTAAATGCAATAAATATTGATAAATGAATGCGCAGCATTTGCGGGAATTCCAGCGAAAAATGGTAACCAGTGCGCAGAAATGAACAGTTTCAAAACAACTTTGTTAGAATACATCTACTATTACATTAAGGGTGCTCAGCTGTTAAGCTCTGTGACCTAATTTGTGATTTACTAAATTATAAAAGAAATCGATGACAATAGAAATACAAATATTGTTCCAAATGCATGCTATCGTTTTATTAATCATTTCCGTTTTAGCCTAAACTTTTCTTAGAGAACTGACCCTTGATTTCAAAACAAATTTCGTTTGGCCTTACCTTTCCATTTTTATCAAACGCCCTGAACTTCAAACGGATTGCATAGCGGCCTCTGTGCAATGGTATTCCACTGCCGAATTCCAAACCGATCGTATAGGTTTCAAATTCGATGACACTCTGCAACGAAAGTCGTTAGTTGTAACTATTCTATTATCTTATATTATCCACTTACTCCTTTGACTCGAAAGCATGTGTTATTTATTTGTGCGGAATTGGTTATATGCTTACTATACGCATCGTACCACACCTGCTTCTTATCGAATAGAACGTGGCAAAAGTCCTTGACCAACATGTTGAGCGTGGTCGGTTGCCAGGTGCCACGATCGAAGTACTGAACGCTTCCTTGTAGCTAAAAGAGTAGCGTTCTATGAGTTATTACTATAGTAATATGACGGATATTTATACTTCAACTCGATCTGTTGGCTGAATATCCCACACGACGGTTTTATATCCCGAAAGTTGCACTCCGTCCTCTGCCATTTCAAAATCTATATTTGACATGTCAAACAATCCATCAATGTTCAGTGTTTTAGGTGGTTCGTTTTGGCAATCACTGGTAATACGCTCATCTTCCATTGTAAACTCGTAGCTAACTTCAATTGAATGTGGGATAAATGCCATCAGGACTAGAAGCTGCCATATTCTAAATAGCTGTTGACTCATCTTGGGCTTAAAAAATAGTAAAGGCTAATTTGGAATAGAGTCACTTTTAACGCTATTTATAAAGTCCAGCAAAGTATATTTAATTATTATTATATTATCAGTGCCTCTCTAAATTGTTTTGGGAAGTGGCAAACCTGTAATTAAACGCCCTCTCCATTTATATGAGCCGACAACATACAATTTTCTGATAAAAATCTTCAAATTAATTGTACCTACAATATATAATAAATAAACTAAAAGATTACCGATAACCATGGAAGAAAATATTTGATATAACTTTGTTAATTGATAATTTCAGCGTAACTACATTTAAATGAGCACTTGTACTTATAAATGAGGTAATCATGACATAAATATTTGATTTTAAGTTTTGAGCCGGTGGAATAAAATGCGAATGTATGTGCATTGCTTACTGTGCAAATTTAAATGTTCCTTTATTGTAAATTTGACTTCTTAATCTCTTTCGATAATTAATTTTCACTTATTTTTTATAAACTCAAATGCAACTTGTTCTAAAAAAAATATGTACAGCCCCAAATGCAAGCAAAAACAACAAAACGGGAATAGTTATATGTTATTTTCCTATTTATGTTTCGCATAAATAATAAGCATTTCGTTTTATTAAAGCAAAACATTTACATATATATATATTTTTTTAATGTAGCCGCAGGAGACAAACAAACCAACTATATATTTGCGTGATTTGTACTGGACATCTGAGATTTTAGGCTCTCTGCAAGAACATTAATGGTAATTAATATCGGTTTCGATATACAAATATTACTTTCCTTATAAAAATTCCCTTTAACTTCGTAGCAGACATTATTGGGACGCTTTTTGCCCTTCTGGTCATATGCAAATACCTGCACGCGAATGCTGTAACGGCCAGTACCCAATGGTATGCCACTGCCAAAAACTAACTTCATGTTATAGGATTCTATAAGGAATAGTGTCTGAAAAGCAAAACAATATTACACAATGCAAATATGGCCTTGATAATGCCACCCACACCGGGCACCTTGATGCAGTTGTCCTTGATCTCATCCCTATTCACAACGTGGGAGGACCAATCTGTGTACCAAAGCTGCTTTTTGTCGTACATAACTGCACAGAAATCCCGCACCATCATATTCAATGTGGTCGGTTGCCAGGCACCTCGATCGAAAAAGAGCAGGTTTCCAGTTAACTGCAATAACAAAAAAAAAAAAAAAACCAAAAATATTAATTAGGACCATAGGTTTTGATATTATCCTAGGCAAAAACCTCGATGCGATCCGTTGGCTGGGCATTAAACACGGATGTCATGTTTCCCGACACGGAAAGTCCATCCGCGGTAATTGTGGTGGTATAATTGGTCAAATCAAATAGACCGCTTATATTAAGAGTTCCGGGTGGAACGTCGCTGCAGTCGGAATAGATGGATTCGTCCTCAATCTCGAATTCGTAGCTGATTTGCAACGACAAGTGGACCACATTCAATATCAGTATTAGCTCCAACATCCAATATGTTTTCCGCTCCATTTTTCTACTGATCTTCAAATAAGCTTCCATTTACGATATGCAACCCCTTTTATGGCACATTTCCATTGAGTTTTTTTTTTATAAAATAGCTTGTGATTTGAAAAAAAAAACACGATGTTTCCGGGCTTATAAAAGCCAAACGTATAATTTGCAGATTGATTAAATGGCCATCACTACAATCACTTTTGTGGAAAACTCATTTTCAGGCATATTTATTATTTAATTCTTATTTTTATACAAGCTGATGTTATGATGATGATGAAACGTAATGCACTAAACTGTTGCTATAGCAGTTATTAAATATATTACAAGATAACCAAGAAAACTGTAGATATTTATTTTTGCGGTTTTACATTTCTTTTATGCGCTTTAATCAATTACTTCTCACACACACACATATGTGTTGTGCAAGCAAGATACTTAGTTATTATATAATCTTTTTAATTGTAAGCAACGCTCAGCTAAAAGTTCTAAATACTATATAACTGGCTTTAGACCCAAACCTTTATTAACATAATCAACTATTAATAAATGATTACACCAGCAGAACAGGCAGCCCCTGCCGTCTCATGTGCGGTAATCCCCGACTGACCTCAACTACCAACCGCTGAGCTTTAAACGGGTTGCAGAGCTTGTTAGCCTGGTTTACACACTTCTGCGTGGCAAGGCGCACATTTGGTGTTTTATGGCTATTTGGGAGTCGAGGCGGCAAGTCGCAGCACCAGTAGATAACGCCCCTTGCTCAACACTTTGAAAAAGTTTAAATATAAATTAAAAAGTTTTCCCCTTTTTTTTTTGTGTTGTTTTTGCAGCTGCATGGCTGGATGTTGTTGTTCTATTTGGTATGTATTTTATGTTCATGCAAAGTGAAAAGTTTGCTGGACGACATCGAATCCAATGGCTTGCTGGTTTTCGGGTGAAATGGCAAAGGGGAAGGGAGCAGGGAGCAGGAAGAGAAGGGAAAAGGAGTTCAAACCCAACCGATCAGCCTAATGCCGCGGCAACTGTTTAGGCCATTTAATCCCATACCAATTTCCGCACTTATTTCGTTGCCTTCAGCAGGCAATTTATGCATTTCTTCGGCCATTGTGCGCTTCTGGTATTTGCAATACATTATTGCTGTCAGATGAAGTTGTCCTTTTGCGAAATTAATTGCATCCTTTTTGTGGGTGGTGGACTGGTGGGCGAGGCTGTGGTCCTCTGGCCACAAGCAGACTTCAAGGCTGGCATTGTTGTAATATTTTTGTTAGCAAAATGTGGTCAAACTTTGGCTGCCATAAAGGCGCAAACAAGTTTGTTTGGGTGTGCCTGTAAGTTTGCGGACTAGGGGCTCGCCGCAAACATCTGACCGTAATGCAAACGCATTTGCTGCGTGCCACGCTCAAAGCCAAAACCCATGGTACCCGAAAATGCTGACCATCCCCATTGCTTTATCCTGCCAAAGGACCTACGTTTGTCCTGCCAGCCCCTCTTTCGTCTATTTGCCGATCGTTAGCCAGCTTTGAAAGGCATCGCATTTGGCTGCTTGCGGCTTGCTTGAGGCACTCAACCTTGGGCTGCAGCTACGAGTGCACTAAAAATCACTGAGTGTGTGTGCACTCGGAAAATTAAATTGGTTTTGTATTATTGTATCAAAAATAATGGTATATACTCGAAAGATTTAGAAGAATATATACTTGAAAGAAGGAAAAATAGACAATTTTTTATATAGAGAAATTAGTTCATTAAGGCAGGAGGTCTCTCAATTTCCACATATCTATATTTAAAGTTTTGAAACACTTTAGATTTTTTAACAATTACATCGAAGTTTTTCTTAGTGTCTGCACTAAATGTAATCTTTGACTGCGGTCATATATCTCCTTTGCAGCGGCTTTTACTTTGCTTTGCTGGAAGCTCTCACACAAAAAAAAAGGGGAAATTAAGTTCAATAAAAGGAACATTCGTAATTTATTAGGGTGAACCAGTTGGTAACCAGCCTCTTCCCATTTGGGCCATTCAATATTAAAGTTTTTTGACAGAAACCCACTTACTTTGCGAGTGCGAACTGCCATGTTGCTCGTTTCAGTTTTGACGATGGCACCGAGGAAAGTTATCATTTTGACAAGTTCTTAATATGCAATTCCATTAAGCTGCAACCAAAGTTTAACTGCCGGGCTGTCCCACTTTGCGATGCCATTCATTCGTTCATTTATTCGCACATTCAGTTTGCAGCGCATAAAAAAAAAAGAAAAGGCGGAAAAAGAGAGGGGAAAGCATAATTGCATTTCGTGGACAATTAATTCCTTTTCTATTGCCCATTTCGTCGTAATTTAATTGCAAATTACTTCCCCTTTTATGTGTATTTGTAGACGTAATTGTAGCTTCATTTGCCTTCAGTTTGTGCCTGGACACGCAAGGCGCTCCCAGTTGGCCAAGACTAGCTACGCTTTTGGCCAACTTTGTTGGCCATCCCGCCATTCCCGTATTCGGTTATTCAGCATTCGGTGCCGAATTGCCAAAGTTTCACGCAGCAGTAAATTCTGGAAAATTGCATGTGAGCTGCTGCAACTTTTGCTCGGTGGTCACACGAAAATTTATTATTAAAATTCACTCCGCTCGGTGGAAAACCGGAGACGAGAGCCACTTGAGCAGAACATTGAATCTCATTTGACAATTCCGTTCCTCTATTTGTTTTGTGTTTCTTTCCCGTTTGCCCGCTTCTGTGTTTTGCATAATTCGAAGCAAAGTAACTCCAACAGAGTGGAACGATAGAGGGAACCTTGGGCTTGGTTGCCCAGGAGTTGGGAGTGGGAGTACTACGGTTGGAGTGGGTGGGAAATGGGCAATGGGCAATGGTAAATCGGGCTGGGTGGCAAGGGCGTTGGTCAGCTGGGTGACACGAATCAAACAAAAGCGTCAACTTTGCGCAGAGCAAATGAAAGCGGAAAGCCGGATTGTTGAAGGGGCGAGGTTGCTTTGCTTACATTGCCAACAAAGTAGAAAATCCGTAAGAATAACACAAAATTCACGGCTCCTTCTCTTCGTTCCGCTGGCTCAGTGTTTTTTTGGACCCGCTCCCTGTACTTCGATTATCCTGCGACGTCTTTCCTGGTGATTGTGGCACCTGAAAACGAGGGGGGGGAGGGGAATGGCAAGCGGGGCGTCATGTGGCACAGACAAAGTAAGCGCCCCAAGCTGCAGTTTTCAGCTGCATCTGCACTCAGAAAAATGTACGGAAATAATAAAATTTTTTAAAGTACCGAAATTCAATGTTGAGAATGTTTGTTCTT
The DNA here is from genome assembly GCF_000001215.4 of Drosophila melanogaster. Classification (NCBI taxonomy): domain Eukaryota; kingdom Metazoa; phylum Arthropoda; class Insecta; order Diptera; family Drosophilidae; genus Drosophila; species Drosophila melanogaster. The sequence continues at coordinate 16,463,418 of NT_033778.4, read as the reverse complement.
GATTATATATTTTATTGAATTTAGTTCGATCTAAAACTATTTTATTGTATATATATAAAATATATTTTAAATATTTTCACTGGTAAAAATTATCTCCGATAACTTTATTTTAGCAAGCCATTCAAGTAATGCAGATATTTTGATTTCATATCTTCTTAATCTGGTTTTCCAAAAAGTTTTAACATTTGTGCGCAGTGTAATTTTGGCTCTGCTGCTGCTTCATCAGTGGCAATTGTTTAGCTGCGCTTTCTTGGCCATTGGATTCATTTGAAATTTATGCAAATTAAGTGCGGCACACAGCAGCAAAGGCAGCAATGGCAACAGCGCTGCGCAGCAGACTGCAGTTGCATAATCCTTGGAGCGCAAAGGATTTACACTTTTGCTTTTGCCAGATAATTATCTTAATTGCAATTTTCGCTGCTCTCTCGGCTCGACTTCCTGCTGGCTAAACGGGAAATTTACAATTTAATTAAAGCTACGCAAAATGTTGCCAGCTAAACCAATTAGTCTTTCGGTGTGTGAGTGTAGTTAGCATAACAAATTAAATGGCAATTAATTTGCGAACGCTTTCCAAATACATTAATAAATGCAGGCCCCATTCATTATTTTGCAACCTGCACTTGCCGACCGAAACTTTCATTATTTGCCATCGGTTTCCGTTTCCTTCTGGCCTCTTCGGTTGCAGGACTTCAGGGCTGCATCATTTTTCAAGCGAAGGCAAATGAAAGCACTTAATCTTGCTCCCTGAACTTTGCCACAAACTCGACTCAACTCAACTCAACTTGGCGCAGCTCAGCTCAGCTCGACTCGACTCAACTGAACTCAAACCGAAGCCAAAAGCAAACACTCTGCACTCTGGTAATTTTAATCAATTCATCTTAATTTCGTTTGAAGTGCACATTAACCTAATGGACAGACATCCTGGGATGGTAGGGGGGCGTGGCAGTGGGCGGTGCCCCAAGGACCTCGCTCACCTACCCACTCGCCAATAGGTGGCGCTGCCCTATTAAAATGTTATCTTCTACTTGGGTAGTTGGGCAACAGGATGAAATATAAATACTGAATATATCTTGGACCTGTCTTGTGGTCCTTAGGGCTGAAGGGGCAGGCCCGGCAAGGTGATGTTTCATTTTCACATTTCCCATTTATCTTGTTTAACCAAGAAGATGCCTCAAGGTGGCCAAGCTCTCCGCCTGGCAAGGTGTTCAAATGAATAACATCTCCAGCTTAATCTGAAGTCAAATGGAATGTTCGCAAAACCTCTGGGGGCTAAAATCATGTATTGCTCTTTGTGTTTCCAAAACCAGTTTTAATCCTCCTCCATATGTGTTCTAAGCTCTATGGCCAGATCACTGAGAAGGGTAAGTTTGAAGCATAAAATATATAATTAGGGCAGCGAGGTTAAGATATATATTCAATAAAAATAACTTTACTGCTGTAAAGTTATACAAGCCTCGATAGCTTTCCGCAATGAAAGCTACTTGAAATATACACTTAATGCAACTTTCTTTTGGTTTTGGAAAATATGGAAATTACGGATGCATTTGTAAGCAATAACAAATCATTTTTTGATTAACTCATGCGTGTCAATTTGACGTAAATCAAATATTTTCTCAACACACACTCAGCAAGACACACACAGACAGTTGCACAAATAGCTAAGAGAATGGAGTTCGAGGAGGAAAATGCAAGGAGGAGGCAAAAAAAAAAAAAAAAGAAATGTGGAAATCATGCCAAGGAAATTGCAGTCAACAACTAAAAAAGCATTTCGCCTCCTTATTTGCCTTCCGTCTGAGATTCCCCGCTCGAGAATTGAACTCACAAAGATGTATGCAAATGCAGCATAAACAAAATTCAGCATATTTATTTCTGTGGAGCAAAAGGAGCGAGGTAAGACGTATTTTTACGCTTCATCGGAATAAAGAATATATATGAATTCTGCTGAGTGGAGGAGTCAGCAGCACGGATATCCGGATGCATTGACAACGATTTCCGCTGAGCAGGAAGCTAAGGTATTCCACTGATCCCAAAAAGGGAAGCGATTAAGGTGCATACACGTTAGCCAGGCCTCACTGCACTGGTTTCGCTTACCGAACCTGGATCCAAATCAGATCAAATTAAATATGCCCGCTGATTAGATTGCTGGTTTGATGTGAAAGTAGCACAATCTACGAGTACTACCAGCAAGCCAACTTGGCCAAAAGGAAGCGCGAGCGACGGCAACGTCAAATCTAAATGAGGTTATAATTAAAAAAGTTTTCTTATTTGCTGTTGCTGTAGCTTCTGCTTCTGCTGCTGTTGCTGCTGCAAATGAAGAAACAAGTAATTCGCCTAATAACGAGCTTATGTAATTAGCTCATAAACAACACAGAAGCAGGTCCAGCAATTGCAGCCAAAAAAAAAAAAAAATTCAAGAAAAACAACAGCAGATAGAGAATTGTACCAGTCAAAATGTAATGAAAAAGTTCTGGCAGCGAAAAAAGTTTGAGGAAATTCGAAGGTAAGCTGAAAGCAGCGCAAAAACCTGTCGCCTGTCCTTCCGAAAAAAGTTCGGCAACGCCCACACCTACATCCGATATGTATATATATATATGGTATATAGATATATATGTTCATATATGCGGAAAATGGAGCCCAGTGTACATGTGCGATTTGATAATTCGTACATCGTTGTTCAAGTAAGCCAACTGCTACGGAAATTATCAAATTGAAATTGGATGGAAAATGTTGCCAGTTCTAAATGCGACAAGTGATTACTGATGAAAGTTGAAAAGTAGAGGGAACGAGCATAAAGTTTCTGAAAAGAAAATTATAAATGGATGCAATAAAATATTTTAACTTTTCTATACATATATCATGTGCTATTAGACACAGTAAATTATCACTGAACTAAAATATTACTTAAGTAAAAGCAAAGTAAACATATTACGACATTCCTATAGCAGACACATGATCAAACTAGGATTCAAAATTCGTGGATTATAATCGTTTCTCAGGACCGATTGCTGCGACTTGCAATTGCGCGACCACAAAAGGTCCCAATTCCAACATAATTAACCACTACTGGGCTCGTTAATGCTCGTTACGGTCTCCTATATCCGGTGGCCCCATGGAAACGCTTCGGTCAGGCATGTGGATATGTGGAATCACTTTTTCAGAGACTGTCTCCTGCCTGGCGGCGGCTGGGCCCATCTCATCTGAATCCCCTGGAACCGCAGGCTGTGTGTGCGGCCAGCAACACTTCCGCTGACATTTCAATTACCTCCACCACTTAATAACCCTGGAAAGGAGTGCAGCGGTGGAGGAGGAGGAGTGGACACAGCCTGTCCAGCGGCAGTTGACCAATGCCATTTGGCATGTGTGACTGACTAGAGAGGCAGGGCCTCGTGGCGAGTAGCAGTTTTTTGATTAATGTGTCTGTTGCAAATTACAAAAAACGACCAGAAGGACAGACAATACGTGCTAGCAAATGCAAACCCATTCGCATCCGCACATGCAGCCACCGGATGCTCCCCGTTGGGCGCCACGAAATGAAATGAAATAAACTTGGCTACTAATGTGGCAACACCCAAACTAAATCTGCAGACAACCCAATGTGATTTGTGCTTGGGAAAATTTACTTTATAAATTTCTGGCAAAGTGGCAAAGACAGCGGCAGTCAAAATGATTTTCTAATTAAATTGCCAGAGCCCCAACGAGCAGAAACTTTGGCGGAAAAACAAAAATATTTCGTCTTTGGCTTGGCGAAAAACTTTAAAATTCAATTAAAAATAATGCGGGCTCTCTGGCAGATTGGGGGATTTTCCGATGTGGCAGGAGAGCGTGAGGCCGAGGCATATGGCATAAGCTGACTGGCCGCATGCAAAATGAAATACAAGCCAGAGTCGAGCATTAAAAAGACTAGCAAACTTGCAGCAGCTACTGTCTCGCCAGTAATTTTGTGCAAAATTGTACTAAAAATTACTGCCAAAGAAAATTTGCACATAATTTGATTAAAAAGTTACACGCATTTGCTGTGGCGTCAACGTCAGCGGCAACTTTGTAGCACTTTATGGGAAAACGAGTAAAAAAATTGGCGAAAATTAAAAGTGCTGCGGCTGCTGTGGCAAAGACTTCGGCGTGCGAGACCTTGCCTCACAAACAGTTATGCCTCAAAAAATAAGATAAACAACGACTTATATGTCCCTGAAAATTTCAAAAACATCATAGTTCTCATGCCTAAAATTTTTGTATTGATGTTGGTATGCTAAAAAGATACGATACTGCATAATCCCTTTGTAATATAATATTCTATATATATAGAACTGCTTTAATTGCCACAATCCGGTTTCCCTGTGCACATCTTACTTCGTAATATTTTCCCCTGCTTTCATTATGTTCATAATATATATTAGCTAGACTTATGCTAAACTAATGGATTCGTCGAAGAGGCTTTCTTTCCTAAATATTTATGTCTGTGTAGAGTATGGCGTCTGGAGACTTATTGCGGCTTTAACGCTTGAAAAGTTGTCTTAAGAAAACTTTCGAAATCATTTCGCAACTGAAACTCGAGATCTTTGCGAACAACGGCCTACTACTACACATTAGTTTGTCCAACTGCCAACTCTCAAACTCAGCTTAGGAGTCCAACTTTGCGAAAATAATTTGCCAGCAACTCGCACCGAGTGTCTCAGATATCCGAGTAAACATTTCGGGATCCAATCCGTAGTCTCTTCATCAAAAGTCTGCCAAAGAGTGGCAACTCTGACAGGCGGGATCTGTCATAAAATGCACAAAAAAAAAAACAAAAAAACAGAGTAACGAAGAGCTTTAAAGAGTGGGAAAAAGTTGCCAACTTTTGTCTAGCTAATCAAATATTTGCAGCCACCGAGCGATGGTAAAAGGGAACATTTTCCGAGGGGCGCAGCGATGACAGAAGGCATTCGTGCGAGGTACGCTGAAGGACTCAAATCCTTTTAGGCACGTGTGTGTGTGCAGAGTACCGTTAATATGACAGGAACACCATGCTCAAGCGTGCGTATGTGTGTGACATGCAAATCTTGTTTGTCAAGTGCCACGTCACAGTACCCGAAAAATGAGTAACAAAACTCGCTGTTGTTTCGTTGCCCGGGGTTAAAGTGCGTTTTTTAATTGAAAATTATTACGGAAAAGTTGTAAATCCCTCTTATTAAGCGAGTTGGGTGATTTGGCGGTGGGGGCTTAAGGAGTGTGCACTGCAAAAAAAAAAAGCATGCATGGAAACGAAAAATAAAGCCAAAGGACCTTACATCATTTAGGGTCGAGTCAATGTAATTGATGCAAAACAACATATAAACTAAGAAGCAGGTCAATGTAAACACCTTTTGAATTCACACGTTTCTAAAAGCTCGAAATATTTCGAATATTTTTTTCCAAGTGCGGCGTTTACTCAGTCACATTATTAGAGGGGCCAAAGGTGGTCGTCCGTATACAGCGGATTGATGTTGTTTAATTAAATTAAACCGCCACGGCGCCACACGTCTGCCCCATCATCGCATCATCCCAACTTTGACCCAGCTCACGGCCCCAACTTCCAACTCGCAGCTGCCTTTGTTGCGGCATAAAGGCGTTATTAATATGCTTATGTGCTGCGGATCGTTGCAGTATATGTATGCGTGTTTTTCGAGTGTGAGTCGCGTCCAAAAGGGTTGCATTCGGAGCCAGGTGCTTAACATAATGCCACACACATTAAATTTTAAGTGTCAATGGCGCCGCTTCTTTGTTGCCTTTCATTATCATAATGCTGCTAGCTATAAAAATGCTTAACTTCTCAGTCCTTTCGGACCCTCAAGTGTGAGTGGCTCTGTGTGGATGTCCTTATACAGTTTTATGCCTGGCAAAAGGGACCAACAAAATCGTATCTAATAAAAAATGTAATTGTCCAGACTAATTCCACTTGTAATCTGAAACCCCAAATGATTATTACATTTTTTATAGATCTGATATTAAAGCGCTTATCCTTAAATTGATTTAGACTTAAAATAAGTCAATGACGCAATTAAACTGAAAATTAATTTATTTGACCTATTTAGATTTGATAACGACTCATTGCCTAGTCCTAAATTTTGTGAATTAATTTTAACACTAAGATGTGATCATTTTAGACGAATTTTGAAATTGAAAAAGGAAATGTGACTTTTTAATATTGACAAGAGAACAATGTTTGCTTAACATAATAGTTTGAACAGTTTTGGTAGCCTATTCTTTTTATAAAATTCAATTAGTTTCACATTGAATTGCTTCAAAAGTTCTAGTGATTGAATAGTGCATTCAAATAGCTAATCGATGTTGTGCCTGTCTTGCAGATACCAGATCCATTAACAGTGCACTCTAGTTAAGTGCAGATTGTTTGCTGTCTTCCAAGTGAGTGGTGCCGCCTGTCCAGTCTCCACTGTACTCCCCTTGTTCGCTTGGCTGGCTTTGTTTGTTTGTTTGTTTATTTATTTGCTTGTTTGTCTATTTTGATTTATTTCATTTGGAAATGATGCAGTGTCCCCGTGGTCGTCGTCAACCCCTGAACTCAACTGAGTTTAGCTAGTTGAGGGTTAGCAACTGCTTGCCAACTCAAGTAGTTTGCTGGCATATGGCTCTGAGCTATTTTTATTTAATTTTTATTCCAGTCGAGATGCTTCAGTTCGCCAGCCCAGTTTAGGGCTTCTTATTTGTTCATGAAAATTGCGATTGCTGTGTGATATTTACTCCGACGTTCATTCGACAAATGGTCTTGTTGGCCAAAGGTACTCATACTCTACAATAATTTTCCATTTCTATTTCATTTTATTTGTTTATTCTGTTGTCACCGAGGGAATTTCATATCCTTGGTTTCGAGGGCCTTGGCAAGCTTCTTATAAGTTTTAAATACCTTGCTCTCAATCCCCTTTGGTTTGGTCAAAACTTTTTAATTAGCCTGATCTTGAATAAAAAGCGAAAATTTTTAATTACGCCCAACTTTACGCCAAAGAAAAACTTATTTGAAAGGAAAGTTTTCAGAGCGAGAGTAACGTAAAAAAAAACAGCAAAAACAAGCGAAAACGTCATAGTTAAGTGTCGCGACTATTAGATACCCGTTACTCAGATAGACAAGTGCTAGATATATAAAGAAAACAGTTGGGGGATACCCTGCACACTGGACATAGACTGGGCTAATCCGGAACAAGAGTATGTTATTTATAGTGTCACTGCCTTTATACGGACAGAGAAACGGACAGATAAAAGGCTTTACAGTGTTAGTGATCCCAAGTGGCTATATACATATTCATCCTTCTCCCTGTGACATACTTCTCAACGAATCTAGTATATCCTTTTACTTACGAGTATCGGGTATAAAAATGTCACACAGATCACAGGGCTTCATATAGGAATTATTCGTATGCATAATGAGCGTAATAGAAAGGACGAAAGGCGACCTCCGAACTGCTGAAACAAAACATGACGCCATCCAAAAATGAATTTTGAAGTCTTCGCACGTTCGCAAATGGCGCTCATTAAATTGCAAATTTAAATTTAATTAGTTATTTATGCAATTTGATATTTTCGCAGGCTGTTTTCTATTTGTTTGCATTTTGCGGCCATTTCAATGTAAATTTCATCACGATTTGTTATTCATATTGAGTTGAATATTTTCTTTTTTTTTTTGGGTGCGCATTAGTTGTTTTTACGCCTTTAATTTTCGTTTCGCTATTATTGCATTTGTGCGTAATTTTTTCTATAAATATTCAGTGGCCATTAAATGCAGTTATACATATTAAAAATTTGTACTGCATTTGTGATTTTTTGCATTTTGTCTGTGGCAAATAAATATTTGATTGCCCATTTGTCACACATTGACCCGAATGGAATAATTTCTGCGCATAAATATTAATGAGTTTCGCTTGGTCTGTTTAAACTTAGTGCTCATTTAAATGTCATTAGCTGGTTGTCATATCTGTTTTGGTGAATGCAGTAATGGCATAATGTCAACCATTATCATATTTTGTGGCACTGATTCGAAGCTATGTAAATTTGAAGGTACTTATAAAGCAATAAACGTGGCTAAGTGCCAAATAAAATCATGTTTTTAACACATTTAACACGAAAGGGGTAAACCTAAGTAATATCGATCGAACAGCTTACACCATAACCATATTCTAAAAATATATTCTTTTCTATTAATTTTTCACCTCTAGATACTTGATAATATAAAATATTTTTATATTAATTATTCAAATTTGGAATCACTAGTTATTATTGCCAGCCGCAACAAAACTACCAATTTGATAATAGAATTCAGCGAAGCATTCGAGTGTAAGTTAAATTCCACTTATCTGCTTCTTAAGTTCCATTTTAATTTAATATTTCAAATTTAATATTTCAATTGGCAGTCAATCGAAGATTCTCGGAATCAAGTCGCCCTTAAAGCCGCTTTCCCCGACCATAATCCATCCCCACTTATCGCAATCGCTTGTCATGTGCAAATTTGTTTGCGAATTTGTAAATAATTCCAAATTCATTCACTCGACTTTTTTCTAGCCTCGCCATGCTCCTTTTTCTATGGCCACGCATCAAGTTGATTTATTTGCATGGAAACTTTCTCGGTCCGTCGGTTTGTCTGTCGTGAAATGATTTACATAGGGATAATAGAAAAAAATAAATTGATTTTAAATCATTTCAACAGCGTGTAGGCAGCGCGCAAACGCCATTGCCAGGGTTGCCAACTCAGTCCGTCGCATTTGTATGCAAATACGCGTGAAAATCAAAAAAAAAATAAATAAGGCAAGAATAACAAAAGGCAAGTTAACGAGTATTCAAAAACGAGATTAAAATAGGAGTGCTTCGTGAGTGCCGCCTGCTGTGATTTATACGCCTCGTTCCCATTTGGCATCCATCCTCCATCCTCCAACCTCCAAGTTCCATCATCCATCCTCATGATGTCACATCAGAGTTGCCCCGAGCCAGAAGGGCAGGAAAGTATTCAATTTTTTTGTGCGGGGGATTCTCCCACAACTGGACAGGGTAGCTCAAGATATTATTAACATGTTGCTGCACACTCTTTGGCCAAAATTGATTCGCAACTTTGGGAGTTGTGTGTGTGTGTGTGGCGGAGTGGGTGTGTGGGTGCAGCGGAAGTCAGCTGTGCTCAACCCCGTTTACATTCTTGTAATCTTTGGCAAGAGGCATTTTACCATTTTGCATAGTTCGACGGTGTAGAGTAGTAGTCTGTGTAGTGCTGCCTGGATCCTGGCCCATGATTTACTCGCTCAGTCACAAAATATGGAAATTGCTCATGTCTCAGCCTAGGACATGTCACCGTGTCCCACCTCGTTTCTCACCTGCAGTTGCTGTTGCGGTTTTTGTGACATGCCGCATCAATCCATCGCCATTTTGCTGTCTCTCGTGTTTGGGCCTCGATGTGGTGATGCTGCCTGGCAGGGATATAGTAGTCCTGTTCGATCTTTTACCAGCCATGTGGACTCCTGCTCCTGCTGGCAAATTGAATAGATTGCTAGGTGGACCAGCCGCAGACGCAGTCGCTTGCTGGCAGCATTTTGGCCCGAATTTTGCATACATAAATATTTATGAATTTATTAAAAGTGAACCACACACACTCGCCCGCTCTTTTGCACGCCGGGGCAAACTGGCGGCTGACTGGATGGATGAATGCATAAGTCAGCCGCTCACGAGTGCCGTGGGAAAGGGGTACATACACTGAGCGAAAATATATCGATTTGTCATTATAACATTCATCATCGTCATAATATATCTTCTACAAACAAACTTTACATTTTATTTAATAAAATTAGATTATTTTCGCCAAAATGATGTCGATATAATTGTCATGTCTTAATTTAGCCAATTTGCTTAAAAGCAATGCAACACTTAACACTGCTATTTGTTTATTAAAGTATTTTTATCATATATTTTGCATAGTAATATAGCTCTCTGTAAAAGGGAAAGCCCTCTGACGTGCATTTGGTCGATGGTTTGCACGGCTGAAATGGTGAAAGGGCGTGGAAATGGAGGCTGCTGGGCCATCCAGCCGTCAGCGGCAACGCCTGCACACATGCCACAGGATCGGTCTGGCAAGGCGGGGTGATGCAGAGCGGAGCGGGATGCAAGCACCATGCTCGATGTACAGCGAAATGTTTGGTACATTTTTGTGAAAATTTGCACCACATAGCGCCATCAGTCGACCGTCATCCCCCCGTACACCTCGGTCCACCCCAGGGGGATGCCCCCTTAACGAAAAAATGAACGAACTGCACAAACTGGCGCGTTTCGTTGGCTCTGGGGGTAGGGGTTTTCTGGGGGCTCCGGATCCGGAGATTCGGGGGGTCCATTCATTTGCACCAGAACAAGGCAATCGCATATTTGTGGCAGGAGGACGGTGAACGAAATTGTCAAGTTTTTGAATGCTTCAGTGGCTCAGCGGCTGTCGCTGTCGTTCAAACTGTGGACGAGGTCCTTGGTCCTTGGTCCTGGTTCTGGGCCCATGGTGCATGGTCCATATGTCCGTATTCCCCGGGCCCCGGGGCCAGGCATAATGCATGAAGTTGTCATTATCAGGGCCAATTCAATTGAGAATTTTTGTGCCTAATTCGGCACAGAGGCGGCCGCAGCGGGTGCAACAAAAGAAGCCAAATTTCGCATAATTGAAAATTTTTGGTGGACCAAAAAAAGGGGAAAGGCCACGTTGATTGCGAAAATTTTGTTTGACCATTGACGTGGCACTTGATTATACCCCTGTAACTTTCGAAAGTGGTTGTGTGTGTGTGTGTGGGTGAGTGTGTATGTGTTGCCAAAGTAATTTAAACTTGATGTCAAATTCAGGAGAGTCATTCAATTTCAATGTCGGTGCATAATTTTGTGGGCCTTGGCGTGAGTGTGAAGGGCACTTGCGGCTGCCAGTTACGTAATTACCTGAGGCCCTATAATTGCCAAGGACGAGGGTTCTCCCGAATGACGCGACGTTTTTCCGGCTCCTTACTCATCACTTTCGAATCCCCATGACCGTGGCTTCTACGCCAAAAACCCCAAATTCAACTTGAACGCAATTTATGCAAATTCGCTGGGAAAGACAACGCACATGGCAATCAGCAAAATGTGTGTGTTGACAGCCGGTTCGGAACTGAACTCAACTGAACCGAACTGAACCGAACTGAACTGATCTGAGGACGAGCCCCTGCCATCAGAATTCCTATTCTACGGACACGTCCAGCCTTGGCACATTTAACAAGGCAAGCCGCATCGAAATCCGCTCGATTAGCATAAACGCATTAAAAATATGCCACCCCCATGGAGCAACGCATATGGGCTATGTGGGTTTTGAAAATGGGTGGGTGGATTTTTGGGGGGTGGAGTTTATGGATTATAATGTTTGTTTTGACATGCTCGATGACAGCGCCGGTGGTCGAGTCGAGTTTTCAACAACAGGAGCATGTGAAAAACATCAACAAAATTTTCACTAAAGTGAAAAGTTTTTATATAGAACTTAAAGCTATACAATTTGCAATACAGAAAATAAGATCTTTAAGTGATATGTGCACGAATTAAATGGTAAAATAGTAAAATATTTGTATACATTTAAAATGTGGTGGCATCTACTAAATACCATGCAATCTATATGCAAATGCTGTACAATAATTTATATTTAATCGGTTCAAGAGCACCATCAACTGCGGCTGCACATATGTATATGTCATTTGCGAGAAGGGGTATTAATCTATATCTATAAAACCAGAGAGGTCGAGAAACGTGTGTGGGAGGGGCTAAAGGGCACAGGGCACTGAATGCAATCATAAATAAACAGCACGCATCTAGAATACTTGCATGCAAATTGGGGGCCAAGAACCAAACCGCGACACAATGGGATTTTCCCCGCCCACTGCCCGCGTTGTCAACGTAATTTACCATTTTTCCTTCAACTTGCATAGTCTACGGTATGCATCACTCACTCACTTAGCACCGCACGCTCCCTTCTGCAGGGCCTTTGTTTGCACTGAGGAAAATATTTAGGTTCTTCTGTCAGATATCTCTGGAACTATAAGAAGTGTTCTATCAGCATGGATATTGTTGGATTGTTGGTTTCCAAACAACTTCCACGAAAACAACCTAAAGGAACAGTATGATCTTTTCACATATACTTTTAGCTATGTAAGTATTATTTGAAACCAACTATGGCTGTCAAATTTCCCTCAGTGTGATGCAAATTGCGTTTGCGAGCGGGCTGCGCTGATGAGCTCTGTGCGTTGCATACTTCGCGGCGCAGACTTTTCAACCTGCCACGGACGCCGCCCATCAGTTATTTGTCTCGCGTGGCATTGTTTGTCTTGCGAGTGCTGCAAGCTCGGCAGCTGCCTCGTTCGCCTGCCCGCCTCTTTAATGTGTGGGTAAATGCGACAAAATTAAGTTAACTGCCAGCATTAATGCACATGCAACAAACCGAGAGAGCGAAACTTTCGACGCGACTCTGCCAACTAACTGGGTTTTGAAGCGCAAATGAAATTCAACAAAATGTTAGCTCCACAGTCCGACAGCGAATTAGGCTGCCATCAGGCGGATTTTAAATCAATTGGGTAGCCAAGCTGCGTGACAAATAAACCTAAACGGAACGACCACACTGCGTATGCGCAATCTGCAGCTGTGGCAGCTTGTCCATATGCTGCTGGCGATGCGATTAGTTGGTTCAGACCATCACAAGACCACGACCCTTTGTGTCGGGCATTATCTGCGTGGCCACTTGAGTGACTCAAAGGGGCACTTTGATCTCAGACCCCCCCTCCCCGCCACACACTTCCCACCACCTGAGATTCAACCAATCGCAGTCCCAGCACGACACCGAGCAAAATAATAAACTATTTGAAGAACTCCATGATTAATAATAAATGTTATTAATATTTTCAATTGCTATCAACTAGTAAGGCATTGTTAATTATTGAAAATGCCTATTATTTATTCTTCTTAAGCGAACTTTAGTATCAAACGATTGGCTACTACTTTGCTTTTCAGTGCTTCATTCCAGTGGCATCTTGATTGCCTTCGGCCATCGGGCTCTTCATGTTGTGGTCACTAAGCAATGGATATGGACACCTGATTAAGGACCATAATGGCGGATGCAGCTAATGCACTGATTAGCAAGGTGCACACACTCGCACACACACACACACTCACACACGCGCCGAAGGTGGGGTATCCTTTGAGTTCGGTGCGAGTATTTCCAATAATTAACAATCTCCCAATACGGAATTGGATACTCCCCCACTTGAATCTATTGAATCGAACCGACCGAATCCCATTGAATTGAATCGAAATGGAGAACTTGGCAGTTCATTGGGGAAGCTTCCTGCGCGGGGCACGTTGCACTTTACCCGGATTTCGCCGGCAGGGGTTTCTCGCTGCCCACTGACTATCGGTGGCCACACTTTATGTTATTTTTTTTTCGTTAGCCACGTCGGTACAAATCAATTTATGCCCGGCCAACGTTTGAACAATTTCTGTTTCTGTTTCGGTTTCCGTTTCTGGTTCTCTTTGTGCAATTGACGGGCCAATAATTAAGCCGGAGCCCAGGGAAAACGCTCGGAGAACGCATGGAAAACTCATGGAAAACTCACGGAAAACGGAATGTACCACTGTCCCTGCAGACCGGCTGTCTGGCCCGGTTATGTGGCATGTTCTTATGACTCTGCTGTCGTTGCAAAGTCAATTTTCTTGCTTATTTAAATTTCAAAGCAAATGACAGAAGGTGTTGTTGCGCTGCCACAAACTGGATTAAATTTCGTTTAAAATGTAAATGGAAAAAAGCGTGATAGACAGGTTGGGCTTTTGCCGCCTGAATCGTATCCAAATTGCGTTTACAACGGCGTAACATCAAAAAAAAAAAAAGAAACGAAAAGAAAAAAACCGAAAAAGAATCACCGAACGCTGGGAAAACTAAACAAACACCTCATCAAAGTACATCAAAGGACGCCACCCCCCCCAAAAAATAAAAAACAGTAAAAACCCCAAAAATAACCAGGAGGGGAGAAAAATCAAAAGCGAAGCGAAGGAAAAAACGATGGTTCGAAGAAAGAAAAACATTTTGCTGTGCACGACGCAGAAAATAAAATCAAGAATTTCACACCTTATCAATTTTGCTAGATTAACAAAACGAACAATGGGGTGGGCCGTTCACCACCCACTCCGGCCAGGGAAATTGCATCATCAACGTCCTTGCCGCATTGTGATCGACATCATCATCATCATCATCATCATCATCATCAGCTCCATCGTCTGGATGCAGGGGAAGCCAACGTCACCACACTTTGTCATTAAGGAAGTCAAAAACTTCGACCCCAAGCGGTGAACTGGGCAAAATCGGGGGATGCTACTCTCTTTCGCTACGGAAAAGCTCGGAAAATGGAGAAAACGGTGGTAAAATCGGTTTGGCTTTGTGTGACAGCAGCGTTGACATTTATTTTGATTTCAGTTTCGAGTGCAGAACCTAAGTGGGTGAACTTTCTATTTTCCTTCATCTGTTATCCACTCCAACCTGTTCAACCATTCCCCCAGCCCCTTGATACACTGAGCAAAAACATAACTCTCTTATTTAAATATTTTTAAATTTCCGAATTATAGTATCTGCGAGATAAGAAAACGTGCGTTATAATCATGATTATTTCTTTTCTAAATGATCATATTTTAAATGACAAAGTTGTAATTGACCTACTTTTACTTATCTTTATAAAGCTGTAACATTTTCTTTCTCTGCTCTCATGCTAATGTGCATCTCGGCTTAGCTTTCCGCTCAGGGGATGTCCTTTTTATTTTTGGTGTCGCTGCCACTAAATTGAATTTTATGTGGCGAATGCCAACTTTGATGTGTGCCTTTATTAATGCTAGCTGCGAACTGTCGGCCGGGTGGCTGAAGTGAAGGGCTTTGGTTGGGAGAAATGGGGTCTAAATCAGCACTGATAGAGCGTCGGCTGAGTGTTTACGGTAATTGCAGCACAAACAGGGGCGAAAACTCCCTTCGAGCTGGGGGCATGTAAATTCAATGAAATATGGCTTGCAAAAATGCCTCGCACAAGCAACGCCTCAAAATGCCAGCAATGCGCCGTTCGTTCCTCCCGCCGACCATCTGAACATCTGAACGGACGACCATGTGGCCATGTGACCATGTGACCATCTGACCAGCGGCGGAAAAGTCCGGCCATCGAACGGCAGCTTGGAATTCCAGGCATAACTTCTAGCAGCAACGAGCAGACGAGCATATGTAAAAAGCGGAGCCAGCCAGCGACACATAAGTACACACGAACACACATTGCTGGCGGGTTTCCATGACACAAAAAAAAAAAGAAAAGAAAAGAAGGAAAAGCGTGCTACAAAAAAAAAATGGAATGGAAAATCTAGCCCAGCCAAGTCTCTAAATTGTGTGGCCCTAAAAGTGTCCGGCGGCACTAATGCTCACAGAACGTGCACATAAAGCAAAAGTGCTGGTGAACTTAAATTTAGATAGTAGAAATATGAAATAGTAAGCTAACTTTGATAACTCATTTCAATGAGACAGGCTAATACATTTAAATAATGCGAATTTCCCCTTTTAATGCACTTGTGCTTGCATTAGGTAGTGTGGTATTTCTCCAAGTGCAGTGCCCACTCAACACGCACACACACACAAATCTGTCTGTGTCCTTGCCACATGCAACGTCTGCTGAAGCTGCTGCTGTTGCCCAATGGCCGCAAGGAATTTCACACAATTGCTAGAAAAATTGCAGAAAATTGAAAATGTGCGAGAGCGCATAAATTTTTACTGCGTCACTTGTGAATGCTAAATTGTTGTTATTTATGTGGGCACTGAAACACCACGATCCGCCACTTTATCCCTTCCATTCCCTTGAAATTCCACCAGAGAAGATAGAATCTCTGAGAAGAGTTAAGATACAAATCGATTTCATTTCACACATTACAGATGCCTGTCACTGAGTTCTGTTGCCGACTGCAGTGGAATATCGAACTGAAGTCGGCAACAGAGCTCTGCTGCAGTTCAAGGTCACAGGATATGGATAGTAAAAGATAACGATTATCACTTTTTACATTTACAAAATACCTCGCTTGAATACGTAGAAGCCAGTGCGAGCCAACAGGCGAAAGAAAGTGCTTCCGAAATGGGCCATCGATGAAACGATCAGCAGGCCAACGCCCAAGGATATGGCCTTCTTGTGGTATCTTTCCAGCCAATTGAGCAGTTCTCGAGCTGGCTCCGCCATCAGTTTGATCTGTCGCTCCATTGCGTATTCATTGCAGCTTTGGCCGTACAATAGTAGATACGATACCTGCATGGTGTTCGCATCCTTGATGATCACTTGCTTCTTATCGCGGCTGGTTTCATTGTCCTGGAAGACGAACTCTACCACAGCCACGCAACGCAGTATCGATCCGCAACGGGAGCCACCCACGCCAGCCTGGGGCTTACTCCTGGCCAGGGCTTCATTGATATCGCAGGTTAGCTCCAGATACTTTCCATTGTCCAGGGAATTTTGGGAATTCAGAAGCGCATAAACCTTCTCTAGCTTGCAGCCATAGAAGCCCAGGCGAACGGATTCCTTGTTCTCTTGCCGCAAACTGGCATATGCCTCCCCCTTCTCATTGCCCTTGCCTGTTCGCACCTCAAAGATCTGGGTGGGTGGCTGCTTGGGCGGCGACATGCCCAGGTGAGCGTACAGCTCCTGGAACTCGCAGGGTCGCAGTGAGCTCAAGGACACGCGATCGGCCTGATCCACCAGGATGTCCGTTAGCAAACGAACCACATTGGGGGAGCAGGCCTGATAGTCGCAGTGCATGAGCTGCTGCTGCAGCACCTCCAGTCTGGGTGCATCACCCAGCGTATTAAAAACCAAATCTATGGTATTCCAGTGGCTGGGAAATGGTCTCAGCCGCGTTCTGTAGCGATAACTCCAGGCGGCGGCCATAAAAATCGTCCACAGAGCCTCACAGCCCAGAAAATCGTCCTGGAGACGGCGCTGGACGAGATGTAGGTCCCTCAAATGAGGTGTCACCGGTTTTAATGACAAACCTATCGAATTCGGCAGTAGTGCCACCAAACGCCGCCAGCTGATCCTTTTCGCCGGCATTTGACTGGGATATCCCACCGAGTTGGCGCCCGAAAGCAGAGTCATTTCCACTGGATTTCGATTTCCCTCACGAGACTGAAATTTGGAAATTGTAATTCTGCAGAGTTTTCGTCAAGCCGTCGGGCATCAATCTAAGCCTCCGAAAATCTCGACAATCGAATGAAGTGTGTCGCTCAGGTCGCAGGTCGGATGATTGCCCCGGACTGGTTGCAGGAGATTGAATTTCGTTCTCGAATGCACTCGAAAAAATTACAAGGGGATTTTGTATTTCACTTTAGCTGTAAATAATATTGGAAAAAATAAATTTATACAGCTAATTTTGACAATAAAGTCTATTTTATGGCATTCACTTCGAAGTTATTCCAGCTTAGGAACTTCGCTTCGATACACTGAAATAATGAGTATTTTTTTTCGAGTGCATGCATAGTAACAGTTGGCAAGTGTGATCTCTGGATGGGTTATGGTTGGGTGGCTGGCTGGTTGGTCTGTAATTGATTAATGGAGCCTGATGTCGAATGCCTGATGCCTGCTGTCTGCCGCTTGATGGCTGACGCTCACCTTATGTCGGGGGTGACTTAACCTGGATCGACCCGAGTTGAGATGGGAACACCAACCAACCACCCACCAGCCACCGACCAACAACCCCCGCTGCCGAGCCAACGGCAACCCAGAGATGGAATGGTCAAAGTTGCATCATAGCTACGCAGTTAATTGGATACTTTTTCAATACTTTTATCTCTGGCAGCAACCCCATTGGTTGGGTCGGATCCTCCACCTGCTGCTTGCTGCATGCGTAATTTATTGATATACTCGGGCTAAATTATGAGTCTCCTGGGGGGCGCGAGAAGGATATAATTTTTTGTTTTTCCCGCTCCACCTCTCGCGTCGCCTGGAAAAGCGGAAAAGCGCGAGGCTGCAGGTGTGGGTCTGTGTGAAAATCAGTTAACCGAAAAAGTTTGCAACTTTTTGCCCGTGCTCGCTGCCTGTGAAATCAAAGTTGGAGTTTATTCAAATAAACGCCGACATTAAGAGAGTTGCAACTGTTGCGTTGCGCCGTTGAAGGCGTCTCCTGGCATTCGGCGGCATAAATCAGGGCCAACAGCCGTGGCAACTTTTTTCGCAGATAAACTTTTGACGTCATTTAACCCTCTTGTTTTTGCCTGCCTTTTTTGGGGATGCCTGCAATGTTATTAATATGCCCAAGTTTCTTTTGGCGTTGTCAATTCCCCGGAGGCCTCCGCGCTTGCTGCTAAATAATTCCACTTCCCATCGATTTCCCACCCAACAGGACAAACGAATGTCTTTAAAGAATTCCCCTTCCGTTTATTACACACTAAATGGGGAGCCCAATTTCATATGCTCGTGGTGGGCAAAAAGTGGCAGATAAACAGAACACTCAGTGATAACATACTTACCAAATTGTTAGTCAACAAAATTAGGATGAAATGATATAAAGGTCATATACTTGAATAAGTTTGTCTAATTCATACAGTTTATTTGCCACAGCGAGCTTAAAACAAGCCCCTAAGACTTAGGCAAACTAAAAACTGGAAATGGATAGATACGATTTTACGGACTCCACAATCCGCTCCACATAGATACTGTTATTGTGCAGGACAAATAGTAGATTTCGCAACGGCATTGAGTTCTGAAATGATGAAAATGAGACGTGAATCAGTGCGGCGAAATCAATTATCAGAAACACTCTCCATCGGAATGGCTGATAAATATATATGGTTATGGGGCTGGGAAAAATAAATATAAATTGCCTGCTGGCTGTCGATTTGATTTCATAAATATGTGCCTCACGTAGGCCAGCTCAATTGCCAATTAGAAGCGAGGCGAAACGAAAAACACTGGGAAATGTGGCCGAAAAAAAAGCATAAAAAGAAAAAGGCGGTGGCACTTGAAAATTCGTAGGCATCAACGGAAGTTGATTTGTATACGGAATCGCATATAAAGGTTGCCCACTTTTAACCTATACCTTTTTGGCCAAAACTCAATAAAGCAATCGGGAATTTTTCTCACGTCCCTCTTGGAAATTATTATGGAGCTGGCAATCGAATGGAATTCCTTTAAACAATTTTCCCCAAACATACGCGTAGCCGTAGGAGTGGGGCCAGCGAGCAAACAAAGCGTGTCCCCTGGCTGAAATACAATTACCACATGGTGGACCCGGGATTTCCCAGCTCACCTGCAAACCGCTCAAAATCTTGGCAAACTTTGGACTGCTAATGCTGTCGACAAATGCTGCGAACTGTTTGTTGCTCTCAAACTCGTCGAAGAATAGGGCGTACAGTTGGTCCTGCGGCAGAATTTCCAGGACCCTCTCCACCATTCCATGGAGGCCAGTTTGTGCTTCTCCAGCGGCGGAGCTGCCATCTTCGGTGGTTGTGACTTTTGTTGGCTCTGAAAAATGCAGAAATAGTTCTCAGTAGATTTCAGACAATAAATAAATGCTTATTTAATATTCACTTTCTATTTTGTGGATTTTATGGATATAAATACCAATAATTAAAGGAAATCTTTACTAAGACAAAAATCATTACTCATACGCACCGTTGACCGCTGCGGAGCTCAGAATGGACGGTTTGAACACTCCTGCCACCGAATGCATCACCTTGACGACATCTAGTCCATTGTTACCCAGATAGTTGGTGAACTCCAGCACTTCCGGCAGCTGAAGTATTTTCCGCTTGATGTCCGCGAAATCGCTGCTGGCGAGAAAGGCGTACGACCTTTGAAACTCCGCATCATGATGATAATAGTGAGCAGCAATGGACTGGACTTCTTGCAGAGGAATCAGTGCCACAAAGGCGCTCAAATCGACGGAATTGTTGACCGGACTTGGCTTTTGGCGACTCAAAAATATCAAATCATCGGACGCGTTGCCTTGGTCGCTTTCGTCACTCTCTTCGCTGGCCGTTCCGTCGAGCGTCACGAAGCCAATGCCACTCACATCCGATTCGTCACTACCCGGCTTAATTAGATCGTCCTGGGGAAAACCCATCGAAAGGGAAATTCCAGTGGCAAAAATGCACAAAACTAAAAGCTGGCCGCGATTCATACTGGCGATGTGAGCTTCTGTACCGATTCTGAACTTCTGACAGTCTCTTCTCACGGTACTTTTTCGCCCGCAGTTTTGTGGAGACTTTGGAGACCATTCCAGACTCTGACAATCGTTTTGTCCGAGCGATTATTTAATTTAATCAGTAACGTTCAACAAAAACACTCACTTGTTTGGGGGAATTCATGACCGAGGTGCAGCTAAGTGAGGTCACAACACTCGGAAAATAATATTAAAAAAAAAGTTTAAAATTATTGAACATAAGAACATTTAAGTTATAAAAGCTAACAGAGGCAATGTGTAAACATAATGAACTTTTAAAGGTTTTTCTTAGTGCTATTTTTTAAGTGCATCCTCTAGCTTAAGTATATAAAATATTGATTTATGTGGCTTATCATTCGCTTCGAATAGGCCATAAAACACGACTTGCTGCCTTAGGAGTCCACGGAATCGTAAATTATGGAAATGGGCGGGTATCCTGTGGGCGGTTTGGACCACTGCATTTCCGTCGATGCAAATCAAAAAGAAAAGCGCACCCGAAACACACCCCTATTTGGTGGGTGTTTGAGTGTGATACTACTCACACACTTTGACAGCTGGCGGGAATGTCACTCAGTCATTTAGTCATTCAGCCAACCAGCCAGTCAGTCAGTCAGTCAGTCAATCGCTCATTCAGGCGCCCATTCAGGTCTCGTTTCCAGCTCGCTCGCTTGTCAAACTGTGCATAAAATATGTGAATACATGCATATGTGCGCCCGCACACTCACATTCCGGCTGATGTATTCATTTGCTCATTCAGCAAGTTAAGTAGGAATAAAATTGTCAATTTTCATGTCATTATTTCATGTCGTCGTCGCCGTTTGCCGTATGTGTCAACTGTGACACACTCTCCACACTCGTCCTCGCCCCGCGTTTTCAGATATGATTTATTCACTTGGCTTGATTTATTACAACCCAACCCAACAGCCGCAGCGTGTAAATTGTTCTGCCTACAAACCAATAATAATTGTATCCCATCGTTGTCAACGTCAGCCGGCCGAAACTTTAGTTGCACCGCAATTTTTTACATAAATTATTTGACTAAGCCCCCAACTTGATTAAAACTTGGCCCAGACTAAGGCACTCCACTGACTCCACCGTAACGTATGACACTTTATGAATTTGGAGCGCAAAGTTTCGAGGGCTCAAACTTTGCCGGTGTCAGTTTGTCGGTTGGAGCCGTAAACAATTGGCCATGCCAGTTATCCTGCACTTCGAGAAATTACAGCTAATTCGATTTGAGTCGCTCATAATTGTTTAATTAGTTTCGACCATCTGATCGTGATCCACTGAAATATGTTTCGCCTAAGCTAGTGAAAAGTTACATGAACTCGATTCAGTACAATTTGATAAGCTTTAGTATTAATATCATATCTTAATTACTAGTTTCAACACTGTCGTTTAACTATTTCATATTAAGTTAATTTATTTATTATTGTTGATTTTTTAGTGATCCCTTAAAATACCAAATTCCTTGGTATTAAGTTATTTAGCTGGCTTAAGTGTTAACTTAAGGTATTAATATAAGATTTAAAAGACAATGCCATTTTAAAAGCTAAAGTATTTATCAGGTAAATTGCATATATATCCGAGCCACCTTTATGGGGTTTTTCCCAAGTGTGTCGAGCGGACCGAACTTATAAATTAATTTTGCCCCAACCAGAATACTTCAGCGAGCTCCTGGCATACCTCAGCTGCCATAAAGGTGGCTTCGGCCCAAGTTGGCGGCGACTTAATTAACTGCAGTCCGGCGAAGTCAGCGGTACACACGCACCTGGGGCCGTCGCACAGGACGAGGAGGGGGAAGAGTATGGGGCAAGCGGGGGCAAGGGTGCAGTGCATCCTGGCAGGACGCGGAGGCCAGTTAATTTCATGCTGCCTGGCTTTAGCCCCCCGAACGCCATGTGTTTTAAAGTGATTTTCTTGGCCAGGCGCCCTTTGTTTATGTTGCGGCATAAGAGCGCCGCTTTACCGCAAGTGTCAACATTTATTTCCAACTTAACACTTTTGGCGTAACATGGCGCTTAATCCGCAGCGCCAAGTCGACTTGGCCGCGCCAAGAACTTGACTAATTTTGTGCAAAGTTCAGCATTAACATTACCGCAAATTAGCAAAAGTTTTCGCACAAACAGCCGCAGCGCAGGAAAACAAAAAAAAAAAAAAATGAAATAAAATCGTAGAGCAAGAGAGAGTGGCGGAGCAAAGTGGTAAATCCGATTGCAGGGATTGCATGGTGCGAAAGCCCAAGGAAAACGGGGGGAGGGGGCCCAACCGGGCTGCAGGGAGCACTTTGAGTTGTGGCATCAGCAGACGTTGGCTGTAGTATCTGGGATGGTTCACTGACTGCCATAAATTAACTTGTCTAGGCCCGATTCCTTGCCGGGCGGCGGCCTGTCCCCAAAAACTTCTTGCCACATTCAGCAGCTGGATTCCGCAGACCCATGCCTCTTTTATTTTGGGTGCCTTGTAATCTGTTTCACATTTAATGTTTTCGTTTGCCAGCTTGGTTTCCACTTTTGTTGCACGTCGCAAAAAGCGTTGTTTAATTGGGTACATGTCCCCGAAATCGAAACGTCAGCAGATTAGTAAGATACTTAAAGCAAGATAAAGATACATAGATACAGTCGATCAGTCTCTAATACTAAATTAAGAGGTTGCTTCTTAAATTATTCAATCTTGAGTATATATTAGTAAATCTAATAAAATCATAATGAGAAAAAATTCATAATTACTTATACGCTTTGTGATGTATATAAATAATAGAGTTCATGCAACTTAAACTGCACCACCAATCGCATTAATGGATTTAATTTCGGCTAAGGTAGCTAACTTTAATAAATGCCTATTTATCTGTGACGTTTTTTCCCCGCACCGTGACGTTTTGATTACGATATTGGTTATTTATAGACGGACAGATCAATCGATATGCGCTTTATCCACGCCAACTTGTCCCACCGTCACTTGTCAATCAATATTTCGGGCTTGGCTTTGATTTCCATCTCCTGTCCCGGCGAAGGATGTCAGTAAACCGTAACAAAAACAGAAATTATGTCCTTACACACAGGTCATCGACGACTGATGACTGCTGACTGCTGCCCCGCCTGCGCAACCTTCAATCAATTGGGGTTTTCGCTATTTTCGGGGTAGTGGGCTATGTGGATAACTGGGGATGCCCCCCATCCCATCCCATCCCATCCCATCCCATTCTGTTCAATTCAGTACGGTCCGGTCAGGTCCTTCGAAGTGGAGAGCAGAGTGTTCCGGCGCTTTTGACACGTTTGGCAAATATTTGAGCACGTCTAAAAGCGCGTTTCGGTCTCCAGAGCAGGCAGGCGTTCAATATTTTCCACGACAAGCGCCGCAGCCTCAGATGACCGATTTCCACCGCCACAGCCAACTCCCTCCTGATTTTTCCCCAACCCCTTCCATCGCGTGGCAGTGCGTGCTTTGCCCTTGGCCTGTGGCTTAATTAATTTTCGCTTCCGTTAACAATTTTTATGCGAACCCGGCTCCTTGGAAGCGCTTGGCATGCGCTGATTTCGTGTTTATGGGTCCTTTAATTCGCCACTAATGCGGCTCCGTTTGCGGCGGAATTATTTGCCGGATACATGCGATTAGTTTTGCCCAGATTGCGAATAGTTTTCGCTCTCCATTTTGCAAGCGTGCAACAAGTTAATTACATAATTCAGCCAGCCTGCACTCGCTTTTCCCGTTTTTCACCCACAATATTTATGGCGCGGGCATTGGGACTTCCGATATAAACCAAATAAACACTAAATTCCGGTTAAATAGGCAACGACACCCAGACACTCGGTTGCAGCAGAAACTTGGCCAAAAGAAGTATATAAAATAAAATAAAATTAAATAAAATAGCAAAAGCAGAAGCGGCAGCAGCATCGAAAAGAAGGAGGGGACTTAAAAAATAAGCTAAAAGTCTTTTGAAGTTGCCAAAGTAAAAGCAGGGGTAAAAATGGAACGGAGAGGTTGGGAAAAGCGGGCAAATAGCGCGATATAAAGTTGGGGCTTTTTGGCTTTGACGCACGTAGCTCCCGATTTGAAAGTTTGTCGTGTGTGCTTCGTATATGTTTATATATATATATATAAATATATATAGGAAAAACAAGGAATCGACAGAAATTCGCAGCCCTGCTCGCCGAGCATCGGAGTTTGCTGCATCGCTTTTATTAAGCTTATAAATTTTTTATTTAAGACTTTTCACTTTGAGCTGTTCGGTGCGAGGCCTGGGGGCCCAAAGGCAAACAGGAGCAGCAGCAGCGACAGTCATGTGACATTTATTTGAGTGTGTTGCGCCAGGAGCATTTAAATTTCGCATTTTAGTTAAATGATTTAAGCACCAGACGACTTGCGCCCGCTAACCCGTCGAGGCCCATAAATTATCCAAATTGTTAATGCCGAAATTGTGAAATAGTGTGACACATTCATTAAATGCCCACAGCGCTGCATAAATGGGAATTTCAATAAAAATGCCAAAATGCACTGGCCACGACATGCGATGCGAAAACATTTGATAAACTGCAACAATTTCCCCCAAGGGCTTACCACTTTTTTCTCCTGCTACTTTTTTCTATTTTATTTTATTTTTTCATTTTTTTGCCAGCTGACTGCCTCTGTATTAGTTTGGTGAATATTTTAGCTGGAAATGCGACTAAATCCATATGGAGTTTATTCGATTTGATTTGTGGCCTGCTAAAGTTTTCAAAGTAAAAATTTGACCAATTTCGACCATTTCGATAATAAGATGCCGGCCAGCTATTGTTTGTGTGCAAACACACGGAGAAAAAGAATAGAGCTTTTTCAATATTTAATGGCATTAAAATTAAAAAAAAAAAAATAATAGAAGTGTACCTCATCAATTAATGGAAATAAATATACATATTATCAATTAAAAATGACACACTTTTAAGACTATTAAAGACATTACCTAAAATGAATAGCATATAAACTAAGCAATTATTTTCAATTAGTCTCTTATACATTGTGAAAGGTATTCTTTTTAGATTAATTATTTGATATAACAATTTTTTTTTGTGCATTTTGTGAGCTTGTTGGTCTCCAAAAGTGCCACGTGGTGCATATAAATTGCCAGGTCTCGCAACTTTTTCGTAGAGGTGCAAATTACTTTTGTTCTTTTTTGTTTGCTCTCGGCGTATATTTGCCTTATTTTTTCTATTTGGCTGACAACTGTCAAGCGTCGAATTGACCAGAGTTTTTGGCATTGCCTAAGCGTGCGTGTGAATGACCAAAAACTGGACAGGGACATGGACATGGAAATGGACGCACAAGTATTTATAGCAGGACTATCGACTATCTCATGCACGGGTACTACGGGTATGTGTGGTCAAAGGAAATCAATTTCCATATGCAAAACTTTTTTAGTGCACGTACTGGACGAGAGGGAGCCGAAATCGAATTTTGTCCATAAAATATTCAAATTGTTCGGTATAAACGACGCATAAACATTCTTTGTGCAGGACCTGCACCTGCAGCCCCATTCCCCACATCCCAAGTCCCCAAAACTCACACTCACACCCACAACCATTCCCATTTCGATCCCGCTCGAATCGCATAAATTTTTATGTTCAAATGCCAAAGGCCGTAGGCAGGCGATCGCTTAATGTGTCCCGCGGCAGAAATTCAATTTGTAGCACATCCGTGGCCGAAAGCGAAGGGCTAAAAAACAAGCAAGCCACTGGAACTGCAAATGCGAAAAAAGTGCAAATGTCCGACTGGCCAAAGGACCAACGACGAAGGAAGCAGAAGGACGAAGGAGCAAGCAGCAGGCAGCCAAATAAACCGATACAAGCCAGTAGCAAAAGTATCGCCCAGGAGAGCTGGGAAGAACACAACCTGGCTGCTGCTCCTGCTACTTTGCAATGCGAACGATTGATTGAAAATTGATTTCATTATGAACTTGTGATGCACATTCATCTACCCAACCAAGCCACCAAAGCCACCAGAGCCACCAACAACCTACGACCCAACCACATATCCTTCAACACCAGCCGGCTTTCCTTTCCTTTCCCACACAGTTTTGTGCATCTCAGTAGATAATTGGATTTCGGAAGGACTACAGTCCGTAGTGTGTATTGTGCTTTTCCACTTCCAATTAGTTATGGAATTTTGCTGTATTTAAATTTTTGTATTCCCCCCAGTTAGTCTTATCGGAATGTGGATGTGGTGAATGGGGAGAATGGGTGGCATCTGGGTGGCTGGACAACCCCAGATCCAGAAATTTTCCCAGGAAATTAAGCCGCTTATGGCCGGGCCATTCGGTTCCTTTTGTTTTTTAATGCTCAGCCATGCTCCCCAGCTCGGTTTCTGTTCAATCCCCACGTCCCCCCCCCTCCGTTTGGGGCCAAAAAATATTACTCGGTTGCCATTCCACTTAAGATTCCGCTGGCCAAGTGCACTTCTGATGGCCACAAATGGCAATGGCTGTGTTGTCTGTCGCGCGTATTTAGCATAAAAGGTGCGGCCAAGACTTTGGCACGGTCTGCGTGCTTTTGATGTTGCCCCCAAACTGAACAAAACCCCTCCACACCAACCCAAAAGCCCACGACATTGTTGATATTTTGCATCAAAATTCTGACAAACTTGTCCGTCACGGGGAAGGGGAGTGGCAAAGGGATGGGGGTCTAGATCCGAAGCGGAAGTGGCGACATTTTAGGATGTCACTCCGAGTTTGAGGTCGCCGCAAAGTGCGCAACACAATTTGCATAATGCCCGGTGGGACGGATGGATGTGGCTGCGGATGTGGATGTGGATGTGAATTTGGATGTGGATGCGGATGTGGATGTGGACGTGGATGCGGCGAAGCGCGCGGGGAATGGCGATGCTTGATGCGGTCTAGAATTCGGTCTACGTTTCGGATTGCTGCACTGGGGGAAAATATAAATTAATTACATTTAAAGTGGTGATCGCATTACGAGCGTGCATTATTAAATCTACCATTTGTAAAGTATGTTAATGGCACTTAATCTAGCCTCAAATAATTCATATTGCTAAAACGATAATTTACTTTAGAGCTCTACTAATCTACAATAGGTTTACTTTTTATTTCTACACAATACACTTTTAAAATGAAACTTTTCAAACTGAACTATTTCTGTTATTTTGATAATAATAATATCCCTTCGCGTAAGGACATTCTGGAATACCTATGATTAGAAATGCTGAGATCCGAAGGCATTGCCAAATATTTTGTACATTTATTTGCTCAGTGTATGCAAATGAGCGGGTGATGAACAAGCAGGCGACCCTATCTTCGTCAGTATTGGTTCAGGTCTTGTTCGGACAGTAATAACCCACACGCAGACACCTTCCCGTTTTCGCTGGAACCTACACATTCAATAACACATCCCAGTCTAAAACATCGTCCTGCCCAAGGACATCATGCAGAAGTCGCCCAGGATGAGCCGCCTGTCGGCCGAAAAAAAGAAAAAGAAAGACGATGAAAAGAAGGACAATGCGGAGGAAGAGTTGCAGAAGAACAAGGAGCTAAAGTGCGTGAGCAACTACGACAAGACCGAGATACTCGACTATATGCCCCGATATATGGATACCTTCTGGAAAATGGACACGCGGCTGAGCGGATCCAAGGTGGATGGTCTATGGATGCTCAACCAGTCCAACTACAACAAGGGACTGGCCTTCACACTGAACGAAAGGCGAGTGCTATCCATTCACGGACTACTTCCGGTGGCAGTGCGAACTATAGATGAACAGGCGGAGATCTGCAGTAATCTCCTCGAGTCATTTACCAATAACGTGCAACAGTATATATATCTGACATATCTGTCTCGTCGAAATAGGCGATTATTCTACTACCTTTTGCTGTCCAATCCCGATCGCTTTGTACCCATGACGGATGCCTCGGGCTCGATAGATCTGCTAATGGTCCACAGGATGATCCATTCGATGGGCCAGGGTCTTTACATTTGCATTAAGGATCTGGGGCACGTTTCGCAAATCCTGTCTAATTGGCCATTCCGTTGCGTTCGCTGCCTGCTGGTGAGCAATGGTGCCTCTGTTCTGAGTGTGGGTGACTTGGGTGTCGACGAGATGCCCATACTGTTCTCCAACTTGCATCAGAATGTCGTCTATGGCGGCATTCATCCGGCTTATTGCTTGGCCGTAATGCTGGATGTGGGTACCAATAATGAGGAACTGTTGAACGATCCGATGTATACGGGCCTGCGGGAGCGCCGTTGCTCAGAAAAACTGTACGACCAGCTGTTCGAGGAATTCACACTGTCCGTGATGCAGCAGTATGGACCACGTGCCCTGATCCTGTGCAAGGACTTTGAGGCCCAGAAGGCCAAGAAGCAATTGGAGCTGTACCGCGAACGCCAGTGCATTGTCGACGTGGACTTTCAGTGCTTCGCTGCAGTTGCTCTGGCCGGTGTGATAGTGTGCAACCGATTGAAGAGAGTCTTCTTCTCCTCCAACGTATTCCTGTTCTACGGCGCCGAAGCCATTAACATTGGCATGGCTCGATTGTGTATGGTCCTGCTGAAACGTGAGGGTCTCATCGAAATGAAGGCCAGGGAGAAGATTTGGTTCTTCGATGCCAATGGATTGGTAGTACTGGGGAGGAAGGATATACCCGAAGAGCTTCTGGAATTTGCCAACCAAAGGGATCCGATCCTCGACCTGGTCGAGGCCATTCAGGAGTTGAAGCCCAACATCCTTGTGGGTGGGTCATCGCTGCCGAATACCTTTACCCCCGATGTCCTGCGTGCCATGGAGAAGAGCGCCGATCAACCTGTGATATTTGCACTATCAAGACCCCTCGAGCAAACAGAATGTTCTGCGGAGGATGCTTTTTCCTACACAAAAGGTCATTGCATCTTCATCTCGGGCTCGAAGCTTCCCCCGCTGAAGTATGCCAACAAATGGTATCAGCCGGGGCATTGCACCAGTAGCTATTTGGTGGCTGGAATAAGTTGCGGCGTGATGTTGGCCGGATTTACAAACATTCCGGATGAGGCATTCTGTGTGGCCGCCGAGCGTTTGGCCAGCTTGGTCTGGCCCTGTGACCTGGAGAAGCGGAATGTGTATCCGCCGATGAGGAAAATCCAGTGCATCAGCCTGCAGATTGCCGAGGCCATATTCTCGTACGCCTTTGGACGCGGATTGGCCACTCTATATCCGCAGCCGGAAAACCCAATGGAATACATCAAGAACTCGATGTACAACCCGGAGTACCGAATGAACATCGTTGACGTTTACTGCATGCAAAATCGTAGTATCGCCACCACGGAATCCCGCAAGTACTACACGCTTGATATCTAGGACCTGTACTTACGTTTAGGCCATTATTAAATGAACTAAACCAGAGGGCTAAAAGCTGGGATTATGGGCCAGTAACTGGCGGGCAAATTGCATGGCATATCATGTCTAATAACAGTTGTTTGCCCAGTCTGCATATTGATTTCGATTCGAACCAAAGTCGGAGTACAAGTACGCCAGCGGGCAATTAATTGCATGCAATTTTCATGTGTCAACTCATGCTGTGTGACTATACTCGCATACATATGTATGTATGTACATATGCACGCACATGGTCTACGCTTGCATGTGTGGGTGGTGTTTCGGGATTGGTTTCACAATTCTCCGGGGAGTGCATTCGAAACTATCGCAGTACGACAATAAAATAATTGAAACAACCACCATGAAATGGCAGGAAACATAGACACAGCAAAAATGCAGACAAATTAAATTGCACGTGTGTGTGTTTGCGTCTGGCTTTGACAGGTGTGCGTCTGAGCGAAAGCAGCGATATTCCATTCCATTTATCAATACGGAAAATGAAATGCAACCCGGCATTGTGTCGGTTTGCTCTTTGTCATATTGAATTATTTGCTTAGGTTTTTTTTACTGCACTTTCCGGCTAACGTTTATCAGTTGACCTTTTGGCCAGAACGGAGCCCAGCTGGAGTTTTCGATAGCCACATACGTACATATATATTTTTTACTAGCCAATAGAACTGGACCGTACCCAAGTCGTATTAGCTTCACCGCAACATTTTATTGGCCTTAACTCGAAGGGAATTTCTCACAATGTGTTCGGACCCCAAGAGATGACTTCGTAACCTATGGTTTTCAGATCCTGGGCATCGATTGCGTGTCGCGAAAGTTCTTGAACAACGCTCTGTACATTGCTGGTTTTCTGAAATCAAACAAAATTAAGGAAATTTTGAAAAAATTAGGATGACCATGAACTTCCAAAAAGAAGAGATTCTTGAAGCTTATACAAGCAATATCTTATTAATATTATCTTATCTTACCCATGCCGCTTCGGATTTCGCCTTGAACTCTGCACTTTTCAGTGCCTGATAGAACTTGGCGAACAAGGCACTCTTCTGCCGCTTTTCATTGATCAGGGCCACAAATCGATCACGGGGCAAATGCGTTAGTATTTCACGCACGAAACTGGTGAACGAACTCAACTGTGTGAACTCTGAACTCGATTCGAGTAGCACCAAAACAATCTGCTCCCTAAGATAAGCCGACCTGCGAAGCCTGTTATATGTGTTATTACGATACCAATACTTCTCCACTGTTTCTTGGGTCGTATCATTGAGGTGCACGAAATTAATTAGATCCACAACTTCTGGCAGAGACTCAATGCGCTGCTGCAGCGTCTTGAAATCGGAGCTGCGCAAAAACTTAATGGCCTTACGGAATCCGGAATCCGTAATCATATGCTCGGCGACTACTTCGTCGATGGTAACCGTGGGAATCAGCTTCTCAAAGTCTTTCAGTTCGGCTATCAGCTCCGGGGAGTATTTGTAGCTCCGGTGATAGAGAAACTTTCCCGAAACCAGCACCAAACTGAAGAGCAGGAATTGCAGCACCAGTCTCAAAATACTCATATTTGTGGCTTTTTTACTTGTACATATATAATTATGATCAATGCGACGCAGCGGTTTGTTTAATACTACACAGTAAAATTGAAAATGGGATTAAGGTTCGTGTACGGCATACATATGTTTTAGTATTGCTCTTACTCGTTGAAGTTTGGATTGGCCTACTATAATGAAGCGTTTGTCACAGGGGGGTACTACGTTTTATTAATTGTGGAATAATATTTATTCTTAATTTTAATAAAGTCAATATTATGATGCTATGCTATGCTTGTTGAAATGAGTTCGCGAGTAACCCTTTTAAAATCCTTTGACTGGTTGGTACTTACCAATGGGATCTATATTTGCAAAAGGGTATCAGAAAGTCGACTAGTGAAACACAATGTTCGTTTCCAGACTCTCTTGTTATCGCTGTGACTTACTGCTCTCCAGAATATTGCTCGTTCGAAATGAATAAAGGTTGTGTTTTATGAGTATCCGAATTCGAATTCGACTAAGAACAGTTTCCCTTGTTTCCCCTTCTACAGTCGCCTCCCGAAATAAAAGTCCACACCAGTTTCAATTTTTGCTTATTAAAGAATCTTATCACATTTATTTACTGCATTTTACTTTTTATGTGTTTACACCTAATTTGTTTTCATAATTTCTTTCATTTTTTCTGATTTGTTGTTCTCCGAAATTATTTAAATAGTTCGGGAATCTGCGTTTGAAATGATTCAAATGGAACCTTGAACTTGGTATATTCGAATGATGGTTAAGCGCAAATCTTCTTTTATTGTATGAATACTTTGTAAAAGTCGTTTATCTATTTATGTATATATATATTTACCGCGAATATTTATTTACTTTGTATTAATATTTTTACAGTGAATGTTTCGTTAAGTACTCAATTAATATTTATTTTCATTCTTAATTGCGCAATGGCAATTGGATTCATATTTTTTCCTTGTTTTTTTTTGTTCTTTTGTTTTTAGAGTTTTCATTCAATTTCCTCCTTTGCTTTATTTTTGTTATATTTTTTACTCAACATCATGTGATTGTCATACAAAACATTTCACATAATCTTTAAATTATTTACAATAATCGTTTAAACAAAAAAACACTACTAAAGGCAACGCAAAAACATTTCATCCATTAAAGTTAGAAGCTCAGAGCATTAGTAGCTTTTAAATATCTGTTTTGTAATAGTTATTTTTCTGTGGTTTCCGTTTAGTTCATTTACAATGGCAATGCCAGTTTGCAATGCTAAAATGTTTATTTTTTTTCCTTTTTGTTGTCCTAAGATGAAAACATTAAAAACTTTTGCAGAAAAAATCCTTAGAAAAATATTTAGAGTGTGTGTGTGTTTGGGTGACAATAATGCTTAAGAGATTCCGTTCCTTTATCCCTCATGTTTTTATTTAAATTTTCTTTCCTGTTGAACAAACCTATTTTAGATTCGGGCTGAGTGAAGCGTTTGGATTTTCCTTGATTTTTGCTTTATTATGGCAGTTTTCGCGGATATAAATATGTTTACTAAATGCAACGAGTCGTGTTTGAGTTTTTTTTTTCAATTTTTGTTTTTTTTTCGTGAGAATGAATTTCTGCAATATTACTAAAAAAAAATGACGCGCCACACATCAACTTACCTACGCTAAGTACGGGTAAGTAACCATGAGCATGTTGGTCTCAATGCAGTAACTTCATGTGTCTATATTTATTTATAATTACGCATATGCATATATAACTATGTATTGCTTATCGTAAACATTAGGCCAACGCACAATCTATACAAGAGCGAGTTAATGCCGAATAGAGAATTCCAAATCATAATCGTAGCCGAGTAAAAATCAAAACTAACGCTGGTTCATACTTATCATCTAAAGCTCGTCTATGTACAAGTCGCCCTAAGCTAAATAGTTTCATATCCCATATAGCCGTTCATGCTGTGCGTCATTTGTTTTCCGAAACTTTATTTCCGTTTCTGGTTTTGGCTATCGTATTAAGTTGGTTCGGTACATGTCTATGACCTAAACAGGGACTGCTAATCGTGTATATGTATATCTTAGGCTAGTTTAGTCGAACAAATATGGCTAAGTAATATACAAATTCGTTTAAGATCTTCCCAACCCCAAACCCGAAATGGCCAAGCGACGAGTTGCCGGAAACTGAACCAAATGGAAAACATAATCGAATCGTTGCGTTGCGCCTCATGAGCTTGGTGTAAATACATTGCCTTAGGTCAGATTCTCACTTAGGTGGTTGCAGTTCCATCTGTGTCTGTTTCTCAATCTGTATCCGTATCTGTATCTTTTTCGGTTTCTGTATCCGTATCCATATCCATATCTGTATCCGTATCGTTAGATTAGCTTAACCTTAGCTCGAAATAGAAATAGTTTCTTCTGTAGGTGTGTCTTTGTGTGAGTGTAAAACCGTAATTTCCATTTGACTTATGGCAGGATCCTTTTGCTAGTAACTTTTCTCGTTTACTCCATCTTTGTATATCAGTTAGTTAATGTCGAAAATTATTCAGTTTGACGCTGACAACATCTCAAAACGAAACGAAAGCATGACCAAAAAAAACGCATCGAAATTATTAGAAATATTGTCGATTTTAAAAGCTTAAAAATTTCAGTCTTTGTAGTGGTTGTTTTTCCATTCTGTAATCATTTTCTTTACTCATAGTTTTTCCTCAGCTCGGCTCTTGTCCCATTTTTATACTTGTTCTTCACATTTTCCTCGTTTGCTTACTGCTTTTCTGCGCCTGCAATCAGAATAAACCCAAATAAAGCAAATATGTTTAGATATATGGAAAGTAAGATCGGAAAGTGGACGGAAAGGAGGTTCGTGTGGGTTGTCTTACATGGGCACTCAACTTACATTTACATTTTAACTAGAAACTTTAGAAGCGAGCAAATATGGTAAGCACGAACACGAAAATGTACAATTTGCGGTGGGCGCTGGCCACGCCCTCCGTCGCCGACGACAAGAACTCAAAGCTGTACAAGTACTCTGGGCAGCAGGACACCAACAACAAGTTGTGGGGCGCATCATCAGCAGAAGCAGCGGCCGAAAAGAGTTGGCAGGGTGGTGGGGGGTATGGACAAAGGACATTTTTGGTTAGATTTCGTCAGGGTCTACTACTGCTAGAACTACAACTACTGGTTGGTTATGCGGGGACAGTCGATGATGGGTGGGTGTACTGCGAAAAAACACTGCTAATATCAAGAATTTCAAAAATTATTTATGTAAAATATATTTACTTTCATTGAAAAAATAAAATAATAATTGTCTTTTTGTATATTTAACAGTGAAATGATTTAAAATGTTTCCAAGTATGCAGTTAATTTATTGGAAGTCTTCATTTTTACTCGAAATGCTAAATTTTGCTATTGATTTTTTGCCTTACATCTTAAAAGAACTTATTCATGATTTAGGAATGTTTTTTCCAGTACTCTGATTATGCAGGGACCAAAGATAGCATGTGTTGTCCTATTTTCTAGGACTCAAGGATACTCACTTCTGGGTCAGACCAAAGCATCGTTGCTGAACACATCATTCACATGCTTTCCATTGCTGCTGATTGGTCCTGTTTTGTCCTTGAGGCCGCATTGCTAATAAGGCGAAAATCGAGGGAGAGTGGAAAGAAGCGGGGAAAACACTTAGATCTCTGCCAGCGAATTACAAAATAATTAAAACTCAAAAGGCACCCCCGCACCTGACGCCGAAAAATTAATTAAAACAATTAACGGCAGCTGGCGCCCAAGCCCAAATATATATATATTGTATATATATTCCCAGGATACGCACCTCCTGTTTGGCCTGCCACTGCTTCATGGCCGATTTGTATTTCTCGAACTCGTTGCACCAATGCGAGTAGATTTTCTGGTAGTCCTGCTTCTGCGATGGCGGCGAGCATCTGAATGGGAAAAGCGAACAATAAGTTTCTGACATTTCGCGGAAATTAGGCTTGGCGGGGAGTGGGAAAATCTCGTGTCGGCAGGGCTGCCAAGTTGGATATTTTCCTATTTTAACAACATAGCTTTATTCTAATGTTAATCTATTTATAAGTGCTTAGAATATGGTATCAATTCTGTGACTCTGTATAGTTATTTTTATACAACAAACAGGTAGTGAATGAATTTGAATATTCAAATATTCATGATATCAAGATAGGGATAAGTTGTTATTGTTTGAATGCCATTTAAAATGCGCAAAGAAAAGTTTTAGTTCTTAAAATAAAATTTAAGTTAGATATCATTTTGTTTCCGTTTTTAGACTTATTCATCAAATTTATAAATGGAATATTCATATCATATTCACTTAGTTAAGAAGATAGATAGTTATATTTGAATAACCTTTGATATTAGCTAGAATTGGTTAGTCAATGGCATTTCCAACCACCTCAATTGCGATTCTTGAGCTGACTCACCTGTGGGCGTCCACGGTGACGCCGTAGCTGCAGAGCAGGGTGCCGTCCAAGTAGCTGTCGTACCGCCCGCCGTCGCCCTCGTTCACCGCCAGGAGGACCAGACCGCCCTCGTTGGTGTCGATATATTTGGTGGGTGTGTAGCGCACCTCATAGCTACCACAGAGAGAGACAGAGATGGAAGACAAGAGATAGAGACAGATGTAGAGAGATGGCTTTTCAGATGGCTGCTGCGATAGCGCAGGGGATTCTCCAATTTCTATTCGCATTGAGGACGCACAATAAAAATCAATATAAAGTGTGTGCGCGAGACACACAGACTTCGAACTTCAACTTCGACTGCGTCGACTATTCAGTTGGAAAGTTGAAAGTTTTTCCATTACTTGGGCACCGGCAGTGGCGAAAACGCCAAAAAGCAGACTTCGAGCGCATTTTAAAGTGTCAATTTACCGCAGCATTGGCACGGCTAAGTGAGATGAAGCGGCGTATCGCTTACACATTTTCCCCCCGCCGTTATTCGCTTTCAATTTTCCCAGAGATCTGCGATTCGGATAAGCGCGAATGGTGTAGGGTTTCCCCCCAAAATAGCTCCAAATACAATGCTTTAAAGTTATATGTTTGAAATGTTTCCTAGTGTTGAAACTTATGGGCTTGGGTTAGCGCGCAATGAAACAATGTTATACTTGTCTTATATCATATTTCTAAAAAAATGTTAAGTGTAAAAACTATGTTTTTAGTCAATTGATGGATATTAATAGATACTCGGGGGGATAATGTGGAATGAATGTGCATAGAAATATATAATAGTCAAGAAGTGCAAGAGGAATCTAATCAAATCAAAGATATCCTATTTATATAGTGGAAATCCTTTATATCTATATATATATATGAAAGATGCTATTCTGCAATACTCACCGTCCTTTTTCGGTGGAGTGATGGTACCAGCGTGTCTGCTTCTTCCGCAGCACTTCCGGCATTTTGACAAAGCAGGAAAGGTGCAGTGTTTGGCCATAGGAGGAGGTGACCTTCTTGCGCAGCACACTGGTGTCGCAGATTCCGGACGTCTCGTTGGCCACATCCTGCAGCAGACCCAGCTGGTAGGGACGGCAGGCATTGACGTCCTTGTCCCAGCCGCAGTAGGGATCCGAGACGCAGCGGAAGCAGCTGTCGTATCGGCGGGCGCACATGGCAATGTCGATCTGCTTCACCTGGTGATCGGTGGCCACGTACAGGGATCCTGTCTTATGGCTGAGGGTCATCTCCCGTATGGGTTCGCTGTGCGGCGAGGCCTCGAATATGTCCACCAGGTTCGAGTGCCGCTGGCCATAGTGCATGAACTGCACTATCTTGTAGATGTGGCCAGACGTCGTGGCCACAAAGTACACTAGGAACTCCTGGTTCAGCTTGTCGATCCGTATCCTGCGGCGAAAAAGAACGAGGCGAAAAAAAAAGACAAGAATGGCAACGTCAGTGGAAAGCGCTTAGCTGAAAACACATCCTGCGGCACTTTTCACACAAATTCCGGCCAAGAAAAAACATTTTTCGCTGCCAGAACAACTGACAGCACACAGCCAGCCCAGGATGCTGTGCACTGAGAGAAAAAACAAATCGAGTTTCCATATTTCGAGTTAAATAAATCTGCCGGAAACTCAGTATCTTTCTAAGTATCTATAAGTCATTTAGAATTTTTAAATTTTATTGAAGTATTGTTAGGCTATTATATTTTTGATAAAAAACAAAGCCTTACAGACTTATGCTCCACATTAGCAAATTATTATTAATTTATTATTGAATTGATTTATTTTTACTGTCAGTGCACACATACATTGGTCGGACGAATGTCAACAAGGATACGGAGTACCCGTGCTCCTGGCTGCTTGCCAAACCGACCGACAGTCAACTGGCAACTGGCTGGCGGCGCTAATGAATACAGTTCTCACTTACTTGTCCACCACCAGCTTGGTGAGTATGACGTCCCGCTTGAAGA
Source organism: Drosophila melanogaster (assembly GCF_000001215.4). Taxonomy (NCBI): domain Eukaryota; kingdom Metazoa; phylum Arthropoda; class Insecta; order Diptera; family Drosophilidae; genus Drosophila; species Drosophila melanogaster. Next base: position 16,425,926 of record NT_033778.4, on the reverse strand, counting down.
AGACCGGATTGCCAAATTCATGATCGACCGCCTTGTCCATTAGCGGATGTTTGCGAATGAAATTCAGCACGGAGTCCGGCAGCGTGGCGGTGTCGTTGTGGCAAGTGCCAGGACGTGGCTCCGGCACTTTGGAGTTCAGAACGGGCAGCCAGGCGCTGTTCGAGGTGGCCTGCTCCTTGAATTTGCCTGGATTGGGAGGGGAATATATGCGAAGGATGGAGATGGGCGCATCAGTACGGAGTTGAGTGCCGGAGAATGCTGCTCTTAATTTATGTGTGTCAGTACTGCGCGCCAGCTGATTTGTGGCACTCGCACTCGCACTCGGTAAATAAAAAATACAATTTAAGAGACACGAACAGTGCTTTAATGTTCATGCAACAATGCGGTAATCGGATTGTAATATTTAAAAACTTTTTCTGCCGCACATACGAATCAATGTTTTTTCTATAAATTTTCTTAGCTATAAAAACATGAGGATTTGATATATAATAGGTAACCCATTTACATGCATAAAATCAAAAAAGAAAAAGTTGACATTTTTCCGTTAAATCTCCCAGTGTTTTCCTGTGAATATTTGCATATTATTATTTTCAGATTCCCGCAAGAGCATGATTACGCGGCAAACATGGAATACAATTTAAGAATCACATTCTGGCCTTCGAGAGCGGCTCCATAATCGTTTGTGGCCATAATTAATTGCTGTGGCTTTCCACATTTTTTTTTTATCACACTCGCCGCTGTCTGTGCAACATGCCCGCAAACTTTTCGTAATGAATTTTAAGTGTATGCCAGATTTTTTGCAAGCACTTTGCCCGGTGGCAGTGTCTGTGTGGCAGGATCTGTCTGCCCGATTGTCTGCCTGTCAGTCTTGGCACCGCTCCACACTTGCAGCCAGAACCCGACTTTATGGTGTTAATGAACTTTCCGGGGCACGTTGGGCTGGACAGAGAGTGTTGACTGTACTCATTACTTGGACCGGAGGTCCTGCAGTTAAAGAAATTCAGCTGCCAGGCGCTTTCCATGGAAGAAGTGGACGAGGTTGGGCGTTGCGTCTGCCACCATCAATTCAATGCGCACCATTTAACGCTCAAATTCCAGGGAAAAGGCCTGCACCTGTGCGCGTAATTCCATCCGCATCCGTCGCCGGAGAAAAGGAATCCCCCCGAAGAATTATGGACACTGTAATAAATCACACGAGCATCCCACACCCTCCCGCCAACACACACACACACACACTCACACAGACACCGACCTATATCTACAGTGAATACTCACCGTCGAAGGCCGCATTGATGTCCCGGATGTCGTAGCTGCACACTGCCGATCCAATCAGACCATTCGTATTCGTTGTGAACGTGGCATAGAACTTGGTATCGTCCGTTGGCATCTTGTAGACGGATTGTATCTCATTGAAGTAGAAGGGAAATTCGCTGGAGATGCTGCAGTTCATCCGCGCCTTCAGATACGTGGCCCAATTCTGGCTGATCATGTATTTTCCACCGCGGTCGTTTTTGCACACCCGAGCCACTCGGGAGTAGACGGCTTTTCCGCAATTTATGTACTCAACGGCATGTTCGCGGAAGAAGAAGTACACAAATTCACCAATCTCAAAGGAGCCGACGAAGTTGGGCTCTGAAAAGAAAAGCGATTGATGTGTGATTTGTTACATATTATTTGGATTTTACACATTTCCATGAATAGAAATGTAATCATTAAAAGTTGTCTTAGCAATATATGATTTATGGCCACTACTTACTGTCCAGCAGCTTGGAGTCGTACTTCACGGTTCTCTTGAAGTTGGCCTCCTTGCGTCCATTCGTCAGGTTGTACAGGTCCGAGCGGAATATGACGGAATCCGCTTTGGTGAACTCGGCATTTGTGCCGGCGTACTGCATTTTTGGTTAACGGGAAGGGGGAAAGAGAGAAATGACACAGACATTGTTAGCAAGGAGGCAACTATTGATAAGGCTCGAACATCACGCATACGCCCAGTAAGCCAGGGCACGCACGCACACAATTACGCATAAAGTGTACGCACGTGCCTCCCTCTCTGAGTGAACTCATCTGCTCATGTGTATGTGTGCATGTGTGTGTGTGTATGTGTGTGTGCTTGTGCCTTGTGCTCTAATTTAATTTGAGCTGCTTTATTGCTGCCTTTCTCTGTTTTTGCCGTCTTTAAAATTTTCTTGCCTCGTCCCAAACACAACTTTGCCAACTTCCTTCGTCTTTGGGCCCCGCTTTACTTTTGTAATTTTATTACAATTGACATTTTTCTTTTTATTTGCGCCTTCCTTTATCCGTACTTTTATTCCACTTCCGCTTTTCGGGTCGAACTTACCAGGGCGGGCAGGCCGAAGGGATTTCCGTTCTCCACATAGACGGCGGTTGAGTTGTCAGCAGGATCGTAGGGACACTTGCCAATGCCCAGGCCAATGCCGGGCACGTACTGGGATCTGGGTAAATGTGTTAAGTTTGCCTGCGGGTCAAATGAGGCGATGGTGGTTCGTTCAGTAGCGGGTGGGTTAGGGAGAGAGAAAGAAAAAGCAAACGAACGAAAAGCGCATTAGTTGACTTTAATTTTGGTCGCCCGCTGGGCTGAAATGAACTTCAAAAACTTGACTGACATTCACAATTAGGCACATTGATGAAGTCGCTGGAAAACCCTTTTTTCCCACATTACGAAAAATGGATTTTTAATTTATGCCAAAGGACTCAGCATGCCCTCAAGGTTTGAAATTCATTTCTTAACTATTAAGTCTTTAAAAATGGTACAATATATACCCATCTTTTCTTTGTACTTACGTTTATTACGTAATCCTTGGGATTGTGGGCGTTGGTCCCGCAAACATATAGCTTCTGGCCATTGAAGTTCATCGGCTGGATAACCCTTATGTGATTTCGGCATTCCACCTTCTTGTCAAGCGCCAGAAAATGCAATTGCATTCGATTTGTAGTTTTTGTTTTGTTTTGTGTAATTGTAATAAATGTTAGAAAATAATAGCCGTAAGGAAATCATATGGTGGTTTTTGTGGGTTTTGTGGTTTTCGAAATGCAAATGGAAATAAAGTGGGCAGGACGGTGGCATGAGTTAAGTTCACAAATTCGTTGATATCGATAGAAAATTTTGCACATGCTTTGAAAGGATTTAAATGGTTATAGAAATTGACGGCCCACTCACCTCCCGTTTACCCTTGGAAACACAATTCAGGATATCCGATCCGGTGGGCTCCAGGATGAGGACATCGCGCTGGAAGCATGAGAAATGGCATTCGGTTTAAATTTATGTTGGCCAAGTTTATTGAAAGCGTGCTGGAATGCGTCCCCGGCAAATGGAGCATGTTCAACCGAGAGCACGCGCCACAATTTTTTGGTATATCCGCATGTCGCGTTTTCATCCCGATTGTATTGTGTGTGTGGCTCACGTTGGACATTTGTTTATTTAATTCGATTCGTTCTTCTTTTTTTCTTTTTTTTTTTTTTGTTTGGTCGGCACTTGAATCGACAAGGAATCTGCTTTCGGTGTTTGTATTGCTGCACATACTTTTGCCTAAGTGAAAGCCACAAATCAATGGCGGGGGAGCAAAAGCCATCGACTGACAATTTTTATGCTTGACATATAGACACAATATCCGGTGGCTCTGTGGATGCACTTTCCACTTTTGTTTCCACTTGCCCCAAGTGTCAGTCCCTTTTGGCCGGCGTTATAAGGTCTAAGTGCTGGGAATCGACTTGAAATGGCCCGCCTTTTGCCCGCCGCTTGCCCAGAAGTCAGCACAAATAATTGCTGTTAAAAGCATTTGCTACGTCTCAGGAGGTGGCGATAGTGCACTGGGCTTAGTCCTGGACTGCAGCTTCCAAGGACGAAAAAAAAGCGGCGGAAAAAAGCGGTTGAACGGACAGAGGCGGATATTGATAGTTGAAGATGGAATCATTAAAGAGCAATTGCGAGCTGTCAGTGACAAGTTGGTCACTCAGAAATGCAAAGGCGTTTCCTCTTTTATTTCCCATCAATGGCCCGTGAATTTATCGATTTTAATATCCAAATGTAAGCAGGCTAAGTAAGTGTTCATTTATGGAAAAAACTCTTGTACTACCAACAAATTGACTAGCATTAAATAACTGTCCAACTATTAAACAACTTTTGTTTTCATTTTGGAAATATGTATATTTGTAGTTGAATTCAGCATTTCTTACCTCACAAATCGATTGGCTGATGTTGCGCAGATTGAGCCGAAATATGCGATCCCTGGAAGAGAAGGGGCAAATAAATGAATTAGCATGGTAAAGAGGAAAACTTTGTCATCCCCCGGCACTCGAGTTAATCCCCGAGTCGTGCCCCCTCATGCGATAAGTTAATGCCACACCAGTTGCCAGTTGCCAGCTGTCTGGCCTCGGTAAACTTCAGCTCATTGACATTTTTTCTGTGCCACTCTCTGTGTTCTTCTGGCTTGAAAAATCGTTGTCAGCTGCACACACCTGCTGTGCACTGAGCTGTCGTAGGGGTTTGCCTGCCAGCGTACTTATTGCAGTCAGTGTGCCCTGATTGATTGATACGTCGAATGTGGCAATATTGCCTGCCAGACAGACAGTACAGAAATGAACAGAACGGAACTTAAAGCGGCAACGGCGGCCCATCTCTCGCCATTTTCCGGCCACTCGAAACTTTTGTGCCGCCGTGGAAAAACAAAAGGAAAACGCAAAGGGGCAGCGGTGGTCTAAAGTGTGTTTTATGTAGTTACTGGCAGAGTTTTTGGTAGCTTTCCCTCGACAACTGCGAGACCATTAATCTTCATTTCCCTGCCGGCTCTAGGAGCCCCGCAATCGCTGACGAGAGCCGCCAGCTGTGGTTGCGTGGGGTCGTCGTCGGTGTTGGTGGATTGCCGGTGGTTCGCCGGTTCGTTGGGATCGGTGCCTCCTCAAGTCAAGTGGTAATTTTGGTTACTTTGTTTGCCCGCTTTTAGGCGCTACCCCTCATCGCCCGCATTTTCCATGAGTTTTTCCGAAACTCCTCTCCCGGCAGCCGCAAAACTATGAAAATGCGGCCGTGTTCAACTAGCCGCAGACAAATGAGCAGACGGGTGCGCTCCCTGTCAAATTGCAGAGCCCAGAACCTTCAGACTTCAGACCCCTCGTCGGTGGCATTAATTCATAATTATGTATGCCGACAGTGTGGCCAAGAGCTTGTTGGAAAAATGAAATATGCAGCCCCAAATGCGTTCGGGTTGCCAAGTAGGGAGCCACATGCTGCCCCAAGCGGAACTTTCTAATTGTCTGCAACCGGAAAAGAAAGTTTCCCCAAATTATGGCATATTTCTCAACATTAAAAAGGTCTCACTAAGCCCGAAATATTTATTGCGGCCAGCTGAAAACTATTTGTGTTAATAATACATGGACTTGTTTCAAGGTAAATGCAACTGAAAACAAAGTGTAACTTTACAATTAATTTTCATTTTATGGGCCATTTTAAATGATTTCGTGAGTTACTAATAAGTTCTTTCGGCTTGATAAATATTTAATGGTTTTTTGAGTTTCCCAAAAATAACCAACGATGTACTTACATGGCGCCCACATATAGCGCATTGTTGCGCTCATCCATGTAGAAAGTCTTGTAGTGCAGCGGCCCGCAACTGAAGTCCTGCACATGTTCTGCAAAAGATGAACAAAGAGACGATATTGAGTATACGCAACGTGTACATTGTACATTGATTAACAAAAGTTGAGACAGTTAATTAAAGCCTAATGAAACTGTCAGCAGCAGGAGTTGGGTGGGCCAAAAAAAAGCGAAATGAACTAATTAAACTATTATAATTTCGGCTCAACAAACACAAAGTTAATTTATGGGGGCCTGAGTAAATACAAGAGAGCATAAGGACACGGCTCCTTGTCCACATCCTCATTCTCATCCATGTCCTTGCACATTTGACACTGACAGTGTCACGTACTCCAGCCAGCGATGTCACGTGCTCAAAGCCGGAGCTTGGACCCAAAAAAAAAAAGAAAGAAAGAAAAAAAAAAACAAACACAAGTCGAAAAAGTTGCACCGCTGTCAATGTCATTAACAAAAGATTGAGGCATTTAGCTGAAATTTTTACGACATTAAGTTGTCAACTAATTTGGCACAATTAGTGAAACAACAAGAACACAGTGCACACAAACAACACCCAGTGAGATACACAAACACAGAGGCATACACTCTAACACACACACAAACATTAGGACAAAGGAAGGAAGGGACAGTGGGCAAGGACAAGTTTTTATTTTTGGGCCAAAGCCCAAGCAAATCCTTTGATGGCCGCGCTAAGAGTCATTTGTGCTGACTTGGCCCGCTCCTTTGTCCTTCGACCTCTCGCTCTGGTCATTGACAACCCTAATGGCCGGCCAACAACAATAGCAGTTACAAAAGTGATTTCCATAATAATGCATAATGAGTGATAGATACGGAACGGCCTGTGACCTCATGCAAATTAGCCCTCATTTCGACTGTGTCGCTTTTTTGGCACAAATTCCCCCGAAATAGCCAGGAGTTTTGTTATGTTTTGTTTTATTTACTAAACACAAATTATTCCATTAGTTCTAATGGCTATTTTATCTGGTGTATCTGGTGCTTTAAGAAAGGTCACATCTAAAGAATAAAAATTAATTATTGCCATAGCTAAAAATACCAAAAGAGGCTGTGCATCAAAAATCATTTAATTTTCTGACACTGTAATTTTATTAAATTTGCAGTCCCTTTCAAGATGAGTTTCTTCAGGTTATTGAACTTTGGCATTACACGAGGATCTTCGATATCGAAGACACATCAATCAAATTGCGAGTGTAGTCCAAATTTAATTAAAATTCGTCCGTCTTCATCCCACGACACAATCAGGGTTCCCATAGAAGTGGTGTTTTCCGACAAGTGCAATAAGGTAACTTATGCTGAGTCTGTGTGTTTACAAAGTCATGACAATAGATCCTGATAGGCCTTGGCCTTCACGTTGGAGGAACGCCAGCGTTTGTGTATCCATGGACTCATGCCGGCCTGCGTTCGAACGTACGATGAGCAGATGTTGGCCATCGAGTCCAACTTTCACTCCTTCGAATCGAATGTGGGCAGATATCGTTATTTGCGGGCTCTGCGCCAGGGTTACGAGAGACTGTACTTTCAATTCGTATCGAAGAACGTCCACGCGGTGCTGCCCATTATCTACACGCCCACTGTGGGCTTGGCCTGCACTGTATACGGCATGTTGTATCGCGGCATGACCGGAATACACATTACCAAACATGATCGAGGACACATGAAGCAGATCCTGTCCAACTGGCCGATGCGGAGATCGGTGAAAGCCATCTGTGTGACCGACGGCCAACGTATCCTGGGATTAGGTGACCTGGGAGCCAATGGCATGGGCATAGCAGTGGGAAAAATGGAACTGTACACAGCCCTGGCCGGAATTCCGCCGAGTATGTTATTGCCAATTTGCCTGGATGTGGGCACAAATAACAAATCGCTACACGAGGATCCCCTGTACATCGGTCTAAGGGATGAGCGTTTAAAGGGCGATGAGTACGTGTGCTTTGTGGATGAGTTCATGGAGGCAGTCGTATCCACCTTTGGAGATCAAACGCTCATCCACTTCGAGGACTTTGCGACACCCAATGCTTTTATGTTTCTGAATAGGTATCAGCATTGCTACTGCCATTTCAATGACGACATTCAGGGCACTGCCGCTGTTGGTTTGGGTGGATTGCTTGGCATCCAGAGGATCACCAAGAAGCCGCTGGAGGAGCATGTCATTGTCTTCGCCGGAGCGGGAAGCGCTGCCATGGGCATCGCCTATTTGCTTAAAATGGAGCTGATGTCCAGGGGTCTCTCCGAGGCTGATGCTGCCAAAAATATATATTTTTACGATCAAGACGGTGTCTTGACCACAGCTAGGAAGAGCATACCGGATATTCTATGCGTTTTCGCCAAGAACATGAAGGAAACTAAGTCCCTGGAGACGTTGGTCGAACAAGTGAAGCCCTCAATTATTATGGGTGCCACCTCGGCACCAGGACTTTTCACTGAGAAAATAATACGCACAATGGCAGCGAGTCACGAACGTCCTGGCATCTTTGCCTTCTCCAATCCCACCATCAAATCTGAGTGCACTGCCGAACAGGCGTACAAATTCTCAGATGTAAGTGTTTTAGAATACTTGCCGAATATTTACCCATTTTATTTTCTGCAATTTGTCTAGGGAAAGGCTATATATTCGGCAGGATCTCCTTTTCCGCCCGTGGAGTTCAATGGCAAAAGGCTAACTCCTGGTCAAGCTAACAACTGTTTTGCTTTTCCCGCTTTGGTTTTGGCCACCATGACTGTTTTGGCCACTCGAATGCCAGACGAGATATTCCTTTTGGCCGCCCACGAGCTCGCTGAATTTCCAACCAATGAGGAGATGCAAAGCGGACGTATCTATCCTCTGGTGAAGCAGGCCAATGAAGTTGCCTACAAAATAGGCGTGAAAGTGGCCAAGTATCTGATAGAAAACGGTGAGAGCCTACACTTACATATATGCGCATATTATTATCTTTCTAATTGGTTAATTAAGGTTATGCTAAGCGCAATTTAGAACCGGAAGATGTTGAGGAGTATATCGAAAAGAATAGCTATAAACTGACCTATGGAAGCTCGCTGGCTGAGACTTGGGCGTATCCAAAAATGAAACCGCATCCAAGTACAGCCGGCCATGAAAATAAACATCAAAAGAAAAAGTAGGCGTTTCGAATAAAAATTTAACATCTCAAAATTCCCAAATGAAAAGGTACCCATAAAAATTCGGACTTGCAAAAAAAATTTTAAACCATGGAATTTCGCCGGCTGCATCCATTGCTGCGCCTTGCATCCCGTCCTCTTCTGAGTTCCAGCAGGCGGTTCAGCGTTTATGATGACGAAATGGAACAAATAACAAGACCTGACTGGCATGTTGTTATGAATGGAAAGTACAATAAGGTGGGTAAGGATCCATATGCCATGGAATGCCCAAAACTAATTGTATATATATATGCCTTCTAGGGCCTTGCGTTCACCATTAAGGAACGGCAACGTTTGGGCATCATGGGATTGATGCCCTGCTCCGTGCGCTCCATGGATGACCAGATGAATGCGGCCCTGGCGAATTTTGAGGCGAGACCCACAGATATCGCCCGCTTTACATACTTGAGTGCTGTCCACCATCGACACCGGCGACTGTACTACCGGTTCATCAAGGAGAACATCGAGAAATCGCTACCCATTGTTTATACACCAACGGTGGGCGATGTGGTGGCCACCTATGGACTGAACTTCCAGCAGGCCATCAGCCTGTTCATCAGCATTCACGACAAGGGCCACATCCGGGATCTTATGCACAACTGGGTGGACGAGGGCGTTAAGGCCATCTGTGTGACGGATGGCGGAAGGGTACTGGGTCTCGGGGACATGGGTGCCAATGCGATGGGCATTAGTTTGGGCAAAATGATCCTATATACGGCTTTGGGTAGCATTCCGCCGAGCACACTAATGCCCGTTTGCCTCGACGTGGGTACCGATAATCAGGCCCTGCTGCAGGATCCCCTTTATGTTGGGGCACGAATACCGCGGGTCAAGGGACCGGAATACGATGAACTGGTGGATGAATTTATGGAGTCGGCGGTTAAATGCTTCGGAAACAACACCTTCATCCACTTCGAGGACTTTGCCACTCCAAATGCCTTGAAGTTCTTGGAAAAATACCAGTACAAGTACTGTTGCTTCAACGATGATATTCAGGGAACGGGAGCCACTGGCCTGGCCGCGTTCATCAATGTGGAACGCATCACTGGCCGTAAATTGGAGGACACCGTATTTCTCTTCGTAGGAGCTGGGAGTGCGGCATTGGGTATCGCCAATATGCTGGCCATGGAACTGGAGGTACGCGGCATTCCTGCCGAGGAGGCAACTAAAAATATCTACTTGATGGATGTCAATGGTATTTTGACACCGGAGTCACCTAATCCACCGGAGATGGGTAAAATATTTATAAAGTCCATGGAGCCCATGAAGGATATGATGGCCGTGCTGAAGAAGCTTAAGCCATCCGTACTTGTTGGAGCAACTGGTGTGGGTGGAATTTTCAATGAAGAAGTACTGAAAACCATGGCGAAAAATCACGAACGTCCTGCAGTTTTTCCCCTCTCGAATCCAACTGCCAACTCGGAATGCACCGCCGAGCAGGCTTTTACACACACTGAGGTTAGATTGAGTATTTGTGGGGTATGTCCTTTAATTATGTAAGACCAATGCTTTGTATTTCATACAGGGTCGCGTGCTCTTCGGATCCGGATCGCCCTTTCCACCAGTGGTCATCAATGGCAAAAGATATCGCCCCGCTCAGGCCAACAACTGTCTGACTTTTCCGGGCATCGCATTGGCCGCCATTACGGCCAAGGCCCGGTATCTGCCAAACGAAGTATTTTCCGTTGTGTCGCACGAGCTGGCCAGGAATACACCGCAGGAACTACTTGACGAAGGCACTCTGTTTCCGCCCATCAAGGATGCACATAATGTGGCCTTCAATGTGGGCGTTGCCATGACTCAGTATCTAATTGATAATGGTAAGATATCTTTGGTAATACAAACTGCGTCTAAATGAGTGCGGTCCTTACTTATCTTCTGATTGCTAACTGTGCTCTCGCAGATCTTTCAAATGTTTACCCAAAGCCCGATGATATCTGTGAGTTTGTCAAGAGAAGTCTGTATAAGTTCGATTACAGAAATTCCCTGCCAACTACGTGGGACTATCCCGTGGAACCGCCAACACCGAAACCCAAAACCAAACCCAAAACGAAGCCGAAGGAATAAAGCACGAAGTAAACTTGGCCGGGATACCTTTATATCGAACACTTTTGACCTAAGAAAGAAAGCCTTGTGTGTAATTAGTTGCAGATGCAAGTGTACAAAGACCTACATACACAAAGACATATACAAGCTGGCACGATAAATGCCCGACATTTTAACGTTATTATTGTCCTGTCAACGGGAAGCCAGTTGACATGCTCGTGCGCCTGTGTGTGTGTTTGTGTATCCAGCTGATTTGCATATAAAATAGGACGAAATGTCTGCTCACCAAAAATGTCAATCAATTTCTTAGCCTCCTTTGCGCTCCTTTTAGACATTTTTTCTCCTTTTTTGGTGTGGTGGATGGTGGGGGTGGATGGTGGGGGGGGGGAATGATGTGGGGCAAGAGTGAGACGAGAGGACGTGCATGCATTAAAAAGCAATTGGTGTTAAAAGAGCAGTCAGGCGGCAGTCGCACGTTGTCTGCCTGTCTATCAGTTTGGCATTGGCATGTGCCCCACCCATTCCTTTGGCTCCTCCTCGATTTACCCTACGAGCGGAGAGTTTTTCCTCGGGAAACTTGCTCCCTAGCCGCTTTCCCCATGCAAAGAAGCCCCGGGAAAAAGTGGAAGCAACAGAAATGCGAAATCATTTCCCTCGACTGACAGCTGTCAAAATATTTGCTCTCTGTCGATGGCTGCGTGGCTTCTGCCGCTGCGTGTGTCCTTGTCCTCTGTAAATTTCATTTTAATATTCATTACTTCACACTTAACACTCGGCAAAGGAACCCATGTTGACCACATTCGACTCTTTAATCGATGGCAGCGAAAAACTTAAGGCCTAAAACGAGATCTTGAGGCGTCGACCGATTTCGTTACGGTTAGCCTGGCTTATGGAATTTAATTGGCCATAAAAATGTATGCGGCTTGTTGAACGTGGCAAGCTGTAGCCGTAAATCGTAAATTTCCCTCCTGCCAGTTTTCCGCATCGATTTACGCCCCACGATAGGGCTCTAAATTTAAATGCCAGCGGCAAAGGTTAAGGGTTTTCCTTCGTTTTTTTTTTCCTCGCTGCTCTGGGATAAAGATTATATGATGCGTCAGCATATAAATTATAGGGCAGATAAGCCAGATAAAAGGCAGCTAAACAAAGTCAGTCAGAAGGGAAACTTAAGGTTTTTATGTTTTATGTTTATAAGCACGTTTAACTCGGTTATAAAATGACAAATAAATTGCAAAAGGCAATGAATAATATTTTATATCGAGAGATTTACAGCTGAACAAGAAGATAAATATTTATTTGGCATGCATTCATTGTAATCATTGACCTTAAAATATTTGCTTGGCTTTTTCTGATAAGTGCAAACCTATTTGAGTTCAATAAACGTTTTCGTTGCCTTTCTTTGCGGTTAATTGAAGGTTTTTTTTTGCTCAGGACTCTATTTGAATTGGTTTTGCCTAAGCTTCAGTGTTATCTATCTGGCCAAGACTAAGCCCCAAATGGGTCAAAGCCGAGGCCAGAAGTTGGGTGGGCCAAAGCTCACTTGACTGTGCTCAGTCGATAAGTAGCCCCAATAAACACAAAAGTCTACTCAGCTCGGCCTCTGTTGCTTTTCGCCGACCGCTACTTCATCTTTTTGAAGATTTTCATTTATCTGCTGGCCAAGATAAAACAGGCAGGCAGGCCAGAAATAAAAGTAAGGCAAAAAGAAAAAAAAAATCAGCAGAAAGCACAAAAAAAATAGGAAGAGAAAGCGGCACTTAAATCCATTTAAGCGAATTTTTCAAGCATTAAATTTGCGTTTACGTTACGTATACTTAACTTCCAATGGCAACGGCAAATGGTGGGGTGGCAAGGATGCAAGGTGGAGGGGATGCTGGGGCAAGGACGAAGGACGAAAGTCTGAGCCTGGCAGCAGGTAAATGAAAAATTTGCCTCCATTTTCGTGGTGCGCGGGGTCCAAATGTATTTTGCATCATTTGTCTTAGCCAGGCCAAGGATCTCCTTTCCTATCTCACCCACACCAAACATACAGCCACCCATGCACACACACACACACACACATAAGCACATACATACGCAGAAAACACCTGCCTTTGCATATGGTCACAGTTTTCGGTCCGACTTCTGTTTCACACTACCCATATGAAAATTGTGGTTGTACTTTACCCCCTCACACATGCACACGCACGCACACAGTGAAACGTTTTGTTTGGCTGCGACTTCCATTGTTGTGTTTTGCGGTCATGTAAATGCCCTGCCACGCCCACCGCCCACCGCCCACCAGCGCCCCGTAACGCCGCCGCATTGTTGTTGTTATTGTGAAGCATTTTTTCTTATCTCCACTTTGCATGCCGCACACTGTTTTGCCTTCGTTTCCTTTTCTCTTTTTTCCAGACGAACTGAGTCAGCACTTAATTTTTATTTGATTCTGTCTCAGTTGCGTTGCGGTTGCTTGACTTGGCTTCACTGTACTTCGTTACACTTCACTTCACTCCACCGTAGATTGAAGCCGAGTGCCAGGCAGTGCGTAATTTTTTATGGCGTTAATTTAACAATGATTGGCTTTTCAACAGCCGAAAGGAAATCAAATCTGTACTGCTATGTCAGTTGTTTTCTGCTCCTGAGACAAATGAAATATTCTTCTTATTTACGTTGATTACGGTCTAGCAAATGGAGAAAGAACTAGCATCCTGCAAGGCATACTTTAAAGGCAAAATAATCATCAGGAAGTACGTTAAATTTCGTTCGTGTGCATTATGTAGTTTTGTGGATCCGGAAATGTAAAGCTCGGGGTCGTGGCCATGCATCAGGCTTATCTCGCTTCCAGCAGCATAAACTGTCGCACAAATCTCGAAGCCATTTGCCAATGTCCTGGCCATACCACCTGCATCCTGGCTACATATAAATATGTGTTCGATATTTAACAGCTTCCAGTCGAATGCGCTGGCCAAGCAGACTGCGACTGCCGGCGGAGAAGTAGTAGAAGGAGATTCGCCGATGCAGACGAGACATATGTATGCAAAGTGAACTGCCGCCGCTGTTGGCCAGGCTTAAATTTGGCTCAGGCTTTAGGGCAAGTTTGCTCACAGAACTCGCCCAAAGGCCACGAACAAATAGCAGGCGCACTGAGCGAAAATTAAGTGAATTTGCTTATTAATAGTTGCAATGTATCATACATTCTGGCATCATTTTGCTTGAGTGTTCAGCTATCACACATATTTTTTTGTTTTTGGTTAAGGAGGCATGCTTAATAAGCTTACCAAATTTGTGTGTGCCTTTGTGGGAACCAAAATAAACAATACAATTATCACGTAGGTTGCCAACCGCCGCATAAATGCCACTGCACTACCACCATAGTTTTTCGTTCGGTGTGGGCTGTAAAAACCCAATAAGGTAAACGGCAAACAGCCTGCCATGCCACAGTGTGTGTGCGTGTGTGTTTGTGTAAGCACCTGGCATTTGTGTTGAGCACGTTCGTACCTTATGTGGGATTTAGCTTAGACTTCATTTTACTGGGCTGCGCTTTTGGTTTCATTCCGTGTGCCTCTTCAGGCCCTTCTTTATGCCAGTTTATGATGGCAAACGCCGTAAAAAAGCGAGAAAGAAATTGGGCACCGCGAGACAGAGAAAGAAAGAGAGAGAGAGAGAAGAAAGCGCGACACAGAAGTGTATATAGTATGGTGTGGTATAGTAAAAATAAAGCCATAGACATGGCTGGCACCGGCACTTGAGTCCCCTGCAGGCTCACCAGGACTCTCTGATGTCCTGGATAGCCAGACAATGCTGTAATCTAGAAACACAAACGTGCAATTCTCTGCTCACTGCAAATGTGGTTGAGCACACAGTACGTATACGTAATATGCATGTGTGTGTGTATGTGTTCACTTGCACACTCTCGACACGAAATGGCGTGGGAATATATTACAAGTTGGTTTACAAGGGAAGTGTGTCAGTGGCTTCGGGAGAAGTGAAGGGAAAAACCAAGGATATACCAACTTAAAGCACTCAACGAGCTACCATTTTTAAAGCCAAATCCCAGGGATATGCGCTGGGATGCCGAAACTGGTCAAAAATTGAGGCAACATAATTCAGCGGATGAGTTTTACGACTCCATCGGAAGCTGCATGTTGCAACTGCAGCAGCGAGAGGAAACATTAGCAAGTCTAGACACCTACATCATGCGTCAGCAACACTGGCAAGTGCGGCAGGGTAGTGCAGGCGGTGCGGCGGGGAAGGCCGAAAAAAACGTGCAGCAGGACCAAAAGGATATGTACTCGAACGAAAGGAGCCGGAAAACTGAGAAAACTGGGAAAAAATGAGACGTCAAGCAGACGATGAAGTCGACGTGGTCTGACAGCCCGGCAGACAGCCAGCGAACTCCCAAAAGGAACTGAGCCAAAAAGGAGCAGAACCAGGACCACGACCACCAGGAACATTTGAACCTCTTGGCTTGTTTAATATGCTGAAAAATACGCGTCTCGACTTACTTCTGCCCGAATTTGCACCGCCTTCCCTTTGCCCGCGCAGCTTCCCTTCCACTTGGAATGCATTTCCGAGTTTTACATTTCCATTTCAATGTAACGACACATGTATTTGTGGTAAAAGCTTATGGGCAAAAACCGAGAGAGGGCGTATGGAGGAGCAGAAAATGGCGAGAAAAGCCGAAGAGTGGGCGGACTAAAATTTCCCTGGAATTCATCAAGCGATCTGCGCTTTGAAGCGTTTTTAATTACAGCGCATAATTGGAATTCGATATCTAACCACGTCGGGGTCACCACCTGAAATTACAACAAATACCAGTGCTACACCCCGGGGCTTGTGGTTCGAGTGTGTGGCGAACTTTCCAGCACCATGATAAAAATTTTCCAATTACCAATTTTCCATATTTCAAAGCGCCCGCATAAATATTTATGGCGAAAATTTATGAAAACTAAACGTGAGAGCCACACAAAGTGTGGGTGCCTGGCATTCGCATAGCTGCAAGTCACACACGTCTAAGTGCACTGAAACACAAAAAGATAATGATGATATATATGTAAGGTATATAAGGAACTATTTCAAACTTGTGCATAAATACCAAAATAAACAAATCTTCATCTAAACTTGAGCCTAAAATGCAGTTTTAATCTACCCCAGAACTTGATTAGATAAACCAAAATTAAGCAAATATTAAACGAAACAATTATTTTGTGCAGTGCTCAAATATATTTACATTAAGCTGCGAGTGCAGTGGATAAGCTTTTACTATGTACATGGAATGGGGGATAAATCTCTTGCATATTTTTTAGGTGATTTGAATTTTTTAAAGAGGGGAAGGGGGATGGCACTAAATTTTGCCCAGCTTATCCCCGGGGCTGTATGTCAGCGTGTTGAGCAAGCTTCCAGCTGAATATCTCTGGCCATGAATGTGGCCCAGAGAGCACTTTCCCTGCTGCCCACCGATTCCCTGCGGTCACGTGACATTGGAAGGCAAAGCCACGTTTGCATGCCGAGCCAAAGGACGCCATGTGAGCTGGATGAGTGAAACGGGAGGAAAAAAAAAGGAAAGGAAAGCTGAAAGTAACCAGAGCGGCGGCACTTTACCTTGATTTCCCCAAAGCTCAGCCCAGACCGCCCAGCAGCCCCGCCCATCACTCACCCACTCAAGTGGCCAGTGCGCAATTGGCCGCAATTTGTTTTCAGCTGCTAAACAAGTCGGCGGATTTGGGGCTAAAGGGGGCTTTCCCTCGACGCCTTCGGTGCGTTGCAAGTGCTAATTAATCTTAAGCCAGGTACACTACTTCGGCGATATGAAGTGACTGAAAGTGTCTGAAGTGAGTGCTCACACCCCGTCGGCGATCAGGATACAGGACTACTACCCCTTGCCCTGATGGCCATTAATTAAATTACGCAGAGGAAAAAGTTCAAAAACACATAAATCAGTCTGAATCATTGGGGCTGTCTCTTCGCGTTCGCGTTTTGTGTCCATGTCCTTTGGGCCAGATGGCTTTTTAGTGCCCTTGCGGGACTCAACATAAATATTTGTACTACTTTCCACTTTCCGCACCCCACTTCCCGCACCCCATTTGCGATCGCACACGCACTGATAAACTCATTTAAATGTTAATGCAGCGTCAAAAGTTTCTCGAAACATAGGAAATTGCATGCATTTTATTGGCCATTATGTGTAGCCCGTATTGAGACGTGGTGGTGGCTCCGCATTTGGTTGGTGGTGCACTCTCCCTCGGGTTGAAGTGCTTCCCATCTTGGTTTAATAACTGCAACATTGTTGCCTTAACCCCTGTCGTTGGTGTGGCAAGAGGCAAGCGAACGAGGGTCACGAGTTTGCAGAACGGGTGTGTGCCTGTCTGCATGTTAATTATGTGGCGAAAAGGAAAAACTAAACAAAAACACACGACGAACTGGATTTTCCATAGGGTGGTGGTGTGCCAATAGAGATGTGCCAATGGGGTTCGAAAATGTGGGACAGGTGAGTAATTTCGTTACAGTTAAGTATATACATTTAATATAATTTATACCATAACAAAATCCTTCTGCTACTAGCACTAGTGAGAACATGTAAATATCAACTTTTTCCTTATTATATTTATTTATGCTAAATTTATAAACTATCCACTTGCTAAGCGCACGTGAAAGTTTTGCTAATTAGTTGAACGAATGCAGATGCGGTTGAAACTTCGCCCGGCAAGAACAGGCAGAGCACCCTGCTCAAACCTTTTCACAATGTCCTGTGGCCCACTTCATGTTATTGTTTATAACACATTTGCTCATCATAATAGGCAACATTTTCGTAAAAACATGCCAAGACAGTGGCGGCGCCATTAACCCTGTTAATGCTGCAATTATGCGGCAAGAATTATGTTCGGGTAGCAGGTGAGCTGGCAGGTGAGGTGGCAGTTACTGGGACCACACTGTTACAGTGGGTAACAGCTATAAATCCACACCGCCTTGCCGAAACTTCAAGCGTCCTTTAGTATGTTTGTGTGTGTGTGCGGCATAATGATAGCTTCGCTGGGAGGAGCACTTGCGAAAGGAGTGAGCTCCTGAAGCTCTCCTGCTGGCAACACAAATACCAAATGAGGATGGAGATGAAACTGGAGCTGGAGCTGGAGTCTTAGATGGGCACTATATACATACAATGGCACCAAGTTGTAAGTTTAATTACCCACATAACTGAGACATGAAATCGCCGGGGGTAGGCGGGGGTCAGCAGCTCTCGTCTAATTAGACAGACACGCTCTGACACAGTTGGTCCGCCGGCTTGATATATAGAAGTCAGATTCCCCTTTACGATCCTTTTATTGTGTTCGGTGTCCGTGCGTGCACTATAATTGCATTCGGAGCCGAACCGAACTACTTCCACTGGCTGTGCTGCTACTGCTGCTCCATCTGCTCCAGCTACTGCCATCATATAAATCGTAAAAATGTTGAAAAATAATCATCATAAAAGACAAACAAGAAGCCATTCGGCACGCAAGGTGGGCCAAGCCAGGCTAGCTCCTCCACCTCTGTATCGTAGATATTATTTAAGTTTTTATGTCCTTTCTTCGGCTGGCGGGTCCTTCGTGTCCTTTGCCGGGTGAGCACATAAATCATTTGACTTGTTTGCCCTGCCCAGCACGCCCCTCTCTTCATTTACTCATTAGATTTGGGCCATTCGCACAGTGTCCCTGTTGGCGCCCGGCTTTCTCTCGCTTTCATAACACACAAAGGACATAATAATATGCTTATTTCCAGGCTACACCTTTTGTGTCAACAGTGTCTCCTGATTCGGTTACTCTCCTCCTGCGTCAGCAGAATTTTCTCTGGCCAAATGGAAGCAACAGCAACTGGCCTCGACGTTGATTGGCAGCTTGAATTTGGGGGTTTTTCGGCTGGTTGCCTGCTATTTTCTTAATTTTCAACACGTTTGCCGCTTTTCCTTTGAGGCATTTCTTTTCCGGACACGCCTTTGCCTTGGGGGGCCCGACAAAGGAGTATCTATTTCGTGACAAAAGGCAACTTTAACTTTCCCCAACTATAACTTCACTTTGGACCAAGACGACTACGACTACCACCTGGCAAGGCAAAAAAAAAAGAGAAGGAAAAAAGTATGCTAACGCCATGCAGCACGCACATGTCGTAGAGTGTTAAGGACGAAGTGGAGTATCCTTTGAGCCTTTTTGCGTTTCGTATGCGCATAACTTTGCACCTCGACCAGACGCCGCCAAAGTGCGTGCGACATACATTTTTACAGAGCGAAAAAATATCATACAAAAGGGTTGGCAATTCGATTTTATGGCCGAGTGACGCATATCGCAAAACGATTAAATAATAACAGAGACTATAAATAAATTGATTTATACATATAAATATTTGTTTTTATAATTCCTATTGATAGTTTTACTAATCATTTTGCTCAGATCTTTTTCTTCCTGTTGAACAGGACTTAAAGAATTCCCTTAAAGCAATCACACGCAGCTTTCCTTTGGGGTTCCATCTTTTTCTCGGAATAAGGAGAATGAATTCGGACGCATTTCTTTGACGACGCGTGGCCTAAATTGTTTCAAATTACAGGACAGCACCTTGCTGCCCTAATCCGCAACTGTGCCGTGTGTATATGTGCGCGTTTGTGTCTGTATCTCTGCCTGTATATATGTGTGTGTGTGTGCGGGTTTGCCGTTTCCGGCAGCTCATTTCCGTTTCACCTCAATTGGGTAAACCAGAAAAAATAAAAGCTTCTTCTATAAAACTCGTGTAGCACTAAAAAATCGTATAAAGGCAACTCCGAGGGGAGCACATGCAACGCAGCAGGTTGCGCCGTTGCCTTCAGAAGGGTGCATAAATTAGAGAGTTAGACGAGGGGATGGAATGGGAATGTAGAAATGGGCGGTTTCTGTGTAATGGCAAGGTTGCAGTTGACCGTAGACAGCTGGCAGAAAGGCAGAAGGGCAGAAGGAGAAAACAGACCGGCGGAATCCACCCCCTGGGAGGAATATCGGCCAACACCTCAGCACTTATTTATGGTGAGGCATTTTAAATTCTACCCACCTTCGCTGCACACAGGGCAACACCCCGCCACTGACTCCCCTTGTATCTCGACTAATTCGAAAGTGTGGCAAATTGCACGGCGCAAAGAGACCAATTCCCGCTGCCCTGGCCCACCAAAAACCGCGCACCCCCTGAAGGAAACTTGGCCCAAAAATTGCACGGTAATTGTAGCCGCTAAATTTCACTTTTGCTCGGGCCTTGCGCCAAAAGGTAGCAGCCAGCAATTGAGCGGTTACCACGGCGGGAAATAACAAAAACAACGCACACACAAAAAGTGAATTATGCGGCAGACTGAAGTTTTACCCTCCACCTCCCCCCCGCCACGCTGTTGGAAAACCCATACCACGCGGGCGCATCTCATGACAGCCTGGCCGGCAGTTTTCATTTTTAAATTGGCGGTTTTATGTGCAATTCGAAATGGCAATGTATGCAGGATGGCTCGTGTGGGTGTGTGCGCTGTGGCATGACTAATATTGGCACACACCCGCAAACACACCACTACAGAGGCGCATACGCGCATACGCACACTTACAGCCACAGACAGTCTGCTTGTTGTACGCATTAGCCAAATTTTATTGCATACTTTTGTGCGCTATTGCAATTTAATGTGCCCCCACCCATGTCCTTTTTGCCATCTGCGCTCCGTGTGCGGTTTTATGCTCCACGCATAATTTTTGCGTAACAATTGAAATACTCGCAATGCGCAATGCAAAATATCCACGAACCGAGTTGAGATTTATATTTTGCTATTAAGCCACATTTGCCGGGCCAAACAAGGCGCGTCGCCATCGTCCCTTTTCCCCCAGCAAACACACCTCTGCTCACCGCAGAGGGAAAGTTCATTTTTCATGGAAATGACTTTATATGATTATATGTGTCGGTCCTTAAAAGCGAACGGTGCGCGACGTCGCATTAATGCCTGGCATTTCAATGCCAGCAGTCGATGGGTGCTTACTGAATTATGGGAATGGCTGTGAATGCTTTTTAACTTGTGAGGATGGTGAAATTATTCTGTGTTACTAATTTCTTTTTAAAGACATCAATCCGCTTTCCATAAATTTATGTCATGTCCTGTGCAGTACATATAAGAACTTATTCATGTCCCATTTCATTGGAAGCCTGCCGCAGAAAATGTGAAAAGTATTTGTTTATCATAAATACTTTGTCTTTCTCTTTTGCGTTCGCTATCTCGTTCTCACTCTCTCTCTCTCTCTCTCTCTCTCCTGCAAGTGCTGTATATATACTGATGAAGTGTATATTTTCTCGCATTGATTTCAAATAGCGTGACTGCAGGACGCCACAGTACCACACGGCGTATGCGTAATAAATATTGAATATCCATATGAAGAAGTTGTTTGGCCATAACTTTCCTTTGTCTGCTGCTTTGTGCGTGCGAGTGTGTTTGTAAGTCCTTTGTTTCAGGTTTATTATTTATTATAAATGACTGCACACACGGACAGGGCAGAGAATGCCGCTTAAATACCGTTATTGAGTAGGGATCCAACTCCGTTTCAGAACCTTCAGTTGGAAGTATCTGTAGCTGTATCTGTAAGGGAAACAGGTCAATCGATTCCGTTCCTTTTTTCCTGCCTTTGCTCCCGTTTTCTGTCTTCTCTGCCACTTCGTAGGCGTTTCATTGTGAACACAATTTTCAAACACAAACACACGGACAAGCTGTGCTATCTGAGCATTAATTAGAAATGGGTTTTCCACCCACATACCCTTGCAATGAAACTTCATCCGTCTGATTGCTTTGTTATCGCTTTCCATTGTGCGTCGATTAAATGATGTGTTAATTTTTCACCCCTCCCTGGCATTCCATACGGAATATACATATATCATGCAAAAAAGCTCCGATACGTCCATTTAAATCACACAATTCCCATGCAAGTCGAGTTTGAAAGGGAGGAAGGCTGCACTTAATGCAATTATTTCGCATGGCACAAAGTTATTTCTGTGTCATAAAAATGGACAATAAACCAATTTAACTTTTGCAATATGCTGGCGAGCAGCAACCCCCGGGAAAATGCCGACAGACCGCCCAGTCCCCCAAACTTTTACCAGCCTTATGCTTTCGGTCAAAATAGTTCGGTGTCCACTCTAAAAATCCAGCACAAACGAACTCGTGCGGCGGGTCTTCCCCCAATTTCACGCTATTCCATATATAAATTCCCCCGAAAACAGAAAAGGGGGCAACTCGACCAACCACCAGACCAACACATGTGCCCGGGGGTCAGGCCATAACTTTAATATATTTCACTACGAATTATTTCTGACGGACACACACCCTAACCCTCATGCCCGCTTCCACTCTTAATGAATGAACATATTTCGGCTGTTCATATTATTTCTCGATGCCTTTGCTTTTTCCCTTGTTGTTATCCTTGTGGTTGGTGTATCTAAATACGAGCAGATAATTGAAATCGAGTGTAAGTAAGTGCACAGAGAGGTGTCCGTGTGTGTTCGAGTGTGTGTATAGTGCTTAGCGAAACGTTAATGCCATGCCTGAAGATCAAAGTTTGCAATTTATGTCTAGTTTTAATGATTATTTATGTTTATGACATCCTGGCAAAGGACTGAAGTTTCCAGTTTGCTTGTAATGGCCATCACTAATGAGTGAAGGTCCTCGGGCGATACTTATTGAGGTCATGCGAGGTCAAGATGCATCATGATAATAGACAGAAATTTGGCCTAACTTAACCATTAAATGTTCAAGAGTGTAATTTTGTGCTAATGCAACGCATAACAATTACATTGGCAAGCCAGAACAGTTAGAGTTTCTGGTTAATATTTGTATTTTATGATAGGATCTTCTGTTAATGCTTTATAATTAAAAGCTGTTTAAGCCTCGTCCTTGCGGTTTAAAGTGTTTAATTAAAAACACACGGCTGACAACAATAGCGGCGTAATATTGTCAGCTCTGGTGTTATGGCCATCGGGCTTTCGCCCATCATGTGTCACCCGCAGCAGCAGCAGCACAAGTTGCAGCTGCAGCTGCAACAGCCACGGGAGCAACGTCGGTTGCAGCAGCAACATGGTGCATGCAACAAAAGCCGCAACGGTCATGTAAAGTTAATTAAATCAAGCGACATGTGTTTTAAATAAATTGAATAAACTCGGCATTAACATAAAACGAAATTAATTTTAATAGGCTTGCCGTAAGTTGTTAAACCAAAACTATAAACAAGTTGCCATTGTCGTTTGAAAGGCCCCAAAGAAAAGTTGAAAGTCCAAAGTTTTAATGCGTATTTGTTTGTTTCCTTTTTTTTTTTTTTGTGTGTTAATGCGTACAAGTATAGCATCATTATGTTAACGAATTTATGGCAAAAGCCACACACTCAGCCACAGTCGGAGGGAAATTGGAATGGAAAACGTAAACTTTTATAATCAAATTTAGTGGCGCAGACATTTTTGGTTTAATTAATTTGTCGTCATTAACTCGAGTCGAAATGCGAGTGGCTTTGAAACGTGAGGAGAGCTGGCCGGAAAAGTCCTCGAGTAGGCGCATCCTTGGCTCCTCCTTTCGTTTGCGGTCGAGAAGCCCTATCCTTCGAGGTGTCGATTCACACACAAACAGAAACACATAAACACACACACACACATACACACATACACTTTCATCGTCTGGCTTTTGTTTGTAGGGAACAAGAAACCGCAACCCGTGTGGGTGCTGGTGTATTTATATCCGCACCATTGTATCTTTGTATCTGGGTTTGCCGCATCTGATCCTTGGGAAGGTCATAGTCGCTACGCCTCTCCTTTTTGCATTAAGATAAATTACACACTCTGTGTGTCAAACAAGCATTTGTACTTGCGGCCAAGCGAACTGAATTATGGCACTTGGAGTTGCAGTTACAGTTGGCATTCGCTGGCTAATGAATCCGTAGGCCGGAAATCAGGTCAATGCGATTGTAAATTATAGCTTACTCGGCTTTGGATTTGGCCCAAAAACCCAAACACACAGGTGAATCTGCTATTTATGGCGGCAACACACATGAAAGGGAGCGCAGACCTGTATTGATTTTCTTAAATTCCGGCCCCCAGCTACATCAACCCCCTAAATTGCGTATACGCCCTGTTGGTGGCATTGATTGTGCTTGCGTGTGTGCTTTTCGTTCGGTTTTCGCCAATTGTACCTTTGACTTGACTTCAATTGTGTGAATTTGCTGATGGACTTATGAAATGCCTTGCTAGAAATCTTGCCAAAAACTTTTAGCCCTCCTTTGGCGTTTACAACTGAAAATTGCTGCTTAATTGCTGAGCTGGGTTGGCTAATTTAGCCGACGATGGCTGCCCACAGCTCAGAGTACTACATCCACCTGCTGGTCGAACGTAAAAGTTTCCTCGTTTTCGGCCCCAAAAAAAAAAAGGAAGTGCTGGGTGAAACAACAAACTTTTGTTGGCTGCCAGCGCTAAATGCTCGAAATTCTTAAAGTTTACGAGAGGAATGAACATTTGTGAACAGTTTTCATTTCCCTGCTTTACGGCTCCCATGGCCATTTTCCTGTTTTCCCGCTTTTCCTGTTTTTTGTGCTGTGTTTTTTTTTCGGCTTTGCGTGCGTGAGGGAAATAAGGAGCAAAGTTTCTGTGTGTGTGTATGTGTGTGCCTTTGCACCCCTTTTGTGCTGTTTCTATTTACGCAATGTCCGCAACTTTGGTCCAAAAACCAGGTGGATATTGAGGTTGCGTCTGGGGGCTTTTCTGGGGGTCATTTCAGCGGGGGAGCGCTAATATTCGCCATTAAACTTTTGCTTGTTTTTCTTTAATTAACAACGCAAACATCTGATATGCTATCCCAAAGCTTTTCGCCTCGTACTTTCCTTCTTGTTTTCCCTTTTCGGTATTTTTTTTTTTTATTATTTGGTCTGGTTTTTGTTGCTTACTTTGGCGTCTCGGAGAACCTTTATGAAGTTGAAAATATCCTTCTTTCGTTTTTTTTTTTTTATTTTTGTGGGTCGCCGGAAAAGTTTGAGCGCTTAAAACTCGTTTCTGTTTACATTTCTGCGGTTGGAAAATCCCTACCCAGATTGCATTAATTGTAAGGATGAGATTCTTTGCGTAAGCCCAAATTGTTTATGTAAATAAAAATGCGAGACAAAGGCGAATTTTCACACATAATAGCCCCGGCTAGTCATAATTTCTGATGAGCATTAAAAAGTTTTACATTGCTGCTGCGAATAGTATTTCCTGCACTTTGTTGGTTAAAGCGGATTACTTACTCACATTCATCCGATATGCGAAATGAGTTTTAATTATTCAGCGACAGCTCAGTAAAACGGGAATCTGTGTTGGGCTTAGCTCGGCTTTCAGTTCATAAAAAGTCCACTTGAAAACTAATTAAACACTAATAGTTGGGGTGCAGATAAAAAAAAAACGCAGCACAGCTCGGGTAAAATAAAACACAACTTAAGTGGCGGAAGTGACGGTCAAGATGGGGGTAAGTCGGGAGGTGAGGCGGTTGAGGAGAGGTCCTGCCGTTGAACAAACAACGAAACGAAGTCCGTGCAGCCGGGCAAAAGTTTTTAATTTTGCTCGAGTACTGGCGGAAAAGTAAAGTACAAGGAAGCACAGGCTGCTGCGCGCGAATGAGTCTATAAGTTCTGAAAAAAAAACCCCCACCATCGCCGATCCCCCGAAAGCCCCTATCGACTTCACACAATGCGGAAGAGAAATGTCTTGCCGATGAAATAAAACAATGGCAAAACAATAGCAATGCGAACGAGTTCTGGATGCCAAATGGCCAGAGAGCCGGGTGAAAAAGGATAACAGACGTCGCCGACGGAAGTGGACCGAAATGGCAAATCAAGAAAAGGAGCATGGGGCGTGGGCGGCAAATCCGCTTAAAGTGAAAATTATTCCTTTCGGCCATAAAAAGGGAAACCCCCGCGTCCCACACACACACAGAGAGACACTCCCAGCCACATCTATTTCAGCTTCTTGGCATTCGCGGCTATGTAAGCTGTTGACTTATTTCCCAAAACTTCGATTTCGACCCTCAGCCCATTGTTGTGAATAGTTTTGTTTGCCGGGGCTTAGCTGGCTGGGAATTCGAGGCCGAACAAAGTGAGGAAAACGTTTAAGCCATTCTATTTGTATTTCGCATATATCCGAGCAAAGGCACTACAAAAAATATCTAATATTAACGCTCTAACAAGATTTTTCACAAAGAAAATTGTTTGTTTGATGTTGCATTCTCTTTTGCTATGGTATCATAATAAAACAAATTCTATGAACAGCAACTATAACCTGTGCCAACTTATTTTGCATGTGTTTCTAGGAAACTGTAACAAGAAAAATTCAGTTTGTCATTACTTAATACCTAGTAGTTGTGCTTCAGAAAGCTGTTTATAAAAGTCTTTCCCGACCACCTTCGACTATACAGGATAGCTTTGAAAAAAAAAACTACCTAGTAATATATTATATTATAGAAACTATGATCTGGAGAACTAAGCACTAAGCACAGAAAGTGTCTTTTTTATCTTGCAGTGCAGCAATCAGTCAAAGTGAATTTAGTTGCCATATAAACCCACCCTAATCCGGCAGCAAATTAGTCGGGACTCCTTAGCCTTGGCCACCACTTAGACTTACCTTGACTGAAACATCGGGACGAGGTGGGTGAAGGATGGCACTGAGTAACTGTAGGGACTTACCTTTGTGGTGGCGCAGATGATGGGCAGCAGATGAGCCCGTGCAGCAGGGCGGCTCGTAATATAGATTCCAGGTGTTCTCATAATCCGCCCGGGCGTATTCCACGTGCACTGTTTGGGCGACCAGGACGAGGAGCAGGGCACTGAGGCTACAGAGCCTGTGCTTACCTTTCCCCGTGGCACACATGCTGCCTGCCTGCCTTTTGGCCTGGCTAAAGTCGGCAATAGAGTATTTTTGTTGCTTTTTAGCACAACAGTTTGAGTCACTGACTTTCGCGTATGTCACTTTGTTCACTGATTGAGCAATCTTTAACTGGGCATTGAGCGGCATTGGCTGCGATCTATACGATCTATTCTAAATTCGGGTAGCAGAGATCTTCCCGTCACACACACATGTTCCTTCGCTTCCGTTTCCGTTATCGCTTGCGACGCATTCGTTTCCGTTTCCGCTTTCCCTCTTCACTGTGGCGCGCACTTCGCGAGCAGCAGACACGAACTGAAGACTTTCGCAACGAGGAAGTGTGTTAAATAAACACACTCGCTTTGGGCTTCGCTCGTCTTGGTAGCGATGGTTCGGCTGTGAGTTCGTGAAAAACCTGAAAGAGCGAGAATGTCGAGAGCATTATTAGTTGGGAAATGCGACGCCGGCGCAGTGGGAAATGTACCGCGCTATGAGTGGATTTCCCAGTAATGTTTGTGTTTATGCCAAGTGTATTGAACTCATTTGCAACGGGCAATGTGCAACGTGCAACGTGCAGCGGAGTCTGCAGCGGCTACATTTTCAAGGGTAAATGCAGCAGACACTTTCGAGCGAACAACTGAAGTGCATACAAGCCACCCACTGCCCAACTCCTGGAAAAACCGGACAGCCCAAAGCGAGAGCAGACGGCTAGACGAGTGAAGGGTTTTCAGATGGCAGGGGATTGGGATTGGGATCGGGAGTGGAAATGGAAATGGGTATGGGGCATGGTAACTTCAACCAGAATATAACAGAGAATCGGGGCTTTGAGCCTAGCAGACGCCTGCACTTAAAGTATGCTCGTGCATTATTATTTATGCATATGCCCGTAGTTCCGTGTGTATGTGTGTGTCTGGGAAATTCTCTTCTTTTTTTCCCAATGCTCCGCATCGCGTAGCGTCGCGTGTTTCAATTTGCAATGCAACATTGTATGCTGCAAAAAGTTCTCTAAAGCCAGACATAAGTCACTCAGACAGGCCCTGAGGGGGCGGGGCGAATCGGTGCTGTGCGGGAAAAGCTGAAAATAGGGGGGCGGCGGATGGGGCAGGGGCCGTCGGCCAGACAGAGTCGAGCCCAAAGACAATTAGGCATTGTGTGAGTGTGCGGTAACCTTCAGACAGTCGGCTCTTTGGAATGTCTTGCAGCTTACTTTTGCCGTCCCAGCCCTTCGACTTGCCTTCACTGGCAGAGCGGCATAAATAGGAGTTAGCAGGGGAGGGAGTTGGAAACCAGAACTCTGGTCAGTTCTTGGGGAACGAGAAAGTTTTCAGGAATTTTCGGAGACTTTTGTTTGACAGGTTTGTCCAGCTGCACTGTGGCAGAGAATTAGCTTAAGGGGAAGCCAAATATAGAATCACTGAAGTAGTCAATGTATTTGCGCTTTCAAAACTATCGATTTAATGTATCAAGAGATTTTTTACTTCCAAAATGCACATGGTATAACATATTATTTACCATTAAATAAATCACCACTCTATAACATAATGAAAGTATTTCCTGAGTTGTAAAAAAGAAGAAGAATCTTGAACATTCCCACAACTCTTTCGACGTATTTGTTGAAAAACTAGCTAATATTCATTATACCTTATACCTTCCGCTTTTCTTATCGCGCTCCTGAATGTAAGGCCACAATGCCATATGGCTTCAATGTCCAATGCAGCCATCAAAGAAACGGGACAAGAAGCCGGCACCCACACACACCTGTCGTGGCCAACGAAACGAACTCCACAATTGCCTTATAAATGCCCTCAAACTTCGGCTAAGCCCGGCGAAAAACTTTGATTAATGTGCGCTTAAAGAGGAACCAAATACGTGGAAAAACCTGAACAGCGAACAGTGGAGAAACATAGCGGCAAAAGAAAAGGCGGGCAGGAAAAACAACGACAAAAGTTTTCATAACTTAAAGCCAGAAAGCTGGCGGTGGAGTAGGAGTAGGAGCTGGTCTAAACGGCGTGCAGCCAGCGGCTTCTTAGCCAAAGCGCAGTACAAAAACTTCTGCAATCAAGACGGGTTAGCAGAGGGTGGCTGTGTGCCACGGGTTGGGGGTTTGCGGCTTGGATGGAGAATGCGGGGGCTCAAGGACCAGGGACTGCAAAAGGTTCAAGGCGCCGCACAACAATGTCAGGGACCCGCTGGCAGGACGAAGGAATCACAGCGCGAAAGCGTTAAAAAAGCGAATTGTAAAACAAGCAGCAAACAAACGAGCAACATTCGCTCATGGCTGGCACAACAGGACCCCCATTTAGCCTCAAGCCCTCCCCCTTTTCCACACACAAAGTAGCCACACGATCCCAAACAACCACCCCTACCCTCTTAAAGTTGGTTAATAGAAAATGTAATTCGATGCATTTAATGTTGGCAACGGTTGCTGAATGGAAATCAGTCTATGGCAACTGGTCGGTGAGTTTCCCCAACTTACCACCGCCACCCCACACGGCCCTGCTATCATTTTCCCACTGAAAATTGGCAGGCCATGTCTTTGTCTATTTTTATGAGTTCGCATTGCATCCTGGCTGGCTGGATGTCCTGGGCACTAGCTCTTGTTTGAGTTGCTTACCTAATCCTTGCAAACAAGTTAAAAACGTTGTAAAACAAACAGCAGTACAAAGTGGGTGGCTTTGTTGGGTGGTATGGTGCATACTTTTTAGGGGTTATAAATGGAATGGGTTTACAGTCAAAGTTCCCTAAGTTGAATTCTCTGCAGCTCTAAACGAAAATTGTGTGGCAATAGCGTTTTATAGCTAAACTTTACAGACTTTTTGCACAGCATATAGTTGTCCTTTAAACGTAATTTAAATGGTAAGCTCATGATCAATTTCATGTAATGAAATTACAAGTGTATATGATAAAATAAATTATCTTTCAGTATGAAAAGAATGTTAAAAGTAATGTTTTTCGTAGAATTAGCGTTGTAACTCCCAAATCCAATCCAATGGTTCGATCTGTGGCAGCTTGACTGTTTTGAAAGTGGGGAAAACGAAGCGATTTTGACTGACATGGAGTGCCATGAGAAATACAAACAATCAAGCCGGGCAGACAGTTGCATTCCCTCAGCGTTCCCTGGTCACCTTGCCACCGCGCCACCCCTCACCCACTAATTCACCCCTGCAGCAAGTTTCGCAACCCCGTCCAACCCTTGGGTAACCTCAGCAACCTGCGGAGCGTGCCGCAGCAATGAAAACGAAGCGACAGCAATGCTAATAGAAATTAAGCGAAAGTTTGTGGGACCAGAGAGGGGCGAGGTGAGAGAGTTTTCCCAGCCAACCAACCAACCAACCAACCAGCCAGGCACCAACGACCCCCACCCCGCCCAATGCAACCACCTGCACCACCCTGCTGAAGGTCGCCTTTGCAACGCTTGCTTTCATTTCGTTTAGCTGCTTTTTATTTGCGACTATTTACATTTGCTTTTATTAATCATAAAAAAAAGCATGGCTACAGAGGAGCGAGAGCAATATTTCGCCGAAATTGCCAAAAACGTTGACGCGGCTCGTGACCTCCGTCGCTTCGCCACCCCACTGCCCATTCCATGCCCTCTCCACCAGATTTTCTGGCTTAGTATCCTGGCCTGTGCTGCACGAAAGTGCAATTTGATTTTAATGGCGGCAAAATGTTGAATTCTAGTCGCATAGCCAGACAGACGTAGAAACCCCCCCATTCCCCGGTCCGACCACCACATCCCCTTAGCTGTTGCTTCCTGCCTGCAATCAGGAGCCATTTGTGTTTGTCGTTGATCCTCCTGGTGCAAGGCTCACGCACGTGCACTGAGAGAAAAGGTTTAGGGAGTAAGGAGATGCACTACGACAAGAAGTTAATTCTTGAAATAAAAGTCGAGAGCTTGAGCTTATTCTAAGTTCTAATCAAGTGCAATCCAACAAGCAAAGTTATAACTATAAACTTGTATGGAATTTTTCTTCCAGTGTACACCTACACACACACACACACACACACACGGAGTCTTTCCCCATGGAGTGTCGTCTGCCTGGTTCCGTTTTGCATTTTGATTGTTTTTTATGAGTAAGTGTGAGTGTGCGTCACACGGAGTACGTGCGTGCATTTGTTTGTTTGTTTGTTTGCGCCGAATGTTTGGTCGACGAGAACTGAGGCAAACAACCGCTCGTCACTGTCATTAACGTCATTGTGGCTCCGGTCAGGAGCAGGACTCCAGAGCCCATTGCCCAACCGCCCACCATGCACCGTCCGGTGTCCTATGCTCCTGATGTCCCGATATCCCATGTCCTGTGCCTGGCAATCGAACGGCCAGCGCGTCTAACATTTTAAATTATTCAAATGACATTCTTCCACTGGCTGTGCCGACGACTCTTCCCCTAATTACATTTGGCCAAGGTTTAGTTCAAGTTGTACGAGAGCCATGAAAACTATCAATAATTCATTTATTTTCATTTAATTGACTGAAATTTCAGGCGACACACGCACAAATGCCATTTGCATTGGATCCTCCCATTTTTTTTTTTTTTTTTTGAAGGCACGCCCTCAATGACCTTTAGCAGGGGGTAAAAAAATCAAAAAAGAATTAGAGGTAACGCACAGGAGAGACGTTGAAGGAGGGTGAACATTTATTATTTCATTATTAAAAAGTGTAAAAAGGTTTCTATTCTTGCAAATTGTTCGACCACATTAAAGGATTTGTGCCACTGTTCAAGGAAAAATCCTAAGAGTGAGGTGTTGGAGTGAACCTTCCGCTTTTGTTTGCTGATGTTTGCAGAAAGTCAAGTCAGGGTTGGACCTGACTGGCGCTGTTGGTGAGTCCTTGATAAGGGTTTCCCAGCGGCACGCACATTTGCCCGAAGGCCAGTGACCACCGACAGCCACCCACCCAACCACCCACCACCCAATCACAATGCAATGCTGTGTGTGCATGGACTGAGCTCTAGTTTATTTGTTAATGGTTTATTTATTAATTCCTGCGGATTATCACATCAGACAGACATTGCCAATGGCAATGAGATAAGGCACGAACGGACAACGGAAATCCATATGCCATTTAGTCGAAGTTGGAGGGTGAAATTGAAGGGAAAGCGAAGGGAAATGCTTATCGGGCTGGCCGGGCTAATTCACGCCCTTCCCACCCAGCGAATCTTGAGCAAATTGCAAATTTGTGTTGAACACTTTGGGCACCGTGTATTAATAATGGATAAGGAGCAGACTTAGCTGGCGGAATAGTTTCCCACATATACTATATCCGCTTAAAAGTGCCAGAAACATGCGTAGACAATTTCCTTCGGCGCGGTGAAGTGGGTGGGCCGGAAATTTGAAAATTTTCAGCCAACTTCGAAAGGGAAAACTGCAAGGGGATTTTCCTGCAGTGCGTTTGACAGGCTCTGAGTGTTCAGGCGTGTGTGAACTTCCGCACATGCACACACACACACACACACTCGCACGAGCGCTCATTGAAGGAGAAACAAATTTCCCCAAAATATGTACGCACATATACAAGGAAATTCTCAGCAATTAGTAAATAAAATGTTTCAACTAGAATTTTACCAACCCCAGAAATTCACAAAGGACCCGGGAAACACGACTGAAAATTGAGAAAGATTCGAATTTTCGGAACTGTATGGGCTGAGGTGGTAGGGGTAGTCGAAAAACCTTTTAAAGTATTCAATAACATGAAAATGCCAACCCTGCTCCACAAAATAACTCCCGCCACTTTCATTTTAACCTGATGGACGTGACAACAAATTGAATTTCTCACGCCTTCTGATTCGGTTGCTACAATTTTTTTTTCGGTATTTTTAAACTCGATATGAACCCAGTAGCGAACCCCCTTAAAAGCATATAAATGTCATCAAGTTCATGTAAAGCGAAAGGTTATCACAGGAATTTCATAAAATGAAAAGACATCCTAGAAGACTCGATTTTTGTGAGCGCATCGAATTACTGAAACTTCGGACTTAATCTTGAAATGGTCGGAATTTTGATTATTTAAACCCTGTCCCCAGCCATAATCATCAAATATAAAGCCACTTAGCCCACGACGACCCTTCCCCCCAACTCATAAAAAAAAAAAAAAACAAAATTGAATGTCAAATTCATACTCGAGTTCAAATTCAAATTCAAATTCAGACTGAGTCTGACATTGAAATTTGCATATGCCATGGCGGCGCTTACGTGTTTTGTTTGCTCTTTGTTTCTCTGTGCCTCCCCAGTTTCACCCACTCCCCATCATCAAAAATTTTCCGATGGGGGAGCGGTGGAAAAGCGTGGCGGCCTTTGAAGTGTGCCAGCATGGCGCTTAGCTGCTGATAATCCTTTTTAAATAAATTTGTTGGCACAAATCGTTATGCCAGCCCACTCAGAGGGGGGTTTACAAAACGCACCTTTTCTGGTTTTCATTTTTTGCAACCCCTTTTTCATATCTGCAATGCGTTTTGTAGCTTATTCGCTTCTCTCTGTTGTGCTAAGCATGTTAATACACAGGAAATTAAACACTTATGCGGAAGTCATTGAAGAGGTAACTCCTACACATATGCACAGAGAAAAATGATGTAGTTAGTAAGCTACTTTGCTCCAACTCTTACAGCACAGCCATTTAACATAGCTAACTTTGCCATGTTTTAGACATTAATAGAAGGTTCTATTGAATATATTTTACTATGCCGTATATATATAGATAACTGATTTTTCACAATGTAACCATACATATTGCACCCCGGGAATTAAGTGGAATTTGAAAAGCGTCTGAGCATTCAATTATGCACAGGACAATGGCAATGGGGCCAAGGTAACGGCGGCAAGTACAACTACAACTACAAATACAGCCGCCACACCGATGGTAATGATGATCACAAGGACGTAACGATGATGAGGATGATGTCTGTCCTGATGTACATGTAGCACCCTTAATAGACACCCCCAAACACATTAACACACAGCCGACACA
The DNA here is from genome assembly GCF_000001215.4 of Drosophila melanogaster. Classification (NCBI taxonomy): domain Eukaryota; kingdom Metazoa; phylum Arthropoda; class Insecta; order Diptera; family Drosophilidae; genus Drosophila; species Drosophila melanogaster. The sequence continues at coordinate 16,392,282 of NT_033778.4, read as the reverse complement.
GAGCCATGAAAAACCGGGGGGGGGGGGGGGGGTGGTGTAAACAAAAACCCACAAAGCTAGAGCATGAAGAAAATTTCATTTAGTTTCCACTAACACGCTGTCAACAAAAAGGGGCGGCTGCTTTGGGGGGGCGGGGCAGCTGTGTGTTTCCCCTGCCGGCGAACTTAAGCGATTTTGCATTTCATTACGGCTTTCTATTTTTTTCCCCCTTCTTTTTTTGCGGTAAGCTTTCTCATTCGCAGCAGCGGCAGCAAAACAGAGCAGACAAAAACTGAAGATAAACACAAATACATAATCCAGGAGGGCAAACAAAAAGGGTTAACCCCGCCCCCACCTCTGGTCCAATCCCGAGCCCCCAAATCCCATAGCCACTATCCGTTCTCCTTCAGCCAAATCTGTTTTGTTGGTAACGGCTTGAGTTACTTAAATACTTTGTGCGGCGCATTCGAGCGCAAAATGAGGCACGGATTGACCCCCACAGGATTGTGTTATAAGATAATTGCTTAAAAGGATCAAAATCCTTGGGGTGGTGTGAGTCGCAATCTCCGCTCCAAACGGGTACCACCAGCAGTCCCATCAAGATGGACAGGCAGCGCGTATATATATGGAGCACTTCTGATTGCCGGCTGAATAAAGTTTCATTAAATCGCAAATTGCCATAATTCAACGCTTTACATTAGCCGCTCTTTAAAATCAGGGATCAGGAAACGGGGTGAAGTGTAGTGTAGTGGAGTGGAGTGGAGCGCAGTCAGCCGAGCAGCCAGACATCGATTAAATTGCGCAACAGAATGAACAGAATGAAGCAATAAACATTTAGGGGGCTCAGGACTCGGAGCTCGGGACTCAGGACTCAGGGCCCAGGACCCAGGACGTTGTGAACTGGAGCCATGAGCAAAGCCAGGGCACACGACAAAGCAGAAAAATTATCACAGAGTGTGTGTGCTGCTCACTAAAGTACACTGCTAGAAAATAGTGCTCTGTGCTCTGCTCTGTTTGTGTGAATACTTGCCAGTGGGTTAAACGTGTGCACATCGACGTCCGCATCAAATGGCCAAGCGACGTTTAGCAGTCGATAAAGTCATTCGGTGCAGCACGTGAATGCCGGCTAAGTTATGCATGTGTGCGTGAGCGTGTGTATGTGTGTGTGCTAGCCCTCTGACGTTCGTCCCCTCATTTTACGCTTTTGTGATAAAGTAATCAGCTGATGCCGTCGGCCAAAGTCCAGAGTCCAGAGTGCGATAGCCATCGATGGATGTCAACTGGGGCCACGACACTGACCATCGGTAACCGCAAAATGTTTATTGATTATTTACGACACACACACACACACACACAGGTACAAACGCACGCACACACACACACAGAGCGATGTGAAATGCATTTTATGTGGTCAAATATTGACGAAAATTGTATGGAAACTTTTAGATTTTATTTACCCAACAAATGGCAAATAGAAAAAATATGTAAAATAAATCAAACCGAAAGCAGTCATGCCGAATTGGCCAAAACAAAACCGACTGTAGCCAAATAGCAAATCAAAATAGTTCGGCCAAAACAAATAGGAACATCAAACGATTGGTTCGGGCTGTTGGCCTAGCCCCCCGACAAGCCTCTCGCTGGACAAACGCGGCGTCTAGACGGTATTGCATTTCGGCCATGGCCAATAAAGCAAATGCGAACATTCGTCCTACACTAAAAATTAACAACGGCGACGACACGTTTTGGCCAAAAAGAGGGGGGGTAAAATGTGGAAAAAAAATGGGAAAAGTGAGAGAAAGCAAAAGGCATAAACCAAAAGACAGACAACTGACAGACGGCCAAATGGAATAAGAAATGGCAATGAAAATAATAAAAGTCCCGAATGAAAGAACACGGGCGAAAAAGGATGAAACGGGAAACGGTGCGGCTATGAATGAAAATCGGAAAATGCTAAGCAAACAGACACACACACACACAAGCACAGAAAAAAAGGCATAACTCCAAGTGGATTTGTCTGTGTGTGTGTGTGCGTGTGAACAGGTTGTGCACTGAAATAAAAACGCAACAATGCGCAATCATCATTATCGTTAAAAGAGGCGCTTACAGAACTAGACAAATTGCCACTTTAGAGAGCTGGACCCGGCCAAAAGCCAAAAGGCTCAAAGTGGCAACACCAACAGTAACAGCAACATCAGCAACACTTGCAGATGCCCCAACAGCAACATCAAGAGCAACAAGAGCGGAAGTTGGCGGCCACAACGTGCCGAGCGGACCAAGGAAGCGTCTATAATGACCTCTGGGCAAATGGGCCAACACGCACACTCACACTCGCACTCGCACACTCACACACACACACACTGGCACCGACCCCGCATAAAACCAAAATGGCGCACATTAGAGACCCTCGGCGCACAAAAGTATGCTACGCTTGGCCATTTCAGGCTATGTTGGCTAACCAAAAACGACCAAAGAGCAAAAGAGCAACAAGCCAGCTCGCAAAAACAGCCAGCAAATAGCAAATAGAAACACGAAACAAAAAACAAAAAAATACACTCATAATCAACTGCCGGCGAGTGAACAATGAATAGAATCAAACAAACCCAAATAGCAGCCGAGTTCAGCAGCACCATCCACATCAACGGCAGCAAGTTCAAGGTTCAGCGTCTCATTGCTGGCTTTTGTTTAGTCGTCGGCATAGCTTAGGCCAGCACTTTTTTTTACCATTTCGCCTTTTTGGCCTTAATTATAGACACGCACACGAGCACACTCAGTCGCAAACATGAAGCGAACAATTATGCTGCCTTCTGCACAGCAGCAACAGTCGGGCGCAGCAGAAACATGAGCCTCCAATTCGTTGTAATGCACAGAAAGAAAAAAATCTTTAATTTCAATTGATAAATATGAAATAATGCACTTTCTGTAGGATGCGTAAATACCTATAATTGATTACTTAAAATGTCAGGGCTTTACAAAGTCTCAGTCTGTGGCAAAACTCTTTAGATTCGAAAATCACAAGTATCTATGTATCTTTTAAGTTTATGGTATTTAAGCAATATCAGTAATTTTAGGGCATTGAAGACGGTTGATTATTGTTTTTTCAGTATTTAAAGAAATGTGCCTAAAAACAGTCTTGAAATAGAAATCAGTAAGACATTTAACTATTTTATATGTTTCAATCTATCAGAAATCATGATAAGATGTTAGTTTAAGAACGTGAAAGAATTATAAATAACTTCTATGCATATTTCTGATTATTCTGCCAATTTATATCGCATAAATACCCATTTTCTTTACATGAAAACATTTTTCCATACTGTATGAGAGCCTGGCAATTTGCAGGCATCTAAATGATTTCCAAGAGCTTTCATTAATAGGAGGGTCAGATGCCTACCCCTTCGGCCATTTTCACCCTTCTTAAGGGCTCTGATTGCTGCTGCTGCTGCTGCTGTTCATGCAATGGCGACGGCAATTATTGTTACAATTAAAAAACCATTAGGCGTAATTTGGTTGCTTTGTGTGGCTCCTTTTTCTCGGCCACGTTTTTTTTACGGAGTATGAGTATTTGTTTGATTGGGCCACACGACACTTCCGTTGGACAGGCGGCTGAGCACGGAAAACGCAATGAAAACATTAATTTGCCGCCTAAGAATCAATAAGAATAAAAGTGCGCAAGTAAAGTCGGAAATAACTAATCCCCTGGCTTTGGTATTTGCCCCCGATTTCAAATATTCATGGTAATAACGCAGAAATTGCTTAATTCCATTTAATAAGCTGAAAATGTCTCTCTCTATGCGGCAATTGAGTGTGTGTACACACGGGTGTGTGTAATTTACTGACTTTTCCTCGGAGAATGTAACCAACTTTGAAGTTAACTATTTATGAAATTGAACTTTGGCTGCCATTAGCGCATAATTTCCTCATTGCCTGGCCCAAAATGGGAAGTTCGAAGCGATTTCTGAAAACGGTTTTCCTCTTCTATTTTCCTTTTTCGATTTTCTCGTCGCTCTTGTTTTATTTATACGTTTATTTTTCGATTGTAACACACATGCAACATGCCACACGAGGCAAAATGGCCACAAAGTGATGGGCCTAGTCTGCCATTGATTGGCAGCTGTCTCACATGACCCCCAATCCCCTAATCCAGAAGACCATGCCCCCCTTTTGTGCCACCAGCTGAGTGTCAAAGGCGCTTAAATGCTTTGAGCCTGCCGCCTGCCCCGCTCACTTCTTTGGCCAACGAGCCACTTTCTTCTTTTTGGCCAGGTTCTTTGGCCACTTTTTTCGGCTCTGGCCAATCTTCTCAGGTTCCATTGTACGCCGCGAAACGAGCTGAAACGCTTTTTTTGCCCCCTGCATTTAATACCCTAACTGACTGCGGCAGAAATTCCATCGCGTTTTTCATCCCTTTGTGAAATAATTAATGCCCCTGTTTTAAGCGAGGAATTAAAAAAATTTGGATCGTATCACACTCTTTAAAAAAGCGCCACTTTATATGCAATTACAAAATAAATAAAAAAAAGAGTGCTGAATGTTTAATTGAGACACTAAAATATTATGAAAATAAGTCTGTAAGTTTTTTAATGACCCCGTGCCGAATACTTAGTAAATTGTCTGTATATAAATACAACTTTACCTATCATATTAAAATATATTAAATATATAAAAACATAAAGAACAACAGTGACAACCAAATAGAATGAAATATACTTTTGAAAAGCTGAACATAACGATTTTTTTGTAGTATTTCCAGATATTTTGGTTTTAAAAAGTTAGAGCATCCAACTGGCGACTTGGCTGCACTTTTTCTTGACCCTATGCTGCAGTTCTGCGCTCATAATCACCAAAAAACAGACGGAGGGTCGGAGTGCTTTTGAAGTTCTTTCTGTTCGCATTGTTGCATGGCTCTTGGGCAACCGAAGGGGGGTATGCAGAGGCGTGGCAAACGGGGCATGGTGGGTCACGGAGGGGGCGGAGGGGCAAGGGCATGCGAAACAACCTCGACATGCGATGCAATCGCCAGCACTTTTTTCAACCAGCTTTTGTGTCTTGGTGGCGTTTTTTCTCAATTTTTTCTTTTTTTTTTGTTAGCCGCGAGTCGCAAATCGCAAATCGCTTGCTGCAAGTTGCGACCAGGTGGCTACTGTTACGGCCAAGATATTGCACACTTTGCTCGGAACGAAAAAAAAAGGCGAGAGAATTGCGCTTAGAGCTGTTCTAAGTGGCAATAACAATTTGGCCGTTTGCATTCGCAATTTATGTGCTGAATGGGCCAACTTGGCTGGCTGCACAAATGCAAATGGCAAACTGATGGCCAAAAATAACTCCTTTGTCTTCCTCACGCTGCACTCCGCACTCCGCCATCCGCACTCTTTTCTGCAGTCAGAGGCACGAAAGAGAACGGGTTGCAAACAAGTTGGGATCAACTGGTCAGCGCGGGTAATGCAAAGTGAAACACGCTTGGCAGGTAGCGCTCAGCTCAGGTGGGATTCTGATTGGATTCGGGGATTGGAGAGCGTTGCACAGTCGTTTGGGGATCGAGATTTGTATATTCACCTCACTGCTGCTGAGTTATGTTGCACACTTGTCACTGAAACTGAAACCTGTGTTTTTCATATATATTTCGCATTTATTATTCTTGTTTGTTGCGTGGGCACTGCTAGCGAGTTGCACGAGTTTTCTTTAGCTGGGTTTCGGTTTCTGACTGCGCTTTTCCGATTTCCCACTTTCCCGCTTAACATCCGCACACGATGACCGTTCGAGTCGCGATTTCAAGACAAACTGAACAATCCGTCGTTGTTGCTTCGCCGCCGCCGAAGTTTTCGCACCACACACACTCGTATCTTCGTAACTTCGGCTTTTTGGGGGAATTCGGCTTCGCTCTCATTCGTTTGGCAGTCGCTGAAGTTCGTCGAAAACGAGTTTCGAGCTGGCAATGCCGTGTCAACTGTTACTGGGAACACTTCTCAGCACCTACCGGCATTTTTAACAGTTTGTTTTGCTGTTGAGCCTACAGACTTGCACTGTGGGAACAGTCTAAAAAATGTTAACATTGTCCCTGAAAAATTTTTGGTTTCAAGATGAATTCATTTGTAATAATATATATTTTTATGTACTTTATGTACAAAAATCTAATGAAAATCGTATACAAATTTTCTTTATGTTCTCTTTTTGTGTATTTTATAATGTTAAATTTTAATTTATTTCAAAATAATGTTATCTGATGTTTTAGACTTTATTTAATTTACTATTGTTTCTATGTTTGTAAAGTGTTAAGAACTTCTTTATCTACCCTAATACTTCAAGTATTGATTTAAATCAAATTTTAGGAATTGGAACTAAAACATTGAATTTAAAAGTTTAATTTTTTCTTAGCAGTTTTTATTTGAAATATATATATATTACGAACGTTGTGCTTAAAACGCATTTCATGTACACGGACAATTTCGAGTCAAAATCCAAATTGCAAATCCACAAGGAAAAATGACAACTGCCGCACAATCTCAATTAGCCCAGGTTAGTAATTGATGTGGTCAGCTGCAAGAGTCCTTTCTCCAACACCTTCTTTGGCGATTATAGAACTTTCACTTAATTGCCATAAATTGGAAGTGCCAATACGTGTTGCATTAAACTTTCAGATCCATTCGTTGAGCGGCCAATCAAGTGATTGACCACAGATTGTGCGGAGGTGGCGGCGACGAAGGGGATAGTAAAATCATTTGGAATTAGGGCATGTGGAATAATTTATGCTCGAATTAATAATGGCACGTAGCCAATCATTTGAATGCGATTTAATTAATTTCCCATGCCGACATTCACCTGAAACTGGTCTCCGTTCCGTATCGTTCCGTCGTAATGACAGGGACAGGCCAGGCCAGGCCAGGACTTAAGCCACTCGTTGGCCGAGATGGATATGCACTACTTACGCCCGCTTGTATATCAATAAAATCAAATAAATATATCGTTTGAGTCCAGGGCCATCCACCTGAGATCCGCACGCATATAAATAACCAATGATGCGGCATTTATCTGCCCGCCACTCCCACTCCTGCTTCAACTCCTCGTATTCCACTGCTGGCCATCAGTCTCGGCTTACGTTCCATTTAAAATGGTTTTCGGTCCGTCGTGGGGGCCATTGAAACTAAAGACGAAGAAATTGTTCTTTCAGTGCACAGGAAAAAATCCGAGGCACTGCAAAACATAACAAAATATATCTATACCTTGTAAGCAAGTTCTTTTGAAACAACAAATATCCTACAATAACTTACTTTGATTTTGTAATTCAACTTTCCTTTACGGTCTAATAAGAATAAGGATTTGTATTTATTTTTCTCAGTGTTTCGCCGCCATTGTTCTGCGGGAGCTGGCAGGACTCCTCCAGAGCCGAACTTGGGGCTAAAAGGGATAAACGTTTTTAGCATGGCCTGCACGATTTTTATGCAAGGAACGTGTTGTTGCTGCCCCAGCCCCTTTTGGCTCAGAGGCTCTTGGCCATGTCCGTGCGACTGTTTCGCGTCATTTGCTCTCTGCTGGATCGTAATTTTATGGCTGCCAGCAGCTTCTTGGGTCTCCAATTGCCAGGGTGGCCAAGTGATGGCATAGCAGGCAGTCAAAGCAAACGGAAGTAAACTGAAGCCAAAAATTCTCGTTTTTATTTGACGAAGCGTTCAGTTCACAGAGCATTCCTCCAGAAGTTGTCAAAACAAAGCGAGCGAAACTAACAATAAGTGAGTGGAGAGGCAGACAACTACGGCTGGCAAAGATGGAGTCGGTTTGGGCCAAGGTGGGTTTTGGGCTAACAATGGCCCAACTGCATCACCTGGCATCGGACCAAACGGCAGGCGGAGCAGGCGAGAATATCGCTTACCAACTCGTTTGGCAATTTTTCTCAATTTTCACATTGAAAACTAAGCGCCGGAGGAACGATAGAGCCGCCCCTCAATAGTATCATCCATCCCTAGCCAAACCCTTTTAAACACATACAACACACACTTTTCGACTTCATATTTGGGCTTCCAATTTGAGTGGGGCCACGGGGAGAGGGGAAGGGGGCCTCCGGTGGGAGGTGTCAGCGGCACAAAGCCAACTGGATTTCCGCAGGCCAACTCGGATTCGCTGGGCACTGGAAAAATAAGTATTAGTGTTGTTTGCGAAAAAAAAGAGTGTTGAGTAGTTCATTATTACTGAAATATATCATATTGATATCCGAGTTCCTAGGTGCGAAGTAATTTTTGTACATTTTGCCTTGAATTCCTTGTGATTTCTTCGAGTGCATTTACAGTATCCACCTCCATCTTGATTCCGCTGGCCATGTTGCTGCTCCACGATTGCTCTTTGGTGATTTGGATTCCCTGCCAACGCACACACGCACATGCACACACACACGCGGCCAAACAAAGCACAAATTGTTGTATGTAATTGTGCGTTGGCACACACACTCATGCTCATTCGCATTAACACAACAACAAGTGGAGCAGCCACACGAGCTCACCTGCCGCTGCGTGCGCCGAATTCCCATGCATACTTGGCGGCGCCTGCTCTGGCATTCCTTCCCCTACCACGCCCACCGCTGCAGGGTTACCTTTCGCCCAGAAAACTACGACCCTGTGCAAATAAAAAGTGATATACGCGCGACACTGAATGAATATTAATCGCTTTCTTTTTGCAGCTCCCATTCCGTTTGGGGGCACTTTTCTCTACAGGCTCCCTGGCCTTTTGTTTGGACCATCTGGCCGGCTGATTTGGCAGCTTAAATGATTTCCGCTTCGACTCCACTGCGTGCGGAATTCACGGGAATTTATTAGTTAAGTCTAGCTGATTGTTCCTGGTCCGCCGTTTGGAATAACTCGGGCTCCCTTGATTTTCCGTCTGGGTTTCATTTCCTTCTTTTTCTTTTTGTGGGAAAATTCATATTGTTTTTTGCGCGTGGGCGTGGTCGCACTTCTGCAAAACACCAAGTGAATATATATAACAAGAGAGAACGCTGTGGTCGAATTCTCCTGGACAGTTCGACTGGAATATTGAAATTGATCAAGAAGATACATACTTTACATGGCCGGAAACTCATCCTTCTACCTGGTAAATACTTTTCATCGAATCTAGTAACTAATGAATACTCAAGCATTGCTCAGCATCATTGCCTCTAATAGTTATTAACAACATTTTCTCTACTACTTTTATTTAAAATATTAATTTTGTAAATTAGTTTTTTTTTTTGAGTGCACAATCCCCTTGAGCCCCAACTTGTCATAAGGGTTAACACCCTACCTTTTTTTTGGCCTCTCCTTGTATGTACTTAGCACCTTTGAAGGGCTTCACTGTGCAGCCGAAAAAAAAAACCATCACAAATTTCGGGCGATTCAATTTGGGCTCCCGGTGGATTCAAAGTTTGTTTGCTGTTTTTTATTTTAATGAATTTTTCGCATTAAATTTCGCAACAATGAATCGCTTTGTGCGGAGGGTTCGATGTCACCAAGGTGTTTGCAACGCTTGACACCTCGGCTGCTCGATTGTGCCACTCCCCAGCCACCTCCCCTGATCTTTCCTGCACCGAACCACACCCCCCCCCCCCTTGGTTTGACCCTCCTGAGTCTGTCAGGTATTTCCGCAAACATGTTTGCATGTTTTGCCACACAGAATTTATAGTTAATTTTCAATTTTGTTCAACAAGCTGCACAGACACTAACGCTCACAGGCTCACATAGATTTGAATGAATGGATTCCATTTTGCCGGCATGCCAGGTGGCTGGGGATGGGGTTGGGGATTGGTGTTCCAAAAGGGGGCGGATCTGGCACCCAGTGTCAAAGGCAAACTTTGCAGACAACAAAAGCCCATCGCAGGCTGGGAAGGAAGATGCAAGGATCTGAGGACAAGAACACGACACAGGAGCTGAGAAGAGGAGGACATTCAAACTTTACTTTACGCTCTCCATTCTAATTGCCAGTGCTCTACACCCCTTTTTTAAAGGTGTCACAGACTACGCCCATGCGGCTTTTGATTCTCTGTGGTTGGTGCGTCTGCAAAAAAAGACAACTAAATAATACAAAAATAAAACTCAAAAACACACTTGCGACGAAACTAATCTGCTAGTGAGCCCCAGCATGACACGCTCACTGGAAAAACCAAAGTAGCTCAATAAATGTAAGTTGTTAAAATGTTTTTTTTTTAAAAGGTAAATGAAAATCGAGGAAAGCTCATCAAAGTCTACGTATACGTATTATCAGTTATTTTATGTTATTAGCACACGTTATCAGTTAAGTGCGCCTTTTTAAGGCTTTATCAAATTTATAAAGTAAATAAATAATAAATATTAATCCCTCGTGAATGCGATTACTGCTAACTAGCTTAAAAATTATTGAATTAATAGAATATTATATGTATATAAATAAACATTATTACTAATATTTTCTTACTTAAATTGCTTTCACAATATTGATTGATTATGTTACACTATAAGTATCTTTTTCGTAGATGGTAATTTATAGTACATAACTTATTTTTCCCCTGTGTACTGAGCTCCCTGTACTCCAGTGTATACATAGAAAAGCAATTTGTTTGCGGCTCTCACTATTGTTGCATGATTATTGTTTGTTTGGATGCGTCTGTTTCCCAACCGAATCGCGCGACTCGAGTCGCCTCCCCGAATATCCGCCCATTTCCCGCCAGTTTTCCCCACCATCTTTGTCACACTTTTTTCCAGCAGCCGCACTGTATGTGTGTGTGTGCGTGTGTGTGTGAGTCTGTCCTTGCGGTGTATTTAACCTGTCTGCTTGTTGGATTACGACAACCAGTCCACAGACAGGCGGAGAAGGGGCTTATGGGACGACAAACAGAACAAAACGGGCAACAAAACATGTATCTATTCATACGCCACTTTGTGCCAAAGGGGGTGGGCCAATGGGTTGTGGGTGGTTGGGGACAGGACGGGTAATGCAATACGCATGCAACGATACCGCAAAAGCCCCAGAAGAGACCCGGAACCCAACCCACACCACACCGACCAGTCTTCCACTGGGTTAGCAGACATTTTAACGCTTATTTTACTTTTGGCTACAAAAGCACACCCCGCAGCAAACATCATGTTCACACTTATTTGCCCCATACACTCGGCTCAACTGTTTTTCACTGGGCTAGAAAAAAAAAAGACAAACGCACTAATATTCCGTTTGCACCGACTCCATTATGAGCATTTTCCGATGCGATTGAGTGTGCATTTGAAGAAAGTCCTGGAAGACATCGTACATGAAATAGGACCAGAAACCTAATAAAAACAGATGCTATAAACAGAGTAATTCTTTGCGAAAAGCCATATGAAAAATACCGGCAATGGATTGAAAGAGGAAAACTGCGAATACCATTCTGCCCTCCAGATTGTAGAAGTACACGATGGATTTGTACAGAAGCGTGTAAATAAATATGCATGCTGCCAGCAGCCAGGGCAAGAAAAGCCAGTGATTACTCTACGAATAGAAAGCTAAACTTGATTTCTCTTAGTTATTTTGATGAAGAAATGTCATACTTACTATAATTGTGAATAAATCAATATATTATCCTTACCTTTGAGGAGCCCACGAATAGAAATATTCCACCGATGATCTGCAGCAGGCAAACATGATGCCACACATTGGTTTCCCAGCACTTATGGATCTCCACCCATGTGGTGGTGAAGCCAGCGATAAGGAGGGATACAACTACGGTGGAGCCAGCAATGACCATTCGCACGTGGTTGGCATTCAGCGATCCGAACATTTTTCCAGCTCAACAGAACGCGACGAGCAAACCAGAAACACTGATCAAACCTCCTATTCCAGAACGCTCACAACTGGAAATAAGCCTTATCAATAAGCTTATGCAGAGAAAATATAACAAATCGATAAGGGCAATATCGAATTCGACAAACAGAAGCCCACATACCATTGCGGACTATAAAAATATATTTTATTTATATTTTATTTTATATATTTTGAGATAACTTATGCAGTTAGCGAATATATTGTTGCTGAAATTTAGGATTTATGCTAAAATTTGGATTTATGTTAAGTTTCAGCAGTGAAACAATTGTAAGAGGTCATCGCAAACATTTCTTTAAATATATTTTATTTTTATTTCATAGAACACTAGTGCTTCTATTTCAATTCTTTTGTGTTGTTGAATTACCGACAGAGCTGCTGATGGAAAACTTTAACCAGAGTGGAGGTTATGGGGCTTGGGCCGCGATGAATGTTCCTCTTAAGTAGCTGAAGCTTTTCGCGTAAATTAGCCAAGTGTAGACTTCATTAAGTTGGGCCAGTAAATTAAGTGCTAATGTCGAAAGTTTTGACCGACAAAGTGCGCAATGAAACGGGCTATAGTTGTTGCTGCCATCCGAGGCGATGTTGTTGTGCCTGATATTTTTGCGCCACTCCTGCTGCGGAAACAGCCAGCAGCGATGGGAAAGCAAAAGCAGGAGCAGCTTCATCCGAATCCTCATCCGCATCGGCAGCCTCATGCCCATGAAACCGCAACAACAACAGCGGGCGTAACACCAGATATTAGGGTCATCGAATTGTGCAATACCCTTTTAAGTGATTTATATTAAATAGCAGGAATGTTCTGCTTCCAAGCAGAATAACTACAAAAAACAAAAATACTGCTCTTCATAATTCAGTGAATTAGACTTATTTACTTAATTATTAATTTATTAAACTTTCGATTGCAAACATACTAAATCATCATCTATTTTACAGGGTATACCAAATGGAGAAGTGGTTAGAAGGCTAAATTGATGATGTAGACCAGCGAAGGAAAATTGCACTCACTTTCCACGGCAGCTCCGGCCATCCCCTTACCCCCTTCTCGACCAAAAAATGAGAGGGCAGCTGCCACGCCCCCCAACCACCCACTAAATTTTGCCCGTAATGTCTGCGTGAGGCAAAAACAGTCTGCAAATTTTTAATGCTTTAATCTTGATGCTAATAAATCTTGAAGTTCCCTAGCACTTTCACATTACTTTTGGGGCGCCAAAGGGTTGGCGGAAAGGCGCTGGTGGCAAATACAATTAGACAGCTGCACGCTTAACGTTCTTAGTTTAAGCCAATTTGAATGCACTTTGGACCCCTTCCAGCCCGCGCCCCTGGGTAATTGCAAGTGACACTTGAGGCGAGCGAGCGCCTTGCTGACATCGCCTCTAATCGAATTCCGAGCTGTTCGGTGCGTGCGGCCTGGCCATTGATTAACCCTACCAGTTTTCCATCAATCTATGTATGTATGTGGAGGGTTGGGTGGAAAAACTTTGGGCATAATTTTCCCTGGCAAAAGTTGGCCACAATGTCATCAGCGGCACTTGCCAGTTTTATTTTGCGGCAGAGGGATGGATGGGATCACAGGACTTACATACTTCCGGTGACACAGAACTGTCAGGATGGCGTGTGACAAATTTCCGTTATTAGAAGAGGGCAAAACTCGTTTTATTAACTTGAAATTTATGGCCAGCCATTTGGCAAAGACAAATTAATCAAAAAAAAAAAAAAGTAGAAAAAAAAGGCGCTTGCTGCTTGGCTTTTATTTCCGTGTACATAAATTTGTATTTAAAAATGAGTTAGACGCGGAGCTTTGGCTCAATTTCACGCCAACTCAGCTACCCAGATTCTCCCACCTGCCAAATGCCAAATGGAGCCCATTTCTCTTCGCCCTTCCAGACTTTTCTTATTATGTACGAATTTGTCATTTCCCCGAGCTGAAATGCAATTTAAATGCTGCCGGGTAGCGAAAAGGAATTTTAATGTTCACCATCTTAATGGCAAGACTTTCGAGTTAAACAATCCCGATGTCCTTGGAGTAAACAGTAATCAGGAACCAGGGCCTCCTCATCAACTCTCTCTCTCTTTTGTATTTGCCCAGCAGATGGAGCATATGTTGACCACTTTGGCTTCTGGCCCTTCTTTATGAGATGGACGCTTAGTTGCCTCACTTTATGCTTCAAAGGGCGGGGAAAAAAGTGCAAAAATATGTTGCACATAAATTCGTATTAAGTTTGGCCCGCTGTCACTTTTTCTTCGGCCGCCTAAGCAATGCGGGCAGACAGAATAACGACATAATCATAAATTTAAATATGCAACCCAGAGTTCCTGCCCCTTACATCTCTGCCAAAAAAAAAAAAAAAAAAAGAAAACAGAGCGGAAAAGAAAGGCGACTGGGTACAAAAAATCGCAGAGGAAAACCTTGGCAGTGACAGTTTCACTTTGGCTGGCATAAGGAATTTCCCCGGCTTGCCAGGCACACATGTTGCCCCAGCTTTATGCGTCCTAAATGGAGTTGTTTTCCAGCCGTCGAGTTGGGAAACTGGGGACTGGGAAATCGGAAGCGCCACTCTCCGCTGAGAAAGGTCTTTATTACCCAACGATGGAACTAACCTGGAGTCAGATTAAGATGGCCACTTGGGGTTCAAGTGTCACCCCTAATGTGCAAAAGGCAATGCCATTATTGTATGCGTATATACATGATTTAAATTTTATGGAAAAAGTTATTCAATTTATTTGAAGCCTCTAATTCCTTTATGTACATGCAAATAGTTGCTCAGTGAGGGATCTTAAAATTAATGATAGGCTCCAAAATTCAACTATCTAGTAATGAATTAAATATTTAAGCATCCCCTAAGTTGACAATACGTAATCGTACATCTTGAATTATGGCCAACTGTGGCACTATTAGTATATTCCCCGTTCAATCAAGTAATTTCAAGCGATTTACCGAAGAAAAGTGGCAGGAAAATTGCACAGAAAAGTTGGAGAAATCCAACACCTGGACACCCTTTTTAGTCCTTTTTTTTACGCCGCCGACAAACCCACGACCCCCATCATCATCTTCCTGCCGAGTCCCCAAAATCTGACGCAAACATTTTCGAGTAATCCGAGTGAGAAGGAGCTGGGCCGAAGCGACAAATAAAATATTTCGCAAAGCAAACTGTGGGCCAAACTCTGTGGATCTGGGACTGCTAGCATCGCCACTGGGAGGGTAACAGAAAGGAGTTGGCCCCAAAGGAGGGACATTAGTTTATTAGAGTGTGCTAGAAGCTTTAATGCCCCAAAACCTAAACATGAGATAAGTAGAGCGGGTATGGGAATATCCTTGGCAGGACGAGACAGGTCAGAGAACAGAGAACAGAGCGAGTGACATGGCAAATGCATGTTATTGTGTGTGCTTAAAAATAAGAGAGAGAGAGAGAGAGAGAGAAGGAGAGAATAAAATCTACTTAAATGGTGAAAAGTTGCGGACATGGAAGGTGCTTACGGCTCAAGGATATACGCAAATAATGTTTGTAAACAATTTTTATTGCTTTCTGGTTGAGATGCGCCCCGTATTTGCTTACAAAAGTAAAAGTTGTTGATAGAAATCACAGAACATAAACACAACAGAGAGATGCCAGCAATAGATTGAGATACAGATACATATACAGATCGGGGGGTGTGTGCACACAATAACATAAATTGCAGAATGTGACAAAGGGTTGTCCTTTGGCCCCGGCTACCCACTACCCACTACCCACTTCCACAATCGGTTCTTTAAGTTGAGTGGGTCAGCAGCCCGAGGAATATAAATAACAAAGGCCGGAGAAATTCCCCCGGACTTCTGTCGATGACATCAGCAAACATTCGAAGAAATTGAAAATCCAATCCGAGTTGGCCACATACACGAGTAGTTCCCCAGCCACCGCAGCCACTGACATGGCCAAAACCAAAGACAGCGTCAAAACCAGCCAACCAATTCGCCGGCAAAGTTGGGACTTTAAAGTTAAAGCCAAATCGGAAAGGGGAATTAAATGGTATGAGTATACTCGTATGCACACACACACTCACTCACCTAGAGAGCAAGCCAGAAAGCAGACGAGGAGGAAATTGCTTGCCTTTCCTAACTAAAACTTGAGGAAATTATGAAATTCATACAGGAAGACAATTTTCTTCAACATCTAATTCGCTTGCTGCAGCCCCAAATAAGGCTACAGTCAAAATAGTGAATAAACTACTTTATTCAAGCTGCAAAAATAAATGTGAAAAATATTTAATCAGATCAGCAAGCTGATTACAGTCAAGCTTATCCAGGGATAGAATAGTAATCGAATGAGAAGGTTACAAAAATATTAAGTTGCTCTAATTCTTATAAAACAAATATTCAGATGTATATAATATCAAAACATATTTTCTTTTAATATTGATTTTCTCTATATAGAAGTGGTGCACCTTAGCGAAGTGGCACCGTACAACTTTAGCTACATTGCATCAGCCCGAAATTTGTTTGCGGTCTTAGCCATAAGTTTGTCCGTCGACAGGCAACTTGTGGCGGCTGCTGGCTGTTGGCTGCTGCTCCTTGCCAGCTTTTGACTTTTGACAGCGGTAGCTATCAAATCCCGAATCCTGAATCCAGAATCCCATCGCTTTTACCCACCGCCCCAAGGATTCCCTGCGCGAACTCTCCGGAAAGCCTTGGTAGTGAACACACTTTAGGGACGCGGTTGATGTGCTCAAGGGCTAAGCTCGTTGCATTTATATACTTCACCTCCATTTAGCCTCGCCCGTGGCAGGATTTGCTTGAAAATAGATATGAAATACTGGCGAAAGGATAACCAAAGTTCGTTGCGTACTCTTGGCCTGGCTGTGTGGCAGTTTTGACGGAAATCCTTTACCGCTTGCCTTCCGCAATCCTGACCAATTCGTTTGGCTTTATTTAAGTTGCAATTTGCCAACAACTGATAGGTAGCCAACCGCCAGTTGGCCAAGCTCCGACATCTTGACTTTCATTAAGATTCTGCATATTTGGCAGTGTCTCAGTTTCAGTTTTAGTTGAGATAGCTGGCTGGTCTGCCTTGTTGGCTATCAAGGCAACAGGTTTAATTCATTTTGGTTTTCCTTATTTTTTATGCCAACCATGGATTTCACTTCGGCCAATGAGAAGGAGAAGAAAATCTAAAAATTACATAAGGGATCAGGGGAATTTTCGCTGGCACGGCCTTGTCGCACGCCAAAAGGAACAGGAGCCACAAAGCTCCTCGGCTAGATTCATTTGTTATTGTGCTCCAGCATCAGCATCAGCTCCAATTGCGACTCCATCTAGTACTCCGGCTCCAGCTCCTGCTCCTGTGTTTAGCTGCCGGCCGATTCCCAATGCAATAACTTAAAAAACACGAAGACAGCCTGACAGCCATGCTGCTCCAGCTTCTCTGGATTCTGCTCAGGATTCAGCATCCATTCCCTCCACGACTCCTGCAACAATGGACGGCTGGCAGCGCCTTTGGGCCGGAAGTGCCGCCATGACGAGCATAATTTAACAAGGCCAACGCAGCAGCCGTTGCCAGTTGCCATTTGGCCAACCAAAGGGGCCAAAAGCAATAGCAGCACCGCCCAAATGGCCAATGCCAGTGGACACAACGGACCAGGTCGCCGAGCTGCACAAAAAAAATCATATTTTCCCCCAGCTATTGACAGCGTAATCAGCAGAGTTGTAATAAAAATCCAAATACAATTTATTGTTGTACAGAACCAGGTAATTCATTACTTTATCGCTGCGAGTAGTTCACAATGCAGCAGCTGCGGCCACACACTGAGCGAAAAAATGGCTTTTGTAAGGGGTTAATAAATCAAGCACTTAAGCTTATTTTCAAATTCAACAAATATTAAGTTGATTTATCACTATAAATTCTATGATGTTTACCCCAAGGAAATAATAAATAAAAAATAACTTAAATATATCTAATTACTTTCCTGTTAATGTATTTAATTATTGCTTGTAATCCATATATGATTTATACCAAATGGATTATTTTCATTTTCATTTTGTAATAATTCCGCTCAGTGTTCTCGACTTGCAGACTCCCACTAAAGCCGGAAATTTATGGTCTCTAGCCGGGCTTGTGTATAAGATGGTCTAGATTGTCGCAGGCGGTGCGATGCAAATGGTTGTATTTCGATATTTTCCTTAGGCTCCGGCCGCAGACAAAGCCAAGACAAACAATCAACAAGCCAACAAACGGTGGACAGTGTCAACAGTCGTGTTTGGAGAAGATCAATAAACACCTCGGAGCAAATAATAATAATGGAATTTCTGGGCCCAGCTCTTTGTGAACAAATTATTGCTGATACCGAACATACATATATTATTTTTATATATATAAATATCCGTATCCCGCCAAACAACGAGCACGTACCAGTTTCCTCATTTGTTGTGCCCTGCCCGAAAAAGTATGCTACGGAAATGCGAGTGGGCGAAAATAAATAAGCATAAATGGTCAACCAAGCGAGGGAATAACAATAATGCCAGCCATAATAACAAAAGGCCAAGCAGCTTATGCGACAACCAAATCAAGTTAAAACACAAGCGGCCACAGCTGGTAAAAAAAAAGGCCTACGAGAAGTCTCAACTCAACTCGGTGAATATTTTAAAAATAATGTCGCCCGGCGGCAAATTGAAAATTAAACGAAAAACTTAAAAATAACTATGAAAAAAAAAATGAAAATTATTTGGGCCAAGGAAAAGTTGCACAGCTCGCCGTTGACCCCAAATTGTAGGCACAGGCGGTATTTTCCATTTTCCATTTGCCAGTTGGCTGTTAGCTGTTGTGCAAGTGTTGCCAACTTAATAAAATGAAGCTCAAACATGAAAAGTTGACCAGGCCAAGAGTGCGCGGTTCGCCGGACGGACGGGCAACAAAAACAACACGCGGCTAACAAACGCGGCAAGTGCATGTAGAAGAAGTTGTGCCAAAAAATACATTTTCCCTCTGTTGGTTTTCTTATTTTTGGGGACTTTTCCTGCTGTCACTAAGTTTTCCCCTTCCCCTGTAAGTAGTCTCTGAGGTAAACAGATGCGGTAAAAAATATATAATTATATGTAGATATATTATTATGGTGCTGCGGTAATTAAAGTCAATATTTGATTCAATGTCATAATTTAGAATAATCCAAATATAATTAAATTAGTTCAAACCCCTTAAACATTGAATAAAGGGTTATTGATTTACAAATGTTTACAATACCCTCATTTGTAATTCAGATTTTCCATTGGTTCACACGAACAATTTGCTTGTAAAGCAACTATTATTTTGACCACAACTGTTGGAGTGAACACTGCCTACGTGGGTCAGCTCATATTTTTCAGTGGCTGCCTCCATTGTGAGTGCGCGAATGTGTGGAGCTGGAGGCTGGAGGCTTAGTGCCAGAAGTCTCAGCGGAGTGCCTAAATTGAATATCATCAAGGCTCAAATTAATGTCTTCAACAGCCAAAACTTTGCCACTTGGACCACCGGCCCATGGATCCGAGGACCACAAGGATTCGGCGGCTACTCGCCCGAGAAGTTTTCCACTTTTTCCCTTTTGCGCTTTCCTTTTCTTTTCTTTTTTTTTTTTGGTTTAGGTTTTCTTCGTTCTTTTTCGCTTTTCCTGCTGTCCGTCCGCACATTTTGCGTTATTCCAAAGTTTTCGGGTGAGTTCTGACGCTCCGAAGCCGGAGCTTCTGGCTCCTGGTTGGTTGCCTCTTCCCGGAAAGTTTTATGCGCCTCAAATTGAAATATTTCCATAGAGCTTTGCACACACTAACGATATGGGGGTACTTTTCAATGACGCATCCTTGAGGTGGAAAACAAATGCCAGCACAAATATATATGATAGTTTAGCAGCTATTTAATTGGTTGAAATTTGTTAGGTGTTTTTTAGTTTAGTTTAGATAATTAAATAATCTAATTAAAATGAATTCCTTAGAAATTTCATTTGTATTCTTTAACTCCAAAGCAACAGGCTTTAAGTATGCATTAAAAGTGATTCTTTATGATAATTTATATTATGCCCCCATATGAACCCAGTTACCCCACGCCTCGTTTCATTCGTTAGAGTATCCCAAACTCATCCTCCATTAGCCAGATTCCCTTCCATCACTCTTGGCTAATTGCACGCATTGCCACCACCGCCAATTTGGTCAGAGATTTGCCCCCTATACCCCCTAACCCCCCATATATCCTCCACCGATTTCCGATTTCCAGGGGCACGCGTCGAGGCGTAAACCGCGCAATGTGTTATGCATCCCTTGGGCCGACCAAGGAAACCAAAACTAAAACCAATACCTGCGGTCACCCCCCTGGACCCCATTAGCCCCTGTACCATCCGGGTTGTCTATATGGGCGAATGCGTGTGTTATTAATCCCAGGCAATCTATTAAAAATGTAAAATGCATGAAGCCCGAGACAATTGCAGTGCAGGGCGAGTGGGCCAAAGTCTGCTCACCGGGGAAATGTCTGAATGTCTGGCGCACCGCACGTAGTCTTTAAACAGGGTGGAACACTAGACTCCCAATACACTGGCGGAAACATGGAATTAAACTATCTAGAACCCATCTAATCGTAATAGGGAATCAAATTTACTTGCTATGGATTGTATTAGAAGAGTTTTCTAAAAACTTCAATAATCGAAACATTTAAATTTCAAAGATCTTTGAGTATCAAGTAGATCTACTAAAGGCAAGCAATAAGTACTAGTGTCGAACTTCCTAAATGTGGTGGCTAAACGGTTGCATAGTTTGAATTGCATGATAAGGATGGGTATTTTTTGGCAGTGCATAGATGACTTCTGGAGTTCCGGAGACGATCCGTGCGTGCTCGGTGACTGGTGACTTTCGGCGGGCGAACAGGCAAGTCAGTCGAACTGAGCAGCGTCTCCGGGTGCTGCATTATTTACGCGACGGTTCTTGTTTATTGATGTTTGTCTGTCTCGGTCGGTGGGTCGGGTGATTCTGGTGTGGTGCCACCACTATATCTTCGGTGCAGGCTGGTCTTGCTTGGCTGGGCAAAGCCCACCCCGAGCTAACGGGCTTAGCGCTAC
Organism: Drosophila melanogaster; assembly: GCF_000001215.4. Classification (NCBI taxonomy): domain Eukaryota; kingdom Metazoa; phylum Arthropoda; class Insecta; order Diptera; family Drosophilidae; genus Drosophila; species Drosophila melanogaster. The sequence continues at coordinate 16,371,468 of NT_033778.4, read as the reverse complement.
TCCAAAGGTTGCCTTCCCACCTGGACGGATCTTCGAAGGGGACGGCGTCACAGCGAGTGCTTACATATTCATGAGGGTTGCGGCAACAAAGTAGCCAAAAAACGTGGGGCAAAAGGTATGTTTTGGGGCAAAACGGAAATGTCTTAGCATGTATTGCCAAATAAAAATTGCGGTTCAAGTTCGTTGGCTGCGTTGTTGAGTCCTCTCGTTACCCTTGTTATCCCTCGGTGATGCAGCCACTCTGGGGAATTGAGCTTCTTCTTTGTTATTTTCCCTTTAGCTTTTCCCTTTTTCCTTAAACCATTTTTTTTTGTTTGGGTTTTGGTTTTGATGGCGTCGATCCGTGTACATATTTGCCAATTGCGATGCAGCAATTTCATGTTTAAATATGCCCACTTAATTGAGTTTAATTGTGTGTGCGCTAAGCAGGCGGAAATATTTTACAAAAATTACAAATGCCCGCTCGCATTAATTCTCTAGCAATCGATATCAAATAACAGGCTTACTTACGCCGCTGGTCGGCAACAAAAGGGCCGAAAAGAGCTTATTAAAATTTATACATTTAAATAGCATTTACCGCCCACCCCCAACTCATAACCCCCTGTTATCCAATTCTCGAATCCCTTGCAATTTGCTGTGGCCCAAGGCGGCATAGATGAAAGTTTCCCAACTGCCCCCTCTCACACTTACCAGCGCTTTTTGCACATACTTCAGCACTGAAATTGACAAAGGGGTAGTTGACACACACACACACGAACGCACACACACTTATGTGCTTTGCGAGGGGCGGGCTAGACAGAAAAAACAATTTCACGGTTATTCCTGGCAAATATGAAAAGTAAAATGTAATAGCCCCAACCTCTGACAAACATGACAACAACTTCAACTCTAACTTTTGTGGGTTGTGGAGTGTTCGTTGTGCCATGGGGTGGGGTTGGTCGGTAGGAAGCCACCCCCCAGCGGGATATGGCAGCATCGTAGCTTGTCAAGCGGAAACGGAAGTCAGACACTTACATATGCGCGCGTAACTTTACGCCCATCGTCGTCGATGAGTTGTTGCTGCTGATTTGCCATTTCTCGATTCTCCTTTGTGCGGATACCCTGAAGTGGAAGGGTAATCAGGATTTTGATGAAGCTATCACTGATCAGTTCTCAATCAAGTGTTATCAGCTAGAAAGCAACGCAGAATTTTAAGAACTACAATTATTTTATTCTACTTTAACTTGTAAAGCAACTAAGTTGTTTCTATCGAAATGTTTATTACGTTTTTGAACATTTCCTATACATAAAAAACTATACATTATACATCCTATACATTAAAAAACTTCCGCAAACTCAAAAATTGTATTTCAATTTCATTTTTGTTTACTTTCTTAAGTACTTCAGTTAAATTGCAACACAATTTCCAAACTCACCCAATGCTGGAACTTTGAAAGGGTATTTCCCATTAGGCATTTCCAAAAACTTATTTCTCCATTGAAATTTTTTCGATTCCGTTTTCGGTTCCCGTGGCCCAGGGCATATTTCAACAGTTGCCAGTTATGTTGCTGCTGTCATAATATTGGCATGCATATATCATTCTGACGGTCTATAAAAGTATCCACACCCCGCCAAAGGAAACCAAGGGTTGATTCCAGTTGTCGTCGCACTGTTGCACTTGTCATAGATATGCTATTTGCGGGGGGCTGGGCAAATGGGGGTTCGGTCGTTTCATTCCCGCTATTTGGAATCTAATAAGACTCGATGGACTATCGCTTATTCCGATCCTAAGTGGTTGATAATAAATTGTTAGTGAAAAATACGCACATTTCCCATTTTTGGGGTGCAAAATATGAGGGGTAGTCATCCCTTTCGCGCGTTTCGGAGTCATTCGAGGGATTAGACATTCGGGATTAGAAAGCCGACAAATCACGATGGAAATTTGGCGGGGCAGGCGTTTTATTAGGCACGTTCTCAAACCAGAGACACCTTCAAATCCACCGCAGACGTGCAGTTACCTGCAAGTCCCCGAGGTAGCGTTTTTATTAATATTTAATGCGAGTCTTGGCAACTTTCCCCTAATCCCCGCACATCAACCCTCATAAAACGCAACTTTTCGCACAACTGACAACTCAATTCAGCATCACTTGGAGCGCAAAAGCCCCCCATCCCCCAGCACGTGCCAAGTATTTTGGCCAATCTCTCAGTGTTGCCCCATCCCCTCATGCAAAATTTGCGGACTCCATTAGATGTCACTCCTCTTTGGGTTTTTACTCCAACTGCCTTGCTTATTGCGTTGACTGCATAGCTGTGTAATGAAAAATTTTCCAGCATTCGCCATGGCCACGCCCACCCCGTGCCCAAGCCCATCCCGCCCACGGGCCACAGAATTTTCGGGGGTGTCCTGCGATTCCTGCGATTTCGTGTCCTTGTGTCACCCCCAGCAGTCCGAAGGAAACTAAACATAAATCATAAATATTTTAAAGTTTCAAATTACCAGTGGCAAAAACAATCAATGCAGCCAAACCACCACCCACAGCCCCACCCACACAACCGTGTGCCCAAGGCCTTTCTAAGGGCGTTCCCCAAGCGCTGTCACACAGCTGTCAGCATTTGGCGAAAAACCCCCTTTTTTGGTGGGTGGCTTAGTGGTTGGGTGGCTTGGGAGGTTGGGCGGTGCGATGAGGTCGAGTGGTTGCGCAATCAGCGCTAATCTAATGAGTGTCACTGTTGCAAGCGCGGCAAGTGTGACTGGAACATTGTTCGCCATTGTTCAGCAGGTGTTTGGTGGCACCCAAATGGGAAAGCATTACAGTACGCACTAGTTGTTAAACATACAAAATACAAGTAAATTTAAGTATGGCATTACCATTGAAGATTTTACATTGCTAGAAAATTTCAATTCTAGTTTGGATATATTCACTTTTCAGAAATAATGTTCATCACTTGAAAAGGTTTAGTCAAATTTATAAAGAAGATAGAAGTTGAAAGAAGCTAGCTATATATTTAACTACAAATCGAAATTAACTTAAATAAAACATATTATTCATTGAAAATATGTCATGATCACCCAATTTCTGGCAGTGTACTTTGAGGCAGTTATGAATATTGCAGGATGCCGAAATGACATCTTGTAACTTCTCAAGTATGTAACGGTGCTTTTATGTGCAGTTACCGTTACCGCTGGCAACCGGGCAAGAAGAAGCAGAGCAAAAGGAGAAGAAGAAGCAGTTGGTGCTGGAGAATTCTACAGAAGAGCGGCAAAGAGACAGGCGGCTGTCGCAGCCAGCAGTCATATAAAAATAATTGTTTGCCAGCGCATTCATTACCCATGACAGCCAGCGATCCTTGCCAAGGATATTAAAAATGCAATTTCTGGCCGAAAAAAAAAAGAAAGTGGGAATGCAGAAGAAAAGTAAAAAATGAGTAAAAAATATATAAAATAAGGAATATGAGCAAGGGAAAAGTGCGTCGCCCACCGCAATTCGTGTGCATTTGCAAATTGGTTCGCCGGACGAATAAGGACAGCTCGAGTTGCAATTCCATTTAACGTCTCATCATTTGGCAACTTGGATGCGGACATCAAATTAAACGCTCGAAATGCAATAAACATTAATAAGAGCGAGAATCAAGGTGCTGCAGCCAGATCCAGATGGGCATGCCATTCGAATGGCATGGAAATGGCTCATAAACAAGTCCATCAAATAAAGTGCACACAGACGGGCCAAATTTTTTCGCCTCGCGTCGTCGTCCATCGGTGACTTTCGGCGTAAAAACCGCAGCACAATATTAACAATGACGCATGGAGCACTCACACACACACACACAGACAGACACCCACACACAAGTAAAAAAAAAAAAAAAAGACACACATGCACACGGAGCAGACTATCAAATTTTAATACGCCATCCTGGATGTGCCTTTATTTCATAAATTTTTAATGAAATTAAGCGGCAAAGCTTTTTGGGTTTTCGGGTTTTCTGCCGCTGGTGTCTGAATGTGGCCAGAGTATTTCGAAATAAATCATAAAGAGTGAAATACATAAGTAAGCCCAAACATCCAGACATCCCGACGTTCGGACAGCCAGAAATCCAGACGGACACACATTGTTTGCATACCTTTTTAAATGGTTTTTCAACTTTCGGCTCTTGTTGTGCCAACCACCCGCAACTAAAAGTGCGCCCAGTTAAATTATGAATTAAGCGGTTTTATGCGTCTATATATGTATGTGTATATATGTATGCACACAGCACACATTCAGGATTTAATCTTTTGTTTTTAATGAGAGCGACTGCAGGCGCTTGAATTTTTAAAAAGGTCAACTAGAACACAATGGGCACTTCCGGCAAATCCCACTAGAGGTGCACAAAAACTACAAATTTCACTTGGAATGTGCCTAATGTGGTTTGGACTTAACTTAAAATGCAGTTTGTTAAGAATAACAAATGATTGGAATTTTTCAGCATATTATTATGTGGTTAACTCGGTTAGTTTTTGGTTACATATATTTCATCTGGTGGCCAAGTAAATCTTGTAATGGTACTGAGGAATCAAGCTTTTACAAGTTAAGGACACATATTAACAACCCTGGATAAAAAATCCTTAGGATTAACAAAACAAAAACTTCTTCGTGTCACGACTGCCGCGATCACGACTCACGCACCCCTCTCTAGGCCGATCCCCAAATGCACCCCAAAAAGTATGCAACGCCGAGCACAAAAAGGAAAATATAAAAAATAAGACACAACCCCCCAGAAACCGGAGGACATGACTGCCATATGCGAAATCAAAAGTTGTTTATGACTCAATTTGTAGTTTTGAACATGAATTATTGCAGCTGTGTGCGAGGGGCGAACGAAAAAAAAAGACAGACTTATATATAGGGAGAGAGAGAGAGAGAGAGAGAGAGAGAGGGAAGAAAGGAACGAAAAGTAGAAAAAATCGACAAACACGAATATGTGGTGCGCACAAATTTCGGATGAGGAAAAACTAATTTCGCAAAGAGGAAATTAAATATGGCAAAGTTTGACATATGACAGATTTCTCGTTGTTGTTGCAGCTGCTCCTGCCGCTTGTTTCGATTTTATATTCATTTTAGCATGCGAATAATTGAAACATTTCTGGTGGCAAACATGCAAATTTCAATTTCAATTTGCAACCAAACAAAGACTCAACTCGGCTATCTGGATATATTCTCAGCAGGACAACTCAGGTGGATAGCACTTTTTGGCAGTTCAAAGTGAAGGTATTTTGAACTGTTGTCATCCGATATAATGCCAACTGAGCCAAAATCCCTCTCCATTTCATTTGGCTCGGGTCTCATTTCATTTCATTTCATTTCGTTTCATTTCAATTCATTTGGATTCGCATATTTTGCTTTGTGTTTCGTCTGCTCGTCTGCTGCTGGCCAATTTCGCATATTTTTACAACTTTAGCTTGCCACTTAATTTAGTCAATAACATGCAAATGATTCGCCCAGAGTCTAATTGGAAACGCAACTCAGCAGTCTGCGAAGTCGCTAGACTGCAACTTTTTCCACGGTTCTCGAGTTCTTCGTTTCTAGTCGCGGTATCCACATTAAAGGCTGCGGTGCGTCAAACTTATAATCAAGAGGGGATTTCCGCCGAAGGACTTCTGACGACTAAGGGGCCAGATGGGCGGGGATCGGGAGTCGCACTCCCGAAGACTGATGAGCTACAGCATTTCTGCATTTCATCACTGCCATTTGACTAGGGACACGGTTTGCTCACTCTGAGAATACATTAAACAAAAGTGCGCCGTACGATAGTTTTTGGTTTTATGAAGTGTATAGTTATGCATTTACTTTTCTATTATACATTTTGGTGTCCTGCCTATGATATTTTGATTTATATCAGTAATTGTCACAAATTAATTTAATTGTGGCAGATTCAACACTAACTAGTCAGTTACCTATTATCTAGACTCTAAAGGTGCGCGTTGTTTTTCTCAGTGCCTCAAGTGGCATGTGCAGGCGCTGCCAAGGATGCTCACATTCTTCATCATCAAGTGCTGCTCAGTTGCACGTCTGTGATATGACTCGGTTATTCGGTTGCGGTTACGATTCTCTCCCTGAGTTTTCACTGTTTGCCTGGCAGTCTGTCTGTCAGCCTTGGGTTTTCCTTTCGGGCGTTTCGCCTCTTATTTCCCAGCCCAGACTTAAACACACACAGATATACAGAGTGCCGCGCCACTGTTGACACTTTCCACTGACAAATGGCCATAAGTGTATAATTGGATAAGAACTCGAAAGAGAAAGGCCATATGAATCGGACATCGGGAATGGGGTATCCTCCATTGCTACTATTTAAGCTGCCAGGCGAACTCTTTTATGCAGTTCACTTCCAGTCGGCGGCCATTCAATCAAATTAGCGAGCAGTGCAATCACCGGGCGAACAAACTAATATCTGTGGCCAAAATGCTTCATGGCTGACTACTTATCGCTTAATCACATCAATGGAACCATAGGCTGCTATCGGCGCATCTGCATAAAACATTTAGCAACATCAAATCGTTACTCGCCCATCCATCCATCCATCCACACACATCAAAGCCAATCAAAATGGCATTTCAATAATATCAGAGCCGTACAATCGCGTCAACAGGGGGTTTTCCGGGATGGGTGGGAATGGTATGGCATGGCATGGTATGTCATGTCATGGTATGGGGGTTCTGTTGTAATGGAGCGCGCATATTTCGGCTCGAATCTGTGTGGGTGAGCTTATGAGTCAGTGAGCAGCTGAACGCATATGTGTGTGTGTGAATACATCAATGAATCGTTCGCCAATATTACAAGCCTGAGCACACACAGCTAGAAAGAGAGCGAGGTAGCGGAGTAGACAGAGACAGAAGCTGGCGGAAATTGTGTCAAAGGATACTTTCGCTTTCCCCCAAAATGTGTCCTTGTCCAAATGTACACACACCCATACGGTTGGGCGGGTGGGCGCGTCATAAAGATATTGACAGGCCCATAAAGATAACCGTAGTGGATTGTGAATGACATGTCATGGAAGAAATTAGGCGATGTTTCTCTGAATGATTTTGCCAAGGGAAAAATCTTATCTAATAAGAAAGGATACATATAAAGGATAGCATATAAATAGTACGACTCTTAGACGATGTACGCAACTAACTATTTAAACTGGGGCTTAAAGCAAGCCACGCTTGGCCAGTTTTGGTTTTTTGGCTATTACACACACACAAACCCGTCGACTTCGAAATTCAAAATTTGACCCCGGATTTGTTGACTCGGTGATCCTTGAATCGATGATCATGTTGGAGGCCACCTTGCAGCCAGGATATGTGCCTGTTGGCATCACGCCAATCTTGAATTGGACAGAGCCACCAAGTCTAAAGCATTGTGATGAGGATTATCTGATCGTTGTCCTGGCATTGTCCATTTGCACCCAGTTCTTGCTGATGACCTATGTGGCGTTCGCAGTCATGCAACCGTGTTCCATGCGAAGGAAGCAGTTGATTGAGGGCCAGCAAAAGACCTTCGCTAGCTTCATATTCCGAAGGTTACTCTTCCAGTTGGACGAGGCATTACACCCTTCGGTCGAGGCGGTGCGGTTAGACTCCTGCTTGAGGTCTGGTGAAAAGCTAATCCAGGCCATTCAACTGTTCCGGCGAGATGCTCTCAAGGTCCTTCAGCCAGTGCAGAATATCTCATCCGCAATGGCCAGCGATTTGTACTATGTGCTGGACGAGGAGGAGAATGAACTGAATTTCAACGGCTATGGGAGCTCTCATTCAAAGGTCGAGGTCACCGAGGAACTATTGGTGTATTTGCTATATCCGGAACGAAAAGTGTCCGAGAAGAAGTAATACGTCGGACTGGGGAACCTAAATTTTTGGCTCTACTTGATTTGTATTTTTGTATAAACTTTCCGCAAAGTCCACTAAATTCACGAATTAAGTAACTGCCTTATTGAATTTTTTTTTTTAGATAATTTTCAATATTTTAATAAAGAAAAATCGCCTTTGTCCATGCTGGTTTTAGTTTAAAAGTACTCCAAATAAAAATACTTTTTATTCAAAATCTTCAAGCTGGTGAGCCCCACAAATTTGACACACTAAAATTTAGTTTCAGTTCACTAGGCCTTCGCATGTTCTTCCAGGGCATTGATCCATAGGTGAAGTGGACCTATTCCCCATCCTCTTTTTCGTCGCAGTTGCAGCATTTCTTCTTCTTGTTGTTGGTCGGATCAGATCCACGTTTCGGAGGACACGCGTCGAAGTTGCTCGCAGGATCCGCCAGTGGGAACTGCTTGTTGAATAGAGGCTTTGGTCCGTGGCCAGCCGGAAAATCTGCGGTCACATGAGCCTTGCAAGGAGCACACTCGGCACCGGCACCGCCGGCAACCACCTTGCTGTGACCACTCTGTATACCCTTGCTGGCAAGTCCACGAAGTGGCTGACCCGCTGCTCCACAGTCGTCCTGCGGCCCCATGGTTCGATTGGTGCCTATTGTGTGTGTGGAAAGGAACGCTTCGGATGTTACGCCTCCACAATGTGGGCATATAAAGGTGGGCGGTGGTACGACTGAAGCGGCTTTGCTCTGACTCTTACCCACCGCGCAACTGCAGTCATCGGCAGGTGCAGGCTGCGGCGCTTTCGGCTGAGGAGCACATTCAGCAATGGGTGTCTGCTGTGGCTTAGCTACGGGACTGCAACCGCAGTCCTCCTGCGGAGGATCCGGGCAATCATCCCTGCCACAACCGTCGCATCCCGACTCCCTTTGTGTCGACTTGCTCTCCTGTTGATAGACGTCATCGGGGTCCTTGTCGGCCACTGGAAAATAGTGTCCAGTTAGCGCGTCGTGCCGATCCTCATCCTCGTCATCCTGGCAACCACAGCCTCCATTGGACTTCTTCAGATGCTGGGAGCAGTCCTGCGTCTGTGGCTTGGTGGTGCAATCCTGTTGCTGTTCAGATTGGAGCTGTTGCTGCTGCTTCTGGTGCTCCTGTTGCTGCTGCTGCTGCTGCCGCATGCAGTCCTGTTGCTTTTGCTGCTGTTCCATCTGCTGCTTCTGTCGTTCGTCCATGGAGCACTCGCAGTCGGGATCGGTATCCGGCACTTGCCCTTGAACGACAATTAGTCCTGCTCCTTTTTGCTGTGGTCCGGCACATGGACAATCTGGATCGTGCTGTATCCCCAGGGTTCTCTGCTGTTGCGATTGAGATTGCTGTAGTGCTTCTTTCCTAGAGCATGTACACTGGTCGTCGTCTACTTTTTGCTGAGATCTCTGCATTTGAGCTTGTGATGGCTGCTGTTTCTGGGAGCCACATATTCCACAACTCGGCGCATCCTTTGGCTGCAATTGCTGCTGGGACTTTTCCTTCGCTCCTGCGCCACATGAGCATTTGCCATCCTCTCCTGGTTGCGTCTGTGACCGTTGTTTCTGGGCAATGCCACAGGAGCAAGGAGGCTGTGTCTGCTGAGCAAAGTCACTGGTTGCAGTTGTGGCAGTCGACTTGTGCGACATGGTTCCCACCATTGAAGGAGCGCCACACACGCACCGTTTCTTGGATGGCTGATCGTCCATATTGGCCTCACTGGTAATGATGTACTGGTATTTTCCGGATGGCTTTGATCCTCTGGATTTGCTCTTGCTACCCTCGTCGCTGGTGTCGGCCAAGCTTATCTCCTTGCCGTACTTGCAGAGGAACTCGATGATCACGCCGTTTGTCCAGCCGTAACCCAGCGGAGTGTTTTCCGGCGAAGATCCTCCAGATGTGCCGAAGTCCTCGCAGTAGTACTGCAATAAGGTGGTAAAAATCGGATTAGGAAACTGCCATGTTAGTGCGAAATATTTTTTAAGGCCGATTGCTCACTGTCAGGTATTAGAACCTGTATGACAATCTAGTAAAAGTTAAACTTGATGCTTGAGGTCCTAAAATACATTATATAAAACACAACGATACCACGGATATATAGTAACTTACCTTCTCGAACATGAAGCTCTCGTACTTGTATGCCGCATAGTTGGACTTCACCCATCGATGAGCCCATCGCTTGGACATGGCTTTTGCCGGCGGAGTGCCCAGATTCTCAAGTCCCTCGATGATCAGGAACATCATGGGCGGAAAGACATTGGGGTGATCCCAATTCTGGCCCGACTCCTTATTCATCGTGTACGGCACACCACCATACTGCGCATCCAAATCATTGGTCTTGATGTACTGCATCACCCCCTTGGACACCTTCTCAGTGTCCACCAAGGGAAAGGCCCTGGCCCACAGCGGAGCAAAGTTGGTGCAGCAGAAGTAGTTGCGTGGCTTGTTGTTCACCAGATCGTAGTCCAGCCAAATGCCGGCTTGGGCATTCCATAAATTATCCCGAATGGCTTTTACTAGGACACATGCTCTATCCTGATACTCATCGGCTTTTTTCGTATTGCCCGCTTTGCGATTAAACTCGGCCAGGATCTTGCCACTCCGGAAAACAATGCAGTTCAGCTCCACGGGCACAATGGCAGATGTTTTGATGTCTCGAAAGGATCCTTTATTGGAACCATCGACGGTCACATACCAGCGTGAACTGAAGTTCGTACCCGATTCAGCAGCCGACTTGAGTTCGGTGTACATAACCTCTCGGACCACAGGACTCTTGATGCTTGCCACACACTCCAGATCTTCTCGATAGGCCTCGGGCCTGGGTCCTGCCGAGGAATCCCGATACTGATACATGGTCCTGCCCTTCACCTGCACCGAGTGCTTGCTGATGAAGGTATCGTATTCGGTTTCCAGCAGCGGCAAAGCTTCAATGGCGTACTGCTCGTCCTTGGTCACCTCCACATATGCCTTTACCATCATGATCAAGAGTGGAGGGTTCGATCGACCCGAGCAGTATATCCGGCCACAACCAGGCACAAAGCCGTACTGCTGAACCAATTCCAAATAGTTATCGATCATGCCCCGGGCTGTTTGATGCATGCCACATTGCAGCAAGCCGCGAATGATCCAAAACGATTCCCAGTAGCGGTACTCGCGGCAATTTGAGGAGGGAACAATGAAAGGATTCGGTACGTAGATAATGGAATACTGATCGGGGTTCTCCTTGACTTCATCCTTAATCCGCCGCCCCAACTCCTTCCAAAGTCCATTGACATCCGAACCGAACTGCTTTATTTCCGGGTCAGAGATCCTGGCAAGAAACGAAGGCTGTGCTTTCCAATCCGGCGGTGTCCAGTGTTCCAGCTCCGAGCCAGGATCATTGAAGTGCTTCTGCAGTAAGAAAATATTTCTAAAATTATACCTACTTTATAGTGAAATTTCTTTGGGTTTTTCTTAGAGTTTTTTTTTCACATTTTACCTCGACAAACATTTGCAGGAACCTTAGAGATCCATCGTTTCTGCGGCAATTGGTGAACATATCGAAGTCGGCCAAAGTTTGGGCAGGTGTAAAAATGCAGCTCATGTCCACAAAGTGTTTGCAGTCGGGAAACATTTTCGATCTCTGGACAGCATCCAGCAAGGGACCCTCGCAGAAAACACCTCTATCTCAGGCGGAATATAACCAATCAGTCGGAACTTCAAGTTCGAGGACCTTTCTTCCACGACTCACCTGTTTTCTCCGCCCAGGACCTCTGCACCGCAGCGGCACTTATTCGCCATCTTCAACGAGTTGTTGCCTTTTTTGTATAGCGAAGTTCAGGCTGAGTGACTGATAACCGGTCCAAATTCGGGTTTCAGCCTAGATGTGAATCCCAGGCGACTGGGTTTTTTGGGGCATAAATCAAAAAACCGAGCAGCAGCAGCCTCTGTTATATTGACCATTAAAGCAAATTTGTCGACATTTGCCATTAAGAGTCAACAATGCTCGGCCATAAATCAGCGTAAATAGACAGGAAGCGCCTGCGAATCCTCAGCACTCCTTCCAGGGCCACACATTTATTTTAAATTACCATAAATGCCCCTGACCGAAAACGAAACCAAAACAAGAGCAGCGTGGCGAACTTTGCCTAAAAGCTATTGGCCCCTGTGTCCATTTGTAATTTCCAGACAATTTATCAAACCAGCAAAAGCAGTGAAAGCAGCAAAGGAACAGCAAAAGCAAGGGGATGCCAAGTGCCGAAGGCCAGAAGTCGGAATGGAAATGGCGCAGAAAATGCGCTTCAAGTGGCCATGGCCATGACCATCGACTGGATGGATAGATGGAATGGAAAGCCGGGGGTGGCGGCGAGTTCAAATAAAGTAAAAATTCTTCGATTCGTGTACAATCAAATTGGGATGGTGGAAAATGGGATAGTGGACAATCAGCCGCGGGACGGATACTTCATAAATTTCTTCGACCGATCCACTTTAATGCAAGTTTTTGGCATCGGCATCTGTGTGGAAACTTCTTCAAGTACGAGAATTCGAAGGAGTACGGAAATTAGCCTTGTCGCAATCGCATTCTCTGTCGTCTGCAAAGTTTCAATTGAATTTTCGTCCGGCATAAAAATGCAGCAACTTGAACTTTTCGCCGTGTACGAGAAGCGATCATCAACCAAGTAATTAATTTTGCATATGTGAAAGTGCAGCCAAAGAGGATGGGCATGGATGGAAGTCCTGACACTTGTCGCTACCCCTTGACCCCTCGGGAATGTGATCAACTTAACGAGGTGCCGCCAGTGAGGAGTCATGGAGCCAGTGCACCGATAAAAAAGTTAATAAACCTAACAGCACGATTAATTCCAAGTAATATTTTAACAATACTTAAGCAGAGGAGAGGTTATAAGAAGCTCCCAAATGCAATCCATTCTCTTCAAGAACACAAGCTACTGATATTCAATTGCCTATAATGAGCATCTTCTTTTTCGCTCAGTGTAGCTGCACGCTTATCATCATCGTCATCCGCATTCGCAGCTAATTGAGTATTCTTCCCTTAAGTGGACACAGCCGCCGCTGGCGCCTTTCAGCCTCATTTGCAGGCACGCACATAAATCAATAAGTTGCATTCGGCCTTAAATTAATTAAAAGGAAAATTCGCAAAGAGCAGTTGGTGTAGTTTTCCGAGTTTACTTTACTTCCGGCTGGCAAATACAGTTGCAGTCTGTGCTTAAACACTCCGCCATCTGACAGCAATCAATCAAAAATTTCACTGGCCTTAGCGCGACGGGTGGCGCCGGATGTATCACGTCCCAGCACCACACAACCAGCAACCACCCACTGACCACCCAGCGCCCCCCACTTCCAACTTCGAAGGAGCAGGAGCAGGAGCATGATAAATTGTCAACACGCTGACGTTTGTCTGCAGCGATTTAAAAACTACTTAAAATGTAAATGTTGTTTCCCTGTTGCTCTGCTGCTGTGTTTGGGTTTTATGCACACGTCGCGCAGCGTAGACTGCGAAAATCATGTTGTTGACTTTGAAAAAATATGTGTAAAAATGCGCTATTGTAAATAACAGGAGCATAAGCCCCCGGGGTGAGCCAGAATGCGGATAGGGGCGCCCGGCGAAGTGCCTCCAACTTGACTGACTGTCTGAGCGAGAGTGATGACATGGCAATGTCAACGTTAGCTGGGGCAGCAACATCGGTGGCAACATTCGTTCGCTGCCACGAACCACGCATATAGCGACTCCATGAAGATGCCACGCCTCTGTGATTGCATTTTTACACTTGTCATGGCGATTTGGACCTGTGTTGCCTTTGCTTTGTCAGCTCTAGTGTTTGCAGCTTACACTGTGCAACACACAAGCAGCAGCCGCAGCAACATCCTGCTGTCTCCTGCTTCGCTTCCACTTTGGGACTGCTGCCACCCAAATAAGTTATAAATTCAGCTGTCAAGTATTTTGACAATTGATTAATTGAAATCGACTTGGAAAGTTACTACAGTTGATAAGCAGGCGCATACACACTCGCATTCGCCCGCCGCCGAAGGAAACGGAAGTGGGCTGTCAATCACTCCGCTCATCCCGCAGCCAGCAACAACCATGGATCATTTGTTGATGAGCTAAACTTTGACCCGGTCAGAGATCAAACAAAAGGGGCTAGGGACTACGGGGCAAGCCGCAGACGCTCAAATTAAGCAAGAGTCTAGTTAAACAGGAAAGTTTTGCACCACACCACCCACGATAGACATCTCCGGCTGCCCTTCGAGTTGACAACCTAAATTGTTAGTTGGCTGATAAGCCGCCAGTCGACTGCCGACTGCCCCGCCCCCCATTCGCCGGAGTGGGCGTATATAACATTTTTATTTATATCACTATTTTTTATTTACTGGGTCGGGGGGTGGAACCAAAACCGAACGGAACACGCGCCACATGCCAACGACAAACAAATAAATAAAATTCCTCTTTCGGTATGAATGCCACCCCGCCGCTGTAACCAACGTTTTTTTTTTTTTTCGAGGGGTCAACACTGAAGAGAAGTGTGTGTGTTTTACAAGTCTATTAACTTGTGGCGCTTATCTAATGCTGACAGCAAGTTTTTCACTTTGCCAAAGTTTTGCCCCGGAAAACGCAACTTCCCCTTCGGTTGCGGGGAGTGGGAAAATTGTGGGAGGGACTGGAGGAGTTTCGGGGCAGCTCCGATGTCAATAATTTGTTGATCATTTTTCTTTTTAGCCCATGCATAATATATGGCCGGCATTTGTAGATGACCACAAACATCTCTTCACTGCACTGCGCGGAAAATTATCGAAGAAACATTTGGATAAGGATATTAAAAGATAGAAAACAAATTTTGAAATTTTCACATAAAATTTTTTTTTTCAAAATGTAACAATATAACTACAAATTCTATTTACTTCAAGTCTTTTTAAGCTTAATCCTATTTATAAACACCACGCGCGTATTTTTCTTTGTAGACAACTTAGAAACCTCTATTCTCCAGCGGCGAAAGGAAAAGTGCCAGACTGTCGGAGGTAAACTTTTGCTTGGGAAAACTCTTGATTTCCTTGGCCATAAGGACAGGGAATTGGTCAAGCTAGTGGCTGCTTCATTAAATGCGACGCCAAAAAGTTGCATCCGTGGAGCTGTTGGAAATATTTATGAACTGTTCGACTGCTGCCGGTGGCATATATATACTATATGGTATGCGCAGTGAAGCATGGTTCTGGCCAAGTTCGAGTGTCACACCCCACCTGGCCACCTTTTTTCAATAAACGTTAAGCATTACGGTTATTAGTTTCTGGACGGGCACATAAAAACTTCAAGTCGAGTCGAGAGGAGTCACCAGACACGAGACTCTGTTGCCCGGCGAACGGGGACAACAACTTTGTGTTGCTTCTTTGCCGATGCTATCGACTTATGCTGTTGCTGTTGCAGTTGCCACTCTGTAGCAGCAACATGTTGCAGATGGCGATAGGGGCTGCGTTGACTAGTTGACTATGCTGCCATTCTGGAAATGGCTGAATGGGACCTATGGAAATTACGGAAACCGTGATACTTCCAAGTGCATTACATGCAAAGTCCTTGCGGCAGTGACAACAGCAGCAGGAGCAGCAGTTGCAACAGCAGTACAACAGCAACTTATTAACGCGCAATCTGAGCTCTGCAATTGACCGCAATGGAATGGGGCGGGGTGCTCTTTGGGGGCCAGTAGAGGATTCTGAAGCAGCGGCGATGACGGCCACGACGACAGACGGAAGCGGAAACGGCAAATAAACGCACGAGCGCTGACGTGCGGGCACCAGCGTGTCAGCGTCCGTGTCTTTGTGTTGCCGCTGCATGTACGTGTGTGTGTATTTGCTGCACTTGTTTGCATGCAACGTGGCAACATGGCAACGACAATGGCAGGAACAACAGCAACAACAGCAAAAGCAACAGCAGCAGCAGCAGCAACGGGCATTTATCTGGCTGCCCAGACCTGCCACGCCCCTCGTAATACATTGCGGTCGGGATGTTGCATGTTTGTGGGCGCTCGCCTGCGTTTGTATTTTTTTAATACCCATGCATTTATAAGCTGTAGGGCATGCCCTTTTTATAAATGCTGAAATTTAAAAAGTAAATAGAAAACTTATCAATCATCTGATAACATTTTGTTACTCATTGGGTTATTATTAGAAAGCAATAGAGCTCATATTTACTGTACTTTAATTAAATATATTATTCACTTTAATCAACTTTTGTTTCAATTTAAAAACAAGGCCTCCCTTATCAACGTACTGTTTGTAAATAAAAGTTCTTAGAAAATCGTGATATTTCTGTTCTTCTGTATGTAAATTTTTCTGCATAATCGCTTTTACTGCACTTTTTGAGCTTCTGACTTTTCGTTGTAATAAATCTTACAAAGGGAATTCAGTTTTGCTCCGCTGTTTCAATTGAGATGACGCCTGCAATCGTTCTGCTGACTTTTTTAGTAATCCTAACCCTGGGATCTTATGGATATTCGCAGCTATTGGATTCAAAATGCATTGCATTGTTTCGAATAAGAGTAATTGGTGGTCAGAATGCTCGAAGGACTCCATGGATGGCTTACTTGATACGAGATAACAGATTCGCATGTGGCGGCTCACTGATTGCCTACCGTTCGTACTTGCAACTGCAACTAATTAAGTATTATAGTTTATAACGTTTTTATTTATTTCAGGCTTTGTTCTAACCGCTGCCCATTGTACGAAAATCAACGACAACTTGCAAGTTCTTAACATTCTTGCCCTGACTTTCTGTTTACTTTTATTGTTTTATTGCAGATTTGTTAGATTGGGTGAATACGATTCGTCGAGGACAACGGATGGACAGACTAGAAGCTACAGAGTTGTTTCAATATATCGTCATAAAAACTATATAGATTTTCGAAACCATGATATTGCTGTGCTCAAACTGGATCGCCAAGTCGTCTACGATGGTAACTCAGTGCATTTCTATACATATTAACCCATATCTATACTCAATCTATACTTAATTTACAGCTTATATACGACCAATTTGCATTCTTTTAAATTCCGGCTTGCAGTCCCTTGCAAACAGCATACAGAATTTTACTTTAACTGGCTGGGGTCAGATGGCCCACTATTACAAGATGCCAACTACACTGCAGGAAATGTCCCTGCGCCGTGTTAGAAATGAGTATTGCGGTGTTCCGAGTCTTTCCATATGTTGCTGGAATCCCGTGCAGTACGCCTGCTTTGGAGATTCAGGCGGTCCATTGGGGTCACTTGTGAAATACGGACATAAAACCATATATGTTCAGTTTGGAGTAACCAACTCCGTGACGGGCAATTGTGATGGCTACAGCTCATATTTGGATCTCATGAGCTATATGCCCTGGCTTTACCAAACCTTGTTAAGAAACTGGGTCTAAATAGATCTTAACTGAAAGTTGAGTGTGTGTTCATTTCTATTTTTAGTGGGTAGTGCGCAGTCTATAGGACATTTTACTGATTTTATTGGAATTTTCCCCGGGCGCCATCGTTCGCATGCACGGCAAGGATTTCTCTGCTTAATTTGTGGTTTTCAACCAAACAGAGAAACGATGGTAGCAATGGACGTTGGACATTGGACATTGGACGTTGGCAGATGGCGGAAAAGTGGCGGACGAGTCCACAGCTAACCAACTGTTCAACAGCAATTGCAATTGCAATTGAGGTTGCAGTCGCACGAATGTTCCAGGAAACCCTTAAATATGATTATGGCATACGAAAGGCCTACGAGCAGAGAGTCACTTTTCATGGTGGCGCTGATTTTTTCTGTTGGCCATCTTCGCTGGAATCTTTGCGGCACACGTTCGGTTGCTTTTTGCCCAAAAGATTTCCACGAACTGGATTTAATTGTCACACATTACGGAACCACAATTACATAGAAAAATGCGCCAGCCAGCCAGCGGAAATGGCAACAATGCAAATGCAGCCACTGCAGCAAATAATAACCACCGACTGTGGCCAGCAAGGACCTTCGCCTCCTATCCTCTTCCACCCCTCAAATAAAATGCGCCATTTGCAATTGTAGTTTATTTTAATACCGCAATTAGTGTTGTTCTCCGGGCGGAGTGGTGGAGTGCTGGAGTATTTGTGGTTCGGTGGTTTGAGCACGCAATTGTTGGAAAGGTTGGAATATCCTGGCGGATCCTGCCACGTTGCCATGTTGCCACACCATTTGAGGTGGCCGCATAAATATATATGTATGTATATATGATGATACAAGGTATGCAAAGTTTTTCCGGTATAAATGTACGATTACCAGTCTTTTTGCACTAACGCAATTGAAAAGCTGTCCATTTGGAAGCTCGGCCATTTGGAATTATTTGTGCCGCAGCCGCTGTTAATTGATTTTTAAGTGCCAACTGCAATCAGGTACTTCGATATGCATCAGGTGACACATGCAGGCTCAAATTATTTTCATCCAGCCTCGGAAAAAAGCGTTAATGTAATCAGCGAAGAAAAAAATGTTTGCAGAATACCCTTTTTAAGCAAAAACGAGATGAAAAACCTTGACGTTTAGCAAATGAAACCACTTCGGTTTTAATCTCCATTAAACATTAACTTTTCAGTAATATTGTAGCATTTTATGCAAACTAGAAGTTTTAATCATGATATGAAAAATCTTCCTAAGTTCACTAATACATCTGTTAACTATGATTTTCTTGTGTTTTTTGTTAAATTACAAAGTTGGCCTAAAATGAATAATTAATTTTCAGTGGTATATACATAACCCTTTGATATCTCTTAGGATTTTGAAGCACTCCATAACATCAGACAATATCAATCCGATTGAAAGTTAATTGCTCACCTCGCTGATCCCCTCGATTGGTTTTTCCTTCTCTTTTTTTCTGTTCTATGTGCAACGGGTGTAATCACATTTTATGTTGAACGCACTTAATTTTTTGCTCCAACTAAATGCCAATTAAAATGCGTAATTATTTTTTAATGGCATTTTGTGGTCAATATCGGACGATTGACGATGATTGCACAGCGGTGGATCTGCGGAGTTGTGGAACTCCACTCCGATGACGGGATGCCGTCGTGACAATTCACATTTATGACGAGCAAATGGCCAGTATCCATATCAATTGCATGACTTGTCAAAGCGGCGCCCGCCTAAAAGAAAAGTGCCTCACATGGGATCGCATGTGTGCGTGTGTGTGTTTGTGTGTGTGTGTGTGGTGGGGGTGGGTTAAAATCGCCAGCAATTGCAGTTCAAGCAAGGAATCGCAATAAGGACTCCGATGTCCTGCAGCCATGTTTCCCTGGCAAATGAAATTCGAGCAATCATCGCCATCAACATTTCGCTTTACTTCAAAAGGGACACGGCGGCAACATGCCGCAAGTGACAATCATTTATATTTAATAAACAACTAACGCATGCAGGACACACAGCAGCGGCCAAGTAAATAGCACTCAAGGCGTGAATGTGGTTTTCCTGGTTTTTAGTCCTTGAACAAGTTCAAATGAAGTTCAATGCTTTATATATAAAAATTGAATAAATATGGCACATTCATAAATAATACCACTTGAAAAAATTATATTTGTATTTTCAATATATTTCTTTCCCAATATGCTTTGTATTTTTATGAATACTACTTGAAATTACAAAATAAAGGTGGCAATTAGTGAATTGTAAGGCACTTATTATTTTCCTTTGTTTTTGAGCTAAATAAATTCCAATTCCAATTGCTTGCCAGTTGCTGTAAGACCTACGATTGGTGGGGGCGGGAAAGTGGGGAAAAGCCGTTCGGAAAAACAACAGCAAGATGACGAGACTAAGCGGCCATTGTCTCCGCCCCCCTTCGAACCCCGCCCCCTTTGCAATGGAAATTGTTTACCATGCATTTTGTTCGATTCCGAGTCGAGGCGTCTGAATAATGCAGCAGGTAGTATACGCTGATGGAAAAGCGGAAAAGCGGGCGTGGAAAATGGGGGGGCGGTCAAGTAAATAAGCGAGCATGAAAGCGAAGACGAAAACAAAATGGGGCAGATAAAAACAACAACAACAACAACAACGCCAAAAGGACAACAATGCTGCAGACACAAAACCGCTTCGAATCGCTTTGGGCGGCATTCAAATTGAATATTGAAAGCATCGAGCACAAAACTGCCAAACGCTTGAATTATGCATTAATGATGTCTGCCACACTGGACAATATAGTGAAGGGGTGGCGGGGGAGTAAAGGGGGCAAGGATTGAGGGGCGTTTGCAGGATACAAGGGGTTTTTTTTTTTTGAAGCCAGGGACAAGAACAACGGCAATGCGTCGTCCTCGTCGACTGACCATCGCTTATTAATTTTTTATGCGTCTGCTATTTTTATGGTCGACATGAAAGCGTTGGCCACAAGCCTTTTATTTTCCTGACCATTTTCGGCTAGCTTTCAATAGTTTTTCACCGAAATTTCCATTTCAACCAGACGCGAGTTTGCGTTGAAAAAGTTACTAAAACTTATCCTACATAGGAGATTTTATTAGAAGAGATACTACCTTTTAAAGTCAAACGCTTAGAATAATTTATAAGGCTGATTATTTATTCCTGGCTTTTTAAAATAATTTAAAGATAAAGATTTCCAGCTTCATTGATATAGAAATGTCAAAAAAGTTCTATAGCACACGACAGTCATACATTTATTTAACCAATTAAAGCGATTCGAAATGGCATGGTGTTTAAGTGCTATTGCCATGTCGCGCACTGTCAATACAATGTCAATATGCATTGTTCGCTAATGTATCGCCAACAAAGTTTTACGCTTTTTGTCGCCAGATTTTCCCTTTGGCTTAATTCCGTTTGAACGACGAACGTTGCGTTGGACAGGATTTTGTCCTGCAAATAAAACGCGCCCTTGACAATGGCCGTCAATATGCCGATATCGGTGGACAGAAAGACGTTAATTACCAACATTACCGCGCGCCCAATTATCAACCGCACAAATCAGCGGTGATGTAGGTACGGGTAACCTGATGCACCGTGTGCGGGGCAATGGAAAACTCATTACATGCCACAGGAGCCATCATCCGTGATTCGAAAGATAGCACATAGGTGGAGCGATGGAGCACAGGGGCAGGTGGCCAGGCGCCACGCCCACAAGGAGCGACCGCAACATGCTGTAATGCGTGGCTCTATCAGCATTTGCATGTGCAGCTGGAGCTGGAGCTAAATGCGCCCGATACTTAAAGCCAACTAAAGGCCATATGTTAGCCTACACTGCCAAAGGACAAACTTAATGTCAACACGCTAATCTGTCAGTCGGCAGGAGTTGCAGCGCAGGATGCGAGATGCAGGGCGCGGAATGGGGGATACTGGCATGGCGGGGAGTTGGGAGTGCGACTGCAAAGGATCTGCCACAATGTCAGGCCACTTAAGGAGCGCTGAATCGCAGCGCCTCGCTGCACAGGAACTCAAGGATATTGGAAGTGGGCGGAAAATGGGCGGGGAACACTCCCAGAAAATGCAGCGATTCTTAGACAAACTTCAATCCTTGGAACTTGATTAGCTATTATTACTTAAGGCAAACGATTAAAAAAGCTTCTGCGTAAAGGATTAGTAGAAAGATATAAAAGAATCCCATATTCTGTTAATCTGAAATCAACAGATTCTGAAATGAAAAATATTCATATTTCAGATAGCTTACTTCAAAATAACTAAAAAGAATAGCCTAAATGGTTTAAAAAGCATATAATACATTCAAGAATAGTGTATGCTTTTTAAATAATTCACAATCTTTTGAGGAAATACCAACAACCCAACTTCGCGCTGCTTAAAATTAATGATAAGTATGTTTAATATTTATAGAAAATTATTTGCTAGTGTATCGCCGCCTGGATGGCGCAACAATAATGCTGGACCCTTTGAAATGACAAAAATTGGTTGCTCTCCGTGCGGCTTGACGCCTGACTTGGCAGGAGACACTCGAGGGCACCACAAATGCCAAGCCGTCACCCACCCAGGCACCCAACTAAACACCCACTGCTCCTACAAGCAACGTCCTCCCCCCGCGAAGGACGCGTCTTATCAACTATGCAGGGCTTTGTCTCTAAGCGATTGCAGGCGCCACCCCCCCTTTCCCTTCCAACCTGCCCCTGCCCCCTTTTGCTCCACGCAGTCAGCGTCTTTTGTTGCGCTTAATGAATTTTACGTAAATTTTACGAGCGCTGATTTCTGGCAGCAGCAGCACCACCCCAGCTATTAATCCACACTTTGGCGAGAGCACCACCCCCAGTGGATGGGTAAATTAGTGGGTGGTTGGGTGGTTAGTGGGTGGATGAGACTGGTGCTCTCCTGGTTGTGCGTGTGTAATGACAAGTTCAACAACAACTCGACATTGTCGACTGGTGACGAGGACGACGTGCTCCGACATTTGTTTGCCCAAGTTATGCAAATATTTTTCCAGTCAAGAAGTTTTTGTTTAATTGCATATTTTGACTCGCATTACGCGTGTCATAAAGCAGGGATCCGGAGCTTACCACAATGCCAGAAGTTGGGCGGGGATTAGAGGCACTCGAAAGACATGTTCCTGCATTTTACAGTTCAAAGACCAAACTAAACAATCAGTTTTACGAGTATAGATCTTATTCTGCCCAGGCTTGCCATTGAACTATAGCTATCTTCCTTAGAAATTAATTTAAATTAAATTTATATTTAAGTCTCTAAGATGATATTTTAAAAATAATTCCTAACACAGACGAAATCATGGAGAAGCCTTTAATATGGTTCATAAAACATAATTTATTTGCTGCGTTCGAAACTGTGAAGCTGACCTACTTCATTTAAAAACGAAATTAAACCGAATATATATAGTATGTATACTTCTGCTTTAGACAGTAAAAATGCATGAAGATTGTTTGCTTAATTGGTTAAACTAAATGATGGCTAAATATATTACCACCTCATTTATGGTAATCCGAATAAAACGTTTAATTTTTTTTTGGAGGAAAGCGTTGGATTCGAATTTCATTGCCTGGACAAATTTAAAAAGTTTACATTTTTGAGGCATACCTATCGCGTATACGCTTTCTTTCTTTTCCAGCCCTGACAGTTTCCGAGTATCGAGTATCGAGTATTACTTTCTATCTTTCAATGACAATGACCGGCGACTTTCTCACTTTCTTCGTACGCTTCTTACTGGCGAAACACAAGAGCCCACAAAGGATTATGACAAGTGCTGGCAACTGGATTTCCGAGGAGCTGGAACCAGCTACTCTACTGTCGATTCAGGAGGATAATGGTATTGTTACCAAGGTGTACGTGGCGCCCTGTTTGCAGCCGATAAAAGAGGAGAAAGTTTTCCTGGAGGACAACACGCAACGCTTCCACTGTCCGCTTTGCTCTAATGTGATTCGCACGGCCGGTGCCTACAAGGTCCATCTGATGGCCTGCCAAAGACGCTTGGCACGCATGATGAAGGATGTGCCGGACGTGTCCCAGCATCAGTGCAACATTTGCAAGAAAATCTTCTCCTCGGTGGATGCCCTGATCGGCCACAGGCTCCTGCATGGAAGCCCATCAATGAATCGCACCTGTGCATCCTGCCATGTCAAGTTCGGGACGGATCTGGAGTATCGCACCCATTTGGAGAGCCATCTGATACCGTGCGAGTCCACGGATGAATCCTACGAAGGGGCGTACACCATCACCAAGACCTTCAATTGCGTCTTTTGTCGCACGGAGTTCAAGGCCTGCTTTAAGCCTGGCCAAGTGACCCGTCGATACGCGTGCGACGCATGTATCGTAAGGCTGAAGGCCCAGGAGGAGGAGAAAAAGATCTTAGGGAAGAGAAGGCCCGAATTAATCTGTGATCGTTGTGGGAAAAAGTACAAATATGAGGGTTTCCTTCACCGTCATCTGAAAACTTGCCAGATGCCGGATAAATGCAAAAGAAAGCGTGAGATTGAAATCACCGAGGTCAGCGAGGTAACATTTACAGAAGTTGTGCAAAGTTTTAATAATTGATTATACAAATTCGCACATTTTAATTTTAAATTAAATAAATATATTTTTTAATTGTAATATTTTTTATAATTTTCAAATTATGGCGCCCATCCCACCGATATCTATTTCGATCTGCTATCGATGTGGTCACACTTATCGATAAATCCACCGTGGCGTGGTATTTTTGATTTAAAGCGTTAGTCGATTTCCCGCCCAGCTGCACGTGTATATTTTTTTGCGGTCCAAAGAAAAGTTCGTAAATAAACGAATTTGCGTGCATTTCCAGCGAACACGATGAGTTCAGACGAGTCCAGCGACGGTTTGGAGGAGCTGCAGAGTCTGAAGGCCCTCTACGGCCAGCAGGAGCAAGAGAAACCGGCAAAGATCAAAAGGGAACGTTATATTCCAAAGGCCTCGCAGGCCAAGGAGCTCAACTATGTGGAGGTGCCCATGGAAAAGGTGCTCTTCGGCGACAGGCAGCGACTGCTCACCAATCTAGCCAAGTCCGTGGGACAAAAGTTGCCGAACGATGACGAAGACGAGCAGGAGGAAAATCCCGGCCAGGCAAAGCCAGGCGACAAGCGGAAAGCCGCCTGGTCGGATTCCGATGACGAGGACCTGCAGGTGGGCGATGTCAAGAAGGCCACAAAGCACACGGGTCCACTGAACCACCTGCGCAAGGATAAATCGTACAAGGAGTATCTTACGGCGCGATTCCAGCGCACGCTTAACCAACCCAAGTGGGCGGAAAAGAAGGTCAAAAATGAGGACGACGAGGACGTATCCTCCGACGAAGAACTGCTGCGGACGGTTGGCTTTATCGATCGTAAAGCCCGGAACAGTGATCTGCCCCAGAAGACTCTGAATTTTAAACGGGTCAAAGACCTGAACAGGGCCACATATGCCGAGGGTAATGCCACCAGCATTCAGTTTCATCCAACCAGTACTGCTGCTCTAGTGGCGGGCATGAATGGCCTAGCCACCATCTACGCCGTGGATGGGCAAAAGAACGAAAGGTTGCACAACATGCGCTTCAAGAAGTTCCCGCTGGCGTGCTCCAGAATTGCTCCATGCGGCACAAGGGCGTTCTTTGGTTCTGTGAAACCATTCTACTACTCCTACGACTTGCTGGAAGCCAAGGAATCGAAGCTAAAGCTGCCGGGCGCAATGGAATTTATGCACCGCTTTGAGGTGTCTCCATGTGGCAAATTTATCGTCACTGCTGGCAAGTTTGGAGCCATTCACCTGCTCACGGCCAAAACAAATGAGCTGCTGCACAGCTTCAAGCAGGAGGGCAAAGTGAAGGGATTCACATGGTCTAGTGACTCCAAGAGGATCCTCGTCTGCGGTTCCACTTCCAATGTCAGCGTGCTGAACCTGCGCCAGAACCTCATCGAGCACATCTTCATGGACGACGGCTGTATACATGGAGAGTCCATTCAACTGTCTCCCAACCAACGCCTACTGGCCACCGGCAGTCAAGAGGGCGTGGTCAACATCTACGACTACGAGAGCATTTTCGCATCCAAGGCCCCACAACCCGAGAAGCGCTTCATGAACCTACGGACTGCCATCACGGATCTCCAGTTCAATCACTCATCTGAGCTACTGGCGATGTGCTCCAGTGAGGCGCCGAATGCTTTTAAGCTGGCCCATTTCCCCAGCGCCACTGTGTACTCCAATTTCCCGGCACAGAACGAGAAGGTTGGCTTTGTGACCTCCATGGCCTTTTCGCCGCACAGCAGCTTCCTGGCCTTTGCCACTAAGGGCAAACAGGTGCCGCTCTTTAGGCTTAAGTACTTCAAGGGTTATTAATTGAAGGCAGTATGATGTTTACAATAAATTCTTAAATAAAATCATTACTCTTTCTGTGGTTACAATGGAACCATCTTTATTTAAGTTAACAAATTAAGGGGACTTATCTTTAGAAAGGAGCTCGGAAAATATCGCGTTTCTGGGAGTCTTGAATCTTGCCAATGTCTTCCAGCTTCTTGCTGATGTTCGTCGACTGCGATTCGATCCACTGCAACGAATTCATATGGGCATTAAGGATTTTTCCGATCTGTATGATGGGATCAGTGGTGTCCTGGCCCTTGTTGGCCTCGTTCAAGTTGTCTATTATCTCCTTTAGATCCTCGGACATCTGCTTCAGTTGTGTGTCCAGATTCTCCACCATCAGGTAGGTTTGGCTGCGTTCCATGTCCACCCTCGGGAGATTAACGAATTCCTTCTCAAGCGGTCCCAGGCTGTCCTCAAGCTCTTTTTGCTGCGTGGCTATAAACTCCAGCTCCTGGTCCAGCACTTGCTGATCGGTTTTCACTTTTTTCACGGCATCGTTGAGCTCGACGATCTTCCCGTTGTTGCTGATGAGCAGTTTGTCCCATGCGTTGATCTGAGTGGCCTGTTCGGTGAATACCTTTTCCTGTTCCTCGAACTCGAGAGTCCACTTGTTGATATGCTCCTCAAGTTGGTGGTAGGACAATTGGGATGCCGTGGAAACGGCCGATGAGTCTGTGGTCTTGGTTTCGGTAGTGAGATTGGCAAAAGCACCACCAGTACTTAAAGTTGGGGCCGGTGCAGCTCCCTGCGTGGAGGCTATGGCCGACGGAGCTGCAGTCAGAGTTGTGGACGCAGCGGCCGTGGTCTTGGGAGCTCCCAATCCAGACCCGCCCAGCAATCCAGTTGTGGTAGCTGCGGTGTTGGGTGCACTGGTTGCTATAGTTGGCACCACAGATGCCGCTGGTTGAGCCGTAAAGCCTCCGAAGGCGGGAGGAGCAGCAGAGGTTCCAGTCGCGGTCGCAGAAGTGGTGGACGCTGGATTTGCGGCGGCTTGAGTGCCCAGCGTGAGGGGAGCTGAAGCAGTCCCGGATCCCAGGCCAAATCCAAAGGCTGGTGGAGCCTGCGCCTTGCTGTTGTCTGCATCTCCGCCACCGATACCAGCAGTAGGTGCCGGTGTTCCGAAAGAGAATGTGGTTTTTGTGGCGGGAGCCGTGGTTGCTGCTCCTGAAGCTGGTGCTGCGGCTGGTGTTCCTGTGCTGAGGCCGAAGGAAAACGACGATGTTGCGCCTCCGGTCGGGGCGGCGGTTGTTGTTGGCAACTGGAATACCATGCTTAAACTTAAGACGAATAATATAAATCTAAATCAAACGAAACACGCCAAAAGCAACCAGTGTGACCCCTCCTTGGAGTTCCGCAATGTTGTCGGTGTTGGAAATCAACTAAATTTGAGCTCAAGCTAGCTATTTTCAAGCCAAAACACTTAGCAGTTTGAAGATTGGGCGGCAAAATTAAATTTTAAATTTCTTTGAATTGGCAATACAAATGAAGTACTTTGCTCAGTCGACGATACATTTTTGTTACTAAAACATGCTGAAAACCAAAACATTTATATTATTTTAACGTTTGCAATCACTTTTTGCACTTTTAAAATATATTTATGTCTGTGTCCGTTTTTTTAACCAGCGATCAACTAACTTGCGAAATCGACAAACAACACTGGTCGAGAGCTATGTTTTAGCTCCAGTTTTAGTCGTACATGGAACAAATCATTCCGCGCAACTTAAATAAAAAAACCAACTCAGAAAGAAAACGTAGTCAATCGTACAAACAAAATCAATAACAAAACACCGGCTTTAATTAGTCATCTTTTGCTATCTGTAAGTGCAAAGGCGATAAGGTAACATTTGGGTCAAAAGAATTCAATTACAAGCCCAAAGTGCAGCGGCACTCAGTTCAGTAATTGCATTTTGCTAAATCAGCTAAACACATGTGTGCTTCCTATCAGAAGGTTCGTTCTGCGTACCTGTGTAGGTTCTCTTCAGAGCTGCCAGCCACAAAATTAGAAAAATTACCTAAGGTACAAACGTAATGCGGTACAACAATTAGAGCTTGTCTTTGACCTTCGGTTTTTTTTTTTTTTGTAATAAGATTCTTTTTAAGATTTTCATAAGATCTGAGATCTGATCCTCAAAAACAGAAATTTTAAATTATTCTTAAAAACCAGATCAAAATTTTCTAATAAAAGACCATAGTTCCTATGTTTTGTTAGTACATGTTTTCCCATCACTAGTACCGTGCTCTAGTCTACTATGCTTCCAACTATTTCCCCAACTTTGTTGACCAGTGTAGCTGGCAAGCAGCGCCAGAATTGAACAACAAAAGCATATCAGAATCAAAAGCCCCTGTTCTCGGTCTCTCCTCGATTTTCTCTATTTGCTCCCTGTGATCGCTGTGAACTTGGCGTGATAAGGGGCTCCGGCTCCTCCTGCAATCGAGAAAGCCCGCTGTTTGCGCCACCCGGCGAACACCAATCAGTCGATGGGAGTACTCCGCTGCAATAGCAATTAGCCACTAACCTTCTGTCAGCTCTTCAGGTGCCATTCCCCTACCTCCAGCTCCTCAGGTGCCCCTGCCAAACAGAGTTATCTGGAGTGCCGCCCGCTGGAGAATATAAATTCCCTGGGTGCCCAAAGGCCAGGATTCAGTCGGTGCCACTAGCTCGCCATGTACGGAACGTGGGGCGTCTTTCTGGGCGGGATTCTTCTGCTGCAGGTTCTGCAATTATCCATGGGCCTCGATAATGGCCTGGCACTAAAGTGAGTATTAAATTTTGATTGGATTCTAGGCCACTTAATTGAAATTCTGTCGATTTTAGGCCACCTATGGGCTGGATGTCCTGGGAGCGGTAAGAAATATTTACCAGCAACTAGATTAGATCATAAAGAATTATCATTACGTCTAACATTTAAAATAAATAAACTTTAATAGTTAGTAAAAATTAGGCCTTGGCATGAACTCTACACGCTACGCTGCAATAACGCTTTTGTTTATTTCATTGCTGATATAACTAACACTACTGATATAACTATAGTCTATTTAAAGATTCTCTGAATTTTTGATTACCCATGTCTTACTTACAGATTCCGTTGCATCACCGACTGTAAACTGTATCCGGATGAGTGCATCAGGTTAATACCCAAACCCAACTCAGATCCTCAAATGTTCCTTTACTTCTTGTTCATTTCACCTGTTTCAGTGAAAAACTTTTCCAAAGACATGCGGATCTCCTGGTTTCTGAAGGATATGCGGATGCTGGCTACGAGTACGTCATCATAGATGACTGCTGGCTGGAGAAGAATCGCGACAACGATACCCAGAAGCTGGTTCCGGACAGAAAGCGCTTTCCCAACGGCCTAAATGCTTTATCCGATCATGTAATTTCTAATATATAACTCTAGCCCTCAAGGCTGCCAAACTAACACGAATGAATTGCAGATCCACAACCAGGGTCTGAAGTTTGGCTTGTATCAGGATTACGGCACCAACACCTGCGCTGGCTATCCCGGAGTGATCAAGCATATGAAGCTGGACGCCCAAACCTTTGCGGATTGGGATGTGGACTACGTGAAGCTGGACGGCTGTTATGCCAATATCAGCGACATGGCCTCGGGCTATCCGGAGTTCGGACGCCTGCTCAATGAAACTGGTCGACCGATGGTATACTCCTGCAGTTGGCCCGCGTATCAGGAGGATGCAGGAGAAATGCCCGATTATGAGTCACTCAAGCAGCACTGTAATCTGTGGCGCAACTGGGACGACATCGAAGACTCGCTCGAGTCCCTTATGCAGATCATTGACTACTTTGCCAAGAATCAGGACAGGATTCAGCCGCATGGCGGACCAGGACATTGGAACGATCCAGATATGCTGCTGCTGGGAAACTACGGCTTGAGCTACGATCAAAGCAAGCTGCAGATGGCGATTTGGGCCATTATGGCAGCTCCTCTAATTATGTCCAATGATCTGGCTGCAGTGCGTCCCGAGATCAAGGCTATACTCCAGAATCGGTTGGTTAAGCTTCGATATCTTATCTTCTTGGACTTATTGGTAAACTTTTGTTATTTGCAGTGCGGTTATTGCTGTGGACCAGGATGAGCTGGGCATCCAGGGGCGCCGTGTTTTGTCCCGCAACCAAATCGAAGTCTGGAAGCGTCCCATTACGCCAGTAACCAAGAGTGGACATCACTCCTATGCTGTCGCCTTTGTCAGTCGCCGAGATGATGGCGCTCCCTACAGGATCCCCTTCACGGTCAAGGAGCTCGGATTGACGAATCCCAAGGGTTATAATGTGCAGGATCTGTACGATGCCAGCAGCAAGTTGGGCGTCTTCCAGTCTGAGAGTCAGTTCATCACACGCGTCAATCCCAATGGTAAAATCCGTTGCAAAACACTAACTAGCCCTGACTTACTTCATTTTCCCCTCCCCCAGGCGTAACTTTCTACAAGTTTACAGCGTTGTAAGCCCAAGATATGCAAATCAGCCGCTGCCATCAAATCGAATATGCTCTTATATACACACTATTTCCACATTGTCCATTGACGTTGCATCGATGATCTGTGTAATAAGTTAATTCCGACAATAAATACCAGGTAATCACTGAAGAGTTTGACTTTGTTGATTTTTATTGTTTATTAAACAATTGATTGTGTGCATTACACACAGGTATAAGTATTGTACAATTATAGGCATAGATTGCAGTACCGACGCTAGTTAAGACTTGTTCCATGATATAAATAAGGTCTGACTGGATGAAAGAGTTAATTCGCAAGCTTGTATAAATAAGAAGTGTAGTACTATATACGCGACAAGGACCCGAATAAGAGCAAAAAGGATAGCGACCCCTCGGGATCATACCAGTTATAAATAGATACCATCTACAGCTACTGCTTACATGGGTTTGGTCGAGAGAGTTAGAGTTATTGTCAAGTTGTAGGCGAAACCGAAACCAAACCGAAGGAACCATAGCCCGGGGTTAGTGCACCCCATTGCTGATGGTCGGTGTGCGCTCGTAGGTGCGTCTATGCAGCGCATCCACGTCCTTCAGGTAGTAGGTGCCGGGAAACAGTGCGGAGATGCTGCCCGTTGGCGTGTAGGGCGCCGCATGGTTGTTCTTCTCCCGCACCTCCATCAGCGCGGAGAACTGCTCGGGCGCAACCTTCTCCCGTGAATTCAGCAACGGCTGCACGTAGTCCAGCTGCGAGACGAACTTTTCGAAAGCAGCTGCATCCTGGGTCACGCTGATCGAGTACATGGAAGCAGCCAGTCCGGATCCGTAGGAGAACAAACCAATGCGCTTTCCCACCAGCTCCTGGGCTGGTCCGCTAATCAACAGAGACACCAAACCGGAGTACACCGAGGGTGTGTACATATTGCCCACTTGGTTGGCCAGCAGCAGCGATTTCTTGGTCTTGCTGGCAAAGATGTTGGCGGACTGCGTCATGAAGGCCTTCTCCACATCGCGATCAAAGTAGGTGCTCTCCAGGGTAGCGGTATTAAAACGTTCCAGGTCGGGAAACTGCTTCGTTCGCTCCTCCTCACTGCTCAGCAGGAAATCGTTGAAGCTCAGGCGACCCACAGATTTTTGCACCAACTTGCAGAACGGTGTGTGGAATAGGATAGCATCGAAGGTGCTCAGGCTGGCCGGCTGCTTGGAAGTATCCTTCTGCTGCTGGTCGAACTTCTTGCGATACAGCCTGTAGCAGGTGTCCAGAGCAGAAAGGTAGCACTGAATAGAGAGCTTTCCATCTACCGTTGGGTATTCGGAGCTGAGGTCCGGCTTGTAAAAGTCGTAGGCGTGCTCCATGTGCGTTGCGCGTAGTCCACGATCGAGGATAAGCGGCGCATTTGGACCCACCAGCATAGCCACAGCACCCGCACCACCAGTTGGGCGCGCTGCACCCTTGGCGTACACGGCGATATCAGCACAAACGGCCAAAGCCAGGCGGCCGTCCCAGCTAGAAGATTCCACCCAATTGACGGCATTGAAGAGCGCCGCCGTGCCGCCGTAACAGGCGTTCGTGGTGTCGATGCCCTCGATGTCCGTGTTCCCGCTCTCGGCGAACAGCTGCATCAGCACGGACTTCACCGACTTCGACTTGTCCACAATGGTCTCGGTGCCCACCTCCAGTCGTCCGATCTCCGAGTGCTTCACATGTTGCCGCTCCAGCAGGCGGCTCACAACCGTCAGGCAGAGAGAGTTGACATCCTCGCGGTCCGAGCAGAAGCCCATCTTGGCCTGGCCCAGGCCAATTGTGTACTTGCCCGCGGAGGCACCATCGAAGGTCTCCAGCTCCGTTTGGTCCACGTACTGGGAGGGGAAGAGAATCTCGATGGCGCGTATGCCAACGTTCTCGGGCCAGTGGGATGCCATGATTGTATCCGGTTATCTATTTAATCCTGAGCTCTGTAAGAGAGACAATTTGTATACTTTTAGTGGGAGCTTTGGCATGAGAGTAAATATTTAATTCAATATCTTTGTTATTAACAACTATAACAATCACTATTTGCGTTTCGAAATTGCTTCATGATGTTGGGAGCTAAGGCCTTGTTTAATTTAATTTAAGCAGAGTTCTCGATGTGGCCCGAATTCCACTGCCAATTGGCATTGGGAAACTTTCTCCCCGCGCAATCACGGCGTATTTATAATGCTTACAAATTGGACGAGGGCAGAGACAACCTGTTGCACGCTCGAGCTGCGTTGGACGTGTGTAAGCCAGTGACTTTGGCTGCGGCTGAAGAAGTCATCAAAGTCTGCCAGCCAGAGGCCCCCGTCTTGGGGGCCAACTGATTTCCCTGGCTGAGAAACTGAGCGTGTAGAGAGAGAGAGAGAGAGGGAGAGAGAGCCGCCGGAGCGGAGAAAGTTTCCCCCGCTCAGGCGAGCTCCACAAAAGAGAACACTAAACCGCTGTGAAGTAAGCCAAAACACACGCATCGCAATAAATGTAAGCCAACAAGACAAGCCCAAAGAGCCAAAGGGACAGGGGCGTGGATGCTGTGGCTACACGCAGAGAATTTATGATTACATTTATTTACAATAGATAATCATTTCTTTTAAACTTTTTTTGTCAGAGAACAAGCTACAAAAATGATTACTTTAACACAATAACTCTTTTTTCAAAACCGCTTCCCCTGAAACTTCTCTACATTTTCACACATTTTAATTTCAGTTAGGCGCAAATTATAATTAAATCAAAATGATGATCGAAATATTATGATTTCCTATCGAAATAGAATGGAATTTTGCTCGGTGGAGCATTGTGGGACAGGCTGGGAGCGTCTTCACCCATAAGTGGGTCATGCCCACCAAGCACTAAGCACCAACCACCACTCTCCCTCAATCACACGCGTCCATATTGTATAACCGATAAGAGGTGCGAGTGTGGCCCAAACCCGAAAAGCGGTTGACATATTTACCGTTACGTTTAGCACCTGCGACTACTGGCCTATTGACTATAGATTTTCACTTTTCGGCCCGGAACTTTGTGGATTTGTGAAAAAAGGCTGGGTAGCGCGAAGCTCACTCGATCGGATCTCTCCGCGGACTGACGGCACTGGAGGCGCTGCACTGGCATATGAATATGACCATGACGACGGAATTGGCAGTGGAGAAGCAGACACCTAGCCAACGAAGCCACCTAGCCACCGAGCAAACACAGAGGCGAGAATAGGCGCTGTAAGTCAATGCCAATTGCTGAAAGCGCTCGGCGAACAAATAGCGATCGTGCATAATTACGGGAAATATTTATCGCTTAGATACGGCCAGCGAGCACGAAACACAATCGTCGGGGACTAAGAAGCCGCCAGACTATATAGATATGCACATCGATAGTCGTGGCCTTTTGCGATGGGGTAAAGATCAAAGGCTGTCCATCGCTGATAAGGCCGAAACAAAGCGGCTTCCTTAAAAATGCCACCGAATAAGATGTGACACTCTGTCCATTTCAGTGACAAAAACTGGGAAGTGACTTCCAATAGCTTTTCTCCGATTAATTACTTAAGACGTGCCCTTAGGAATTATTAATAGAAAATTATTTATAATTTGAGTTCTACTAATTTTCCTACTGGTATAACTTAAATTGGATTATCATCTTTTCTGAACACTATCTTGAAACGTGATTTCAAATCACCTGAACACAATTGGTAATTGATAAAATATTCTACAGAAATCACTTAAAGTAAGATAATAACAAGACTACTTTAAGTAGTTGTGATATTACTTGAGTCGTACTTAAGTTAATTAATACAGTTTAGTTAAAGTAAGTAAAATTAACAAATAAGAGAATACTTTGTCCTATTGTGCAAAAGAGTATGAATCATTATCCAAAGTCATGAAACTCTAATTTCAAGCAATTTAAGTGATTTAAGTCATTAATTCCTCGAGTGCCTGCGTGGAATACAGCTCACCCGGTGTTCCTAAGCAGCCCGTGGATTTAAGAATGGAAATTGATGCGCTGTTTATGCGGAAAAGGAGTCATCGAAGGGAAGGGAACGGGGCACTGTTGTGGTTTTGTGGGCTTATTTTTAGCACTTCGGAATTGGGAAATATTTGAATAAACATTTCCTGGAACTGCTGCGCACTTGGCTAATTGATTGCTCTTGAGTCATTCTTTTCTTTTTCGGCTGCAGGAGGGTGCGGAGGTGGAGGAGGAGGAGGAGGAGGAGGTCAAAGGTCGGGATGTTCCCGATAGAAATACACGTGTATTTGAGAGCCGGGAGATAAGCATAGTTTAGGGGTCAGGATTATGAAACTGATCTATGAGGTGACACATATCACTGGATGTTGATAATTTTTAAATCTACACTATTACACACGGCTGGAAAAACACTGTGAAACAGCTTTTCCCAATTTACAATAACCAATTCTAATTGCACACATATTATGTTCCTCCGACTTCTGGTTACATCAGCGCCCAAACTGACCACCTGCCACGCCCACAGCCCTCATCCAGCGCAGCACGAACAGTACTCGCACTCGCAATCAACTTACTTGCTAATATTAATGGTCCAGGGCGGGCGATATGTTTTAAACTAAACTAATCTGGAATAAAATTAAGCAATGAAACTGCGGCACCTTAGCCGCAGGCAGTGTTGGAGAGCGCGCGGCGCTGGAACAGCTGCTGGCGGAGTCAGCTGTTTGGCTCGCTGGCTAAGCAACACTGGCGCCATCACGTGAATCTCGTGGGCATTGTGAACTGTCACTTTTTTCGCCAGCGCTTTTCTCACCACACAATTTCGTTCGCATTTGTGGGTGGCGGCGGTCGATTTGCGCTGATTTTTTGGCAAAGAAAAACGCACTTGCTGTTTTCAAATAGCACAAAAAGCACACCTGCTTCGTTTACAATCAACCATATTCGCTGAAAAGTAAGTGCCAACCGTAAGAAATAGTTAATTCGGCGGGTTTTCCACGTCGCCGTGAAAAGTGCAAAAGTTACCCCCCGCCGAAAAAAAAGACCGATTACTACATCGCAGTAGGTCTGCTGACCAGGAAAAGTGCGCAAATCTCTTGTAGATTATTGAAGATAGTGAGAAAATTAGTTTTTGCAATGTGGCTATGATTTTTTGTCGAAGCAGTGTGACCCTGAAAAAAAGAGTTCGCCAGTTTGTTGCGTTTCGTTCGACGGCAGATTGCCGCGAGGTCTGCGGATGTATCTGGAAATATCCAGCTGATGATCGTGTGGGCTGGGGGCGGGGAGTCGGGAAAATGTGCGAAAAGTGTTTTGGTTTTTGTGCTTAAATGAAAAACCCGTGAGCAGCGGAAAATTATCGATCGAAAAACTGTCATGTGACTGTCAACGAACAGCTGACATTGCGAGAGCAACTCACCACAGCGAGTGGTGAAAAGAGCGCAATAGGCGCTTTGAAAATTGAAAGAGAACACAAAATTCTCTTTCGCTCTTTGGGTAAACAAAAAAAGTTGGAAAATGTTGTTTAAAAATTGAAATACTTTTCGGTTATTTTGCCATAAGGCACGTATTTCGCTGATTAATAGATCGTGTTGTGCGAAAACAAGCAAATACACTTTGATGCGCTGCACGAGGATTAATAAATAATCGTATTGCGTGCAACAAGGACCTTGATGAAAACCAAGCACATATTATACATGATATATATACTCTACGAAACTGTAGGCAAAACTCAAACACGGCCAATAAGGCGGAAATTCAAATGGCCAAACAGCTGCTGGAATTCCAGCGCGTGCTTATCTGTATGTCTGTGTGCAAGGTCTCCCGAGCCACCCACTTTCACCAAGCCGGTGCCAGCCACCCACCCACATTCCACCCCCCGGCAAGCACATTATTATTAATTAATTTGGGCGCACACCCACTGCGGCGAGGATATCGTCAAAACTTTGTTTTCCTCCTTTGTTCCATTTTTTATTGTCTTTTGTTTTCGTCGCTGCAATTTCCTGTATTGGATTTGGACTACCCCAACTGGATGTGTATCTAGATTTGGATATGGGTATGGGCTTGGAATCGGGATATGGATTAGGACCTGGACCCCAGGCCCTCTCCATTAGCGCCAGCCGTTGGCCAGTCAGACTGTCTCCATTCGCCTGGCGACGCGTTGGCTGGAGCCCTCCGCTCATCGTCCCTCTGTCCTTTATCCTCGCATTTCCCTTGGACTCGGTCCAATCCACGTCATCAGTTCAACATGAACATGGCAGCATAACAGTCGGTAACTCCTGCTCGTCGTCCTCCCTATCTATCCATATATCTAACTATATCTCTATATGTGCTTCCCTTTTGGCCCGCAGCAACTTGACTTTCGTTGCTAAAAATAAACATACGTACGTAGTTGTGCACTGGAAACAAAACGTGCTAAGTTCTCTGTCATTGCTATTCTGCAAGTCACATTATGGAGTATATCAAGCATATGTTACAGCCTAAACATGAGTGGTTAATTATCATGAGCTACATTCCGCCATTAGATCATTACACACAGCCATTACTAAAATCTGAACTTTTATATCTAGATAAATTAGATAATAACATTCACATATCAATTTCGTATCATTTTACATGTCATGAATCATAATATGGAGATTCAGTTTGAAAAGCATGTGGACGTTTGATTCCGCTGAAAAGGATATATTGAAAAATATATATACTTATACAATAATGTTTATCTGCGATTTGAGCATATATGTAAATATATTTTTAATACATGTACCAAGTGATCTTGCAAAAATGAACTTCTAATTTGACTGATCACCTGGTTATGTCATTCTTAACCTTCATTTAGATGCCAAATTATATTTTATAGCCTCGGGTGATATTTTTTCTTTGCGTGTTTCCGTATCCCACTTACCACCATTCCTCGTTGTCTGTTGCCAGGATTGTTGCTGTTGTCACTCCCGCCCCCTCCAGTTGTTGTCCTTGTTGCTACTCCCGACACTTCCTGGGCGAGGACAATGCACTGCCTTGACTTTTGATGGGGCAGGAGGAGGAAGGCGGATCTGGAGACGGAGCCGGGGAGCTGGGCTGTTGTCACTCCTTGGGCTCATGTTTTGTTTTCGTGTCTCTTTGTGAAGGCCATCATGGTGGTTATGTAATAACAGTGCCGACCATAGGCCGAAATTGGGTAAAGTTAGATTTATATCTCGTGGCGTTTGCTGTGTGATTACTCATACGCCCTGTGGCAGGAGCAAACAGAGTAGTAGCGACGCTAGGAGTCAGCGACACTTGCCCAAATTGAGCACTCGTTTTGGTTTTGGGCCATGGCGCCTTTTTCCTTTCCTGCCTTCCGTGCCCTTCGTGCGGCTTCGTCATCACAACCGGACGGATTCGTGTTCGGCTGACGAACCGGATCGCAGATACTTCGGCCGTTGGCTTTTTCGACTTCCATGGCATCTGGTCGTTAGGCCAGCCGTTCATTCGGCAACGAACCCCCGACATAGAAGCACGTCAGCATGTGGCACAACCGGAGAAAGTAGGAAAAACAAACGGAGTAGAGGAAAAGCCCAACAAAAAAAAAAAACGAACGACGGCCAGGGAAAAATGCCAAAAAACCTGGTGGGAAAGTTCCTAACCATTCTGTTGAGACGCAAGGAGTGCTAGGATCAAGTGTTTGTGTAAGCAACGAGGCCTGTACAGTGTACACATGTACATATATACCATCGCAACATAGACAAACTGGCGCTGGACTGTCTGGCGCCAGAGTTTGGGGTTGTGATGGTTCCATTCGGGGAAATGGTTCCTTTGTCTGAGGAAAGTGCACTTTTCAGGGCTCGATCACATATACGTAAATGGACGATTCACTTGCCCGATGGACAGTGTTAATTAAATTTTCATCAGCAGAAACTTTCGAGTCATTCAATCGATAGGAGAAGTTACATAAATTAGGAGGGGGTAATCGATTTAGCAAGGTCACAGACAAATTGACTCCGGCTTTTACTCACTCCCCGACTTTTCATTTTTACCCCTCGAATAGCCATCAAGATGATGTCGGAATACTGGATTATCTCGGCCCCTGGCGACAAGACCTGCCAGCAGACGTACGACACGATGAACAATCTGACCAGCAAGCAACACAACCTGTGCAATAACTACAAGTTCCATATTCCAGATCTTAAGGTAAGTTTATTGTATAGTTACGTAACTGAAGTGCAATATATTTGTGTGTATTCATACCAACATCTAACCACTATTATTAAATCTTTAAAGGTGGGCACCCTCGACCAACTGGTGGGCCTCTCCGACGATCTGGGCAAACTGGACACCTATGTGGAGCAGATCACCCGCAAGGTGGCCAACTATCTGGGCGAGGTGCTCGAGGATCAGCGGGACAAGCTGCACGAGAACCTGATGGCCAACAACAGTAAGTCGTCTGCCTGCCACCACTTAAGTTGTATTAGCCTAGCTTAGTCTAGCTTAGCTTAGTTCCGTTTAGTTTAGTTTAGTTTAGTTTTAGTTGACGTGGTTAGGTGATGCCTGTCCCGAGTCACGAATCTATATCGTTTTGGTTCTTTAGTTATTTCTAAGCAGTTCTTCTGACCGTAGTCACTTTTGAATCGGAATGCTCAGATATAATCGTACCATGTGTATTGCCCATATCTATTGTTTACCCACAACTATTCTGTACTAACTAACAAACAAAAGTGAGACCTTAATCGAAATCCACCTTTCCCAGCCATCGAGGGGCTGCAAAGAACTCGGTTACTATGGAATGTTTTGATCTATCTATGTCTCTATGTGAGAAAAGCCCAACCTGACTAACACGAATACCGTCTATTTCAATCATGACTTTAATATACCCTTCCAGTAGTTCAAGATTATGCGAGAAACAGATTTAAAAACTAATCGATTTTCAGCCGAAGCCCTTCGGCGCTACATATATTTGGTTCGAGTTTCTAGTTTCTAGGCCTTTTTAATTTTTTCGTTCTCTAACATTTATTTTCCTTTACACTCCTGGGTTTCTTTTGATTTTTGATTTGATCCGTTTCGTTTACGTTATCTTTTGATTTCTATTGAACTCATGCGCACAATCATCACCACTGAAAAAAATAAGGATATTTCGTAGGCATCTAACTCAAGTTGATCTAAAAAGATACAGTGCCATCAAACAACAATGGAATTTAACTTTGCGGACCAAAAAAAAAAAACTACAAAATAGTTGAAATTGTAACGAAGAGAAAAAAGAAATGTTGAAATTAGCCGAATGGGAATTTGCGTTGTTTATTTTGTGTTGCGTTTGTTGTACAATTTAATGCGCACCGAACTCACACACTATATAAATCTAAAACTATTCTATACTATGCCAGCTAAACAACACACACAGATACACACACACACCAGCGTATTTTTGGCCCCATTCAAGGGCGCCCAAGTCCCCGGTCAACTACTCCATTGCGTTGGTCGAAGGTCGCCCCTGAAAATAAAATATATACATATATAATATATCAAAAACCATGACAAACAATAGAAATACACTCATTCACACACGCTGAAGGAGTACAGTGAACACTTTGTATATTTTACATGAATTGTTGTACGTTTCTTTTCGGTTTTCAATACAATTGAGTTGGACAAGTTATTTGTGGTTTTCCGTCATTTGAAAGCCCATTAGTTTTTAAATCATTCACCGCAAAAAAAAATAGAACGATAAAAAAGATACAATGAAGACGAAGGAAAGCTAATTTGTAAAGATATAGAACCATAAACTGCATATATAAAAATCTATATATATATAAATACTTGACTATGAACTTTTGCGCGAGTGTCGTTCCCTCATACATATTTCTTAATTTTTATTTCGAGTTTACATGTACTATGATTTGTATAAATAACTTTGTAAGTGCGAGCGTCTTAAAGTTGCCCGACTTTTGTACTGTACATATATGTTTTAACTATATAGACTGTTGTAATTGTTGTCTGTGTGTGTGCGCGTGTGTGCCTGATTGCAGTGTGTGTGCGTGTGTGTATCTGTGTTGTCTCATTTCCTCACCTGCATCGAATCGCTTGGAAAAACGCTTCTTTCTGTACCATTTTTCACCCGAAAAACCCACTCACACACACAGCCAAAGTGCGGAGATGCACCTCAAAGGACCTTTTTCCGCCGAACGAGTGTGTGTGTGTGCGTGCGTGTGGGTGGGCGGGAGTCAGTGTGTCTGTGTGTGTGTACCTCTGCACCTGTTCATACGCCTTTCACATCCACCGCAATTCGCTAATTGGGAAAGATGGGAGATACTCGCAATTAGAGCTAATTGGTAAAGTGTGGAGCACACAAAAAAAATCGACAAAGAAACGCTTTTACACTGCAAACAAAATAATCGAGTACCAGAAAACGCCCAAAATGAAAGCACAAAATGAGACGCAAACATCTATCAGCCCTGGGATCACTGAATTCCCCCAATTACATATTTTTTGTTCCACTGTTGTTCATGGGATGCCATTCACTTCCGTTTCCTTTTCGCACACATATATACATATTTCAAAAAAAAAAACCAAAACCCAATAAGCACACATGAGTTTCAAGTTAATTACATTTTTCCCATATGATTTCCCTTATTTATTTATACGATATTTACAAACGATAAGTATAATTTTGGTTTTGCTTTTGGTTGATGGATCGTAACGATCGTAACGATGATTACCCAGATTTCTTCGGTTTTAGAGTTATGATAGCAGTTGATCGTGATAGTAGATAGGCAGAGCGTGAGGTTTAGCCCCTAAATGTATGCTACATAGTTTTACTTATAATTTATTTCGACCGTCCCGCCCGGAAATTGAGCCGAACCAATCGGAAGGGAAACCCTAGCTAAGACTAAGTCTGCAACCGAATCTAAATGCCTTGTGTTGTATTGTCTGTATCGGTAATCGAATCGCCAACAACAAATCAAAAACGACACCAAAACATCATCTCAAAACCGAAACCCGATCGCCATCCGAATGAATCCTGTGAACCGCCCCAAATTCCGGCACGCGAACCCCGAACGAATCTTGCGCGGATGCAGGTCCTGGGCCACCTGACGACAGCATGCCGTGTCGCCAC
Organism: Drosophila melanogaster; assembly: GCF_000001215.4. Taxonomy (NCBI): domain Eukaryota; kingdom Metazoa; phylum Arthropoda; class Insecta; order Diptera; family Drosophilidae; genus Drosophila; species Drosophila melanogaster. The sequence goes on along the minus strand of NT_033778.4, from coordinate 16,330,360 downwards.
CACCAGCGCATCAAGCATCTCAGTCTGCGACACCAGCGAAAACACCAGCACACGCACCACCAAAACAAACCCCAACACTACCATCACCACCACCATCACCACCAGCTGCCGCAGGATCTCAAGGGTAAATCCGCAGCCACCTGTTCTCCCGCCACTCCTCCTGCGCCTGCGTCTGCACCACCCCATCTTCCGCCTGCCTGTGCCTGCGATGTCCTTGCGCCTGGATCCTTAACCGGCGGTAGCCTAACTAACCTGTCCACGAGTCACGAGCCGGAGCCGGAGTTTGACGTCTGTCCGTGCGATGAGTGCTTCGCCTGTGCCCCGCCCAGCACAAGTGCCACGGCCAGCACGCTACTGGCGGATGAGTGCTACTCCCAGACTGCCTCCTCCATGCTCAGTGCCACACGGTGTGCACTGTCCACGGTGGCGGCGATAGCCACTGGTAGCGGTTTGGGCAATGGCCCGAGCACCAGTGCCGCAGCCGCTGCAGCTGCATCCAACTCCTCCGGCGGTGGAGGTGGAGGGGGGCCCGCCTCCTGCTCGACGCTCTGCTCCTCGGCATACTTCTCCACGTCGGCGCCCACGACCAGCAGCTCGGTACACAGCAGCATGTCCCGCTCTAACAGCAAGCGGCTGAATAACAACACTTGCAGCATCAACAATAACAAGCTCAGCTTCCGCAGCGGCAGCCATGTGAGCCAGCTGCATTTGGCCACGCAGCAGCCGCAGCATCATCATTCGCATCCGCATCAGCAACCGCATACCAATCCGCTGCAGTCGCCCGTACAAAAGTCCATGTCGGAGGACGAGGGCGATGCGTCAAATGCCCACGAAGATGGGGAAACGGACGAGGACCCCAAGAGTCCGCACAGTGTGCAGTCCGATCTGTCGGACGCCTTCGACTGGTGGTTCAATAAGCCCAAGCGTAACTCTAAGAAGAGCAGGTATCTTATCATCGCATTACCTACTTTGTAGAACGTTGCCAAATCGCCAGCACCCCAGACAAAAAAAAATAAAAAGAAAAAAAAAAACCCAACAAAAACCAGAATATAAAAGCCAGTCACCCGCTGTCATCCCGCTAAAGCTAAGCCAAATGAACACCACCTCCACAACCACCACCCAACTTATACAAAAGCCTTACACCAAACACGCTGTAAAAACACAAGATACAACACCACACACACTGAAAACAATGGCGCACCCGCTTTGCCTGCCCTCATCCAAAAACTAAAAAACCAAACCAAACACCACACCACACCAGCAATATGAAACCCAGAAAATCCATATATGTTTGAGTTGATTAAGAACCAAGAACCGAGTCAAGTGCAATAATAATGTATTTCTTTTTTAAATCACTCCCCATCGACCATCGCACACATTCGCATTTGACCACCCCATGATCACCATCACCATCGTCATTTCGCCACTCGCAATTCACATTGACAGTGCACAACAGCAACACGAGACAGCACAGCTGCAACACCAACAGACGACACAGCAACATGCAACACCACTGACCCCACAGAACCACAATCAATACCAAAACCAACACCTATCCAAAGCAATGACATTTTGGCATCAAGCATCGACCACACCGCGCTCTAGTTATCGCTCTTTCTTCAATTCTCTTGCCGATCAAATTTATAGCAAACGTTCTACACCGAGTCAATTAAATATAAACAATGGATTTAATTTAACACCAACACATAGATCGTCTCCAGTGAGTAGTTGTTGTGGCAGTAGTAGCCAGGGGCGATCCAGTCCGGACACGGATCCCGCCGAGCCGCCCGAGTTTCCGCTGAGTCCAGGTTAGCATGCCCCGGGTTGGTCTCGTTCCCATTCGAACCGAACCGACCCAATCCCTCTTCTAGTTACATATATCGTCTATGCAGATCTCTTGATCTCGACGTTGACATATATACCTACTATGTGTGTACATGTTGATGTTACCGTTGCTCTTCCGTTTCCGTTTCCTTTCGTTTCCTTTTAGTTCATCATTATTTTCTCTGATTATGATCTGATCTGATTCTGATTTCTCCTTATTGTTTCTTGAGCAACTTGATGTTTCCCGACACCACCACCTATCTGAACCACTCCACCTTCTTTGATCGTCGTCCACTGTCGGGAGTTAACTGCAAACGCAGACGAGTTCCCGTTTCCGTTTCCGTTTCAGTTTCGATCTTTTTGTTAACGCAAATATTTCTCCCAGTGATCGTATCGAAGTTCTTCCTTCTTTCGCCACTTTTGATTTGCCTTTCTCTACTTTCTCTGTGGTATTTGCAAACGCCTTTTGTTTGCGCTTTCGTTTTGCTTTCCCGCGATTTGACTATGAATATTTCAGTGTATATGAACACACGGATCTGTTGATTATTTGTACCAGTGTAAAAGTGAAAAAGCGATTATGTTGTTCTTTCAGTGTACGCTCACCAAATCACCAAATGTTGTTCTGCGCTCCACATCATTACAGCCACGACTAACGCCGATTCCCATTAAGCTATATACTACTCAGTCAGCTATGTCACCTCAAAAACAAAAATAAAAATCACGATAATAATTTCTAAAACTGCGGCTTTGCCCAGCGCCAAATGTTGATCAATCTCTGAGTTCCTGTTCGCTTTGTTTTCGCATTATACTTTCGTATCTTGAGTGTCTATATACATATATATATACTTATCACACAGCATTATGTTTTCAAAATCCAGCTAACGTGTTGTGCCGTATGACACGCAAGGTATTTCCAATTGCGACTAATATGCGTAGTCCAAAATTCCTCGTTATCCCCGTAGCCTATGTAAATGCATCCTAAAATTTATAGTTATTCAATGTTCCTTGTTAATATAATCCTTATGTGTATCCTGTACGTGTGTGTGTGTATGTGTGTGCCTGTGTGTCTGAGTAAATTAATGTCATTTATATGTGCGTAATAACTAACTAATCAGCATTTTTCAGTTACCTTATTTACTTTACTTATACTTGTATAACTCTAATTTAAAATAGCTTTCGAGCCTAGTTTCCTTCAAACTAATTCAATACGATTTTTAGATCAATTACAATTACTATGTATTTTTTTCAATTTCGTTTTGTACTTAAACATTAATTGAACAACCAGTTTGTTCAGCTAGTCAACTAAGAAAATTAGCGTATTTCGTGCCAGTCAGATTTAACTAATACCGATATTCCATTGCATCGATCATCAATAGCCGAACTACCCCAGTACTTGACCCGCTTCCAATGGGACATGGCCAAGTATCCGATCAAGCAGTCGCTGCGCAACATCGCCGACATTATCTCCAAGCAGATCGGTCAGATCGATGGCGATTTGAAGACCAAGTCGCAGGCCTATAACAACCTCAAGGGAAATCTGCAGAATCTGGAAAAGAAGAAGACGTAAGTGACGATAAATAAGTATTTTAACATTATAGATATTCATATAATACTCCGCGCTTTGTAGTGGCAGTCTGCTGACCAGGAATCTGGCTGATTTGGTCAAGAAGGAGCACTTCATCCTGGACTCGGAGTACCTGACCACCCTGCTGGTCATTGTACCCAAGTGAGTGACATACATACTATTCCATTATAAACTGATGATATTTATCATAACTTCACGCACAGGGTCATGGCTAATGACTGGCTGACCAACTACGAGAAGATCACCGACATGATCGTGCCCCGCTCGTCGCAGCTCATCCAGGAGGACGCCGACTACTGCCTGTTCAACGTGACGCTCTTCAAGAAGGTTGCCGAGGAGTTTAAGCTGCATGCCCGCGAGCGCAAGTTCATTGTGCGCGACTTTGTGTACAACGAGGAGGAGCTGGCTGCCGGCAAGAACGAGATGACCAAGCTGATGACGGACAAGAAGAAGCAGTTTGTGTGTAGCCCACTGAGAGCGTGTGCCATTGGAAATCTGTTCTAATCTCGAATCCATTGCAGGGTCCTTTGGTTCGTTGGCTGAAGGTGAACTTCAGCGAGGCCTTCTGCGCCCTCATCCACGTCAAGGCGCTGCGCGTGTTTGTGGAATCCGTGCTGAGGTATATCACCAAGTTATTGCCATAATGCAATGTTTTATATGTAATTTGTGAACCCACAGATACGGACTGCCTGTTAACTTCCAGGCCATCTTGATCGAGCCCAACAAGAAGAGCGTGAAGCGTCTGCGCGATGTGCTCAACCAGCTGTATGGTCACTTGGATGGCGCCTCCGCCGGCGGTGCTGTCAGCAGTGCTGATGTGGGTTACACTCGATACCTAATAAAATTATCACCCAAACTGACATGATTTCATTCCATTCTCTCCACAGAACGTAGACATCCCCGGCCTGGGCTTTGGCCAGTCCGAATACTTCCCCTATGTGTTCTACAAGGTCAACATCGATATGGTGGAGCAGGCCAAGGTCTAAGATCGCCCGTCGCCCCCAACATTGCATACATCCAGCCACACAAAATACACTTTAATACAAAAGAAAAAAAAAACAACCAACTTAAAAATCAGCTGAACCATTCGCAGACATCTAATGAAACAAAATTAATAGATTACTTTAAATAATTTTAGTCATTGTTATCTAATTATTGTTGTTATTTATGTTGCGCGTTGCCGATATCTGTTTCAAATCTACTTCCGGTTCGAGAAATCGAGGCGCGCCCAAATCAACCGAAATAAGTCCTTAAAAAAGAAGTAAGAAAACTTTTGCAATAATCCCAGATCTTGTGGAACTTTCCGATTGTTCTTTTGTCCCCCCTTCAGTTTGCAAAGCAGTATTTTATGTTTTTCTTATGCCTTATATATGTTTATCACATGATGGAAGACCAGAGTGTTTAACCCGCAGCCAAATTTACACGCATTCTCCTTTTTTGTTCGTTTTTTGGTAGCTATACAATAAACATTTGAGTTACATTTTGTTTTACAACATTTTCGTCTCGTTTCGTGCTTATGCTCCACCACTTGGTATCTGTATCCGTGACTAACAGCCAACATACAAACAACATGCCCAAAATAAATTTAAGCCCGAAAATGGTGTCGCAAATCGCAAACTGAAACGTTCACGGAGCTAATTGTGCTAACAAATTTCCGATGCTATGGTACGTTTCGACTAAAGACAAACTAATAACCAACGGAAGTATTGTATTTATATAAATGTTGCCTAGAGATATCGATCGAAAATCTATAAGCAAAAAAATCTGCGCGCTGTTTGCATACATTAATCGCTGAGAAGATCCGCTCGAGCCTGTTTGTTTAACCCCGCGTGTGCGTTAACCCAATAAAAACCCAAAAAAAGAAAAACCATCATCAGCGATTGAGAGTCTACCACATGAGAACAATAATATTCTATGCGTATGTAAAGTTTTTCAATAATTCCTATTGCTAAATCGAAAATTGTGTACCGAGTTGTAGGCGAAACGTGAGAGAGATACAGTATCTATATATAAATATTTTAAAGTTATGCATACTATGTGTAAAAATGAAACGAATGAAACCATGTAAATGTCATTGCGTTATATAAGGTGCAATTAAGCCATCCTTGTAAATAATTATAAAGAAAGAAAGACATTCCCAACTTTGTTTTGTTATCAATTATTTGGATCGGAGCAGAGTCCAGTTCGCATTTATTATTAAATACTTTCAGCTTAGGACTAAGGTACAAAACGCCCTTTGAATATCAACTTTCACAGATTTCATTCGAAAGAGATTGTTTATACAATACGTTTAACTTTACGTTTTATAGACAAATAATTAAAAACTGTTGTGCGAATGTGTCATAATTTATAATATTGGGCAATTTGAATTTGACTCGAACTAATTCTGTGAAAGTGAAGAAAGGCGTTCGAATATTTTAAGCAATTCTCTTTCGGTGCTAGATTTCCTGTTTCGGCTTGTTTTGCGTCGAGGCGTTGCGCGAAATCTTCAGGATGTTGGGTGGCTTGGGTTGGTTTTTGTCCGCCTCGTATTGGGCGCGATGCAATCGCTGGCGATGCTTGTACATGTTGGCGGAGCAGAAGAATGTCATCGGGCAGTTGGGACAGGTGTAGAGTACTTCACCCGTATGAGTGGATGTGTGTTCCTACAAGAGGGGTTATACAAGTTTATCAATTAACATCAACTGGTCATGAGTTTCAAACTCACCTTGAGTTCCTGCGGCCGCTTGAAAGCCTTTTCGCACATGGTGCACTTAAACTTGCGCTCGCACTCGTGATTGTGGTAGATGTGACGCCGGAGAGCCCTTGCATTTGGGGACACCTTAGCGCATATATGGCAGCGATGCTCGCCGGCACTCTCTACGTGTATGCTCTTCATGTGCTGCTTCAGGCCGGTCATGCCCTTTAGCCAAGCGCCGCATATCTGGCACTGCTGTAGCTCCGGTTCCGGACGTGGCTTATCCGAGTGCATCAGCTCCTGGTGCTTCTTCAGGATGATCTTGGTGCGCATCTGCTTGCCGCACTTGTCGCAGATTATGGTACTCTCTGGGTCATGCATAGAGCTCATGTGGTTTTTCAGCTTGCGCTCGGTGAGAAATCTATTGCGGAATAGTAAACAAAAGGTGAAAAAGACATACAGACGCTTAAAGTATAAACCCACTTTTTGTTGCACTCGGAACAGGTGAACTTGAACTCGGACTTGGGCACATGCTTGTTAAGCTTGTGGTAGTCTATGGCCGTCTTGCTAAGGAAGGTCTTCGAGCAGAGGTCGCAGCTAAACGTAAGCTTAACGGCGGGATCCATGTGAACCTGCTGGTGCGACTCCAGGTGACGGGAATTTTGGAATGACTTCTCACAGACGCTGCACTTAAAGTGATCAGGATTCCAGTGGACGAGTACATGCTCGGCCAGCACTTTGCGCTGCGTGAACTTGCGGCCGCAGCACATCATGTAGCCGGGATCCACTTGATGGGTCAGTCGGTGATGACGCTGCATCTCGGTGAAGTTGTGCACCAGCAGATTGCAGATGGCACACGGCAGCACGCTGGTAAAGAACTTGGCGATGATGACGTCGTATTCTTCCTGCTGCTTTTTGCGCTGCTCCAGCAGTTCGCGGGACATGCGGACTTTCGGCTCCGCCGGTTTCGTCCGCTTCTTGTATTTCTTGGGGCGTACTACTGTTCTTTTTGGCAGCACGGCAAACTCTTGCTTTCCATTGTCCAGTTCAAAGTCTGAGTCTGAGTCGAAGCCATCGCTGCCTCCATCGTCCTCGGAGGAGTTATCGCTAGGCACCAGGCATGAGAAGTCAGGGTCCGTCTCCTCATCTACGAACTCGTCAAGCTCTTCTGCCTTAAGGTCAAGTTGAATGTCTTCTTTAGGTTTTTGGGGCGGGGCAACGGCAGCGTCTGATTTCCTTGGGCGACCACGTCGCTTTTTAGGCGGCGCAGGTTCTGCAGTCTCTTCTACTCCATCCTCGTCCTTATCCTTGTCAACACTTGATCCATCCTCTGCCTTCAAACGCTTCCTAAGGCGTCTGGCTGCACCCTCAAGTTGGTCCTGGTTTTCCTGGGTGTTGGCCGATCTCTCTAGGATCTCGATGCGGGGAAGAGTATCCAATTCATGTTCCTCAATCTTAATCTCTGGGTAAAAGAAGTTCCGACCGCCAAGTTCCTGTGGTTCCGTCACCCCTTCCTCCTCCTGAGTAGCCAGTTTTATAATCTCCGGAAAGGACGTAGTTTCCTGTGTTAGGGGATCATCCTCCATGAGCGCCACTTTTGTTTCCTGTAAAGAGCTCTGCGCTGCACTGACGAACTCGTGTAAAGTGTGGAAGTCTGAGACGATTTTCCAGCAGCGGCCGCATATCCTTTCGTCGCTTTCCTTGGAGATCTGGACGGGGAAGTGCTGGTTGACGATCGTAGTCACCTCCAATTGGTCGCCGCGCGCGGAGTGTACATCTATATAGTCCCCCATCATGGCCGGATACTCGCACATGCAGAGTAAACAGCTAGGAGAGGAATCTATTAAGATAGATAAAGAAAAAGTTTACAATTAGGACCACCAGCTTTAGGGGGAAATTCGATGCGGTCCAGCCGATTCCTTTACTGCCGCTGGCTTACCCATTGCGATTTGTAGACTTTGTTACAGATAATAAAAAGCCATTTAAGTGTTTGGGCGTAAAATGCAGTTTTTATTTACTTTACTAATTTGTTTAAAGCCGCAGTGCAATCAAAACGCCAGCTGTTTTGCAGTTCACAATAGCAGTGCAAGCTGCGGGGCCTTTACCAACACTGCCGATAACGATAGGCGATATCAAATCGGATTTTGGTCACTCTAATCGTTGTGCATTAAAAGTTATTGTTATTATTTACAATATCAAAGAAAAATGACCTGCTAATGCAGTGGGATTGAGTTATTCCATCATAAATTATCAAAGAAAACCATTCTTAATCAATACAATACAACGACAGGGTGAGAAATAGTACATACTATGAAATAAACGAATCGACCATTTGTTTACGTTTTACTTTCTTATTTGCAGAATATACGAATTCCAGAATGTCGGATTTGGGGAAAGATGTGGTAAGACTACTATAAACTGAGTGAAAACAACTTCTAAGTCCTTCGTATCCTTAGGCGAGCGAAGAAGGCTCCAATGGAAGCAGGGAAACCATTTGGTACACCATTGGAGAGCTTGTGGAAATGGTCGAGTGTCCAGGTTGTGGAATATCCATGGTATCGTTCAAAAATCGCTTCGCCCACATCAAGAAGTGCTTCAGCATCAAGAGACGAGGTCCTTTGTACAGGATTTATGGATATGCGGAGTGCAAGTGCGGCTTTCTTATTGCAGACACGGAAAAAGCCCGGAAACTGCATTGTTGTTCGGTAAATAAGCAGTGTGCTTAAGTATTGTAAGTATTACAAGGTTTCTGTTCATTTAGGGAAAACTTCGCCCCTGCAAGCCAATCATACCAACTGAGCCGAAAGTCCCGGTGACAAAACATGCTGAAGAACTAACATCAACTAAAAGGGAACAGGCTTTGCAGCCGTTGATTAGAAATTTTATCAGTCCCATCAAACAACAGGAGTTTCCATCTTTGGATATATCATATTCCAGTAAATATGATCCTAAACCAACATCGAGGCCACGCGTCCGTAACTTTGATAGACCACACAGAAGTCAAGCTCCAAAGGAAGTCTGTGTGTACTCCATAATTCGGAGGAATGGGGCTATCTCAGTGACAGGAAGATCCATCGTTAGGTACCGGGGTGGCAACGAAAACCTTGCCATACTTAAAAGGCGAGAATTAAAAATAAAATACGTATAACATAGTTATGTATAAGTAAACTAAGCTGTAGATAAGTCTGAATATTATGAAAGTAAATGTTGTCTCTTGTATTTATTAAGTTACATTTAATATTTTGCCTTTATTCAATCTTACCGATTGATGATAAGGCATCTATAAGTAATTTTCTTGATTAATGTAAACAAAAATAATTAATTTTGTAAATCAAAAGTTTTTTAAACACCAGCGTATAATGGTGTGTATTTAATGGTTAAAAGAAAAAAAGTGATAAGAAAGAAGTAGTGTAATATAAAAAGTATAAATGAAATTATATAAAGATAGCTATAAATTATGAAAATTCTATTGCATTTTAAATGAAGCGCCACATTACAGTTGAATTAAATTGGTTGGGTTAGGTTGGGTCTCCCACCTGGTCACACTGCACTCCGAGCAAAACAAAATAATCCACGTAAAAAACGTAATATCCCGGCGTTTATTTTTAAAATATCCGATGTCAGCCGCCAGGACGCAGGAATACGATTGCACCGCCAAGTGCAGACTCCGCCAGCATGGAAACGCCATCACCGCCGCGCTGACAAAGCGCTCCATTGACAACCAGAAGCTGGCGTCTTTTATTTTCAAGACTTGCGGAAACTTCGCCAATATTTTAGACGATCTGGTGCGTGGTGAAATTAGACAAGCCGTAGAAGGCAATTCATATGTTATCTTCATCTCGAAATTCTAGGGCCGCTCGGCGGTGCACATGTCCGCCTCCACGGCCAGGTACGAGATTTTGGAGTGGCTGCTGAACCACGGAGCCTACATCAATGGCCAGGACTACGAATCGGGAAGCAGTCCGTTACACAGAGCCCTCTACTACGGCTCTATAGATTGCGCCGTACTGCTGCTTCGTTACGGGGCCAGTTTGGAACTGCTGGACGAGGACACAAGGTGTCCACTGCAGGCAATCTGCCGGAAGTGCGATGACGATGACCTCGCCACGGATTCACAGTGAGTGGGGTGCAGGACGCTGTTGATTTCACACACTTAACTTATGTATCTTCCCATAGAAACGATGTCCTAGTGTGGGGCTCGAACAAAAACTACAATCTGGGCATTGGCAACGAGCAGAACACCAATACTCCGCAGGCGGTGGACTTCTTTCGAAAGTCTAACCTTTGGCTGGAACAGGTGGCACTTGGAGCTTACCACAGTCTGTTCTGCGACAAGAAAGGCCACCTGTATGCTGTGGGTCATGGAAAAGGCGGTCGCCTGGGCATTGGATTGGAAAACAGTCTTCCTGCACCCAAGAGAGTTAAGGTTTCGTCCAAGCTGAGCGGCGACTCCATTCAGTGCATCAGCGTGTCCCGCCAGCACTCACTGGTGCTCACGCATCAATCGCTGGTTTTCGCCTGCGGCCTTAACACAGACCATCAATTGGGCGTGCGTGATGCCGCCGAGCAGCTCACGCAGTTTAAGGAAGTGGTCGCGTTGCGTGACAAAGGTGCCAGCGATCTGGTGCGCGTGATCGCCTGCGATCAGCACTCTATCGCCTACGGCAGCAGGTGTGTCTACGTCTGGGGGGCCAACCAGGGCCAGTTTGGCATCAATTCCAACACGCCATCCATCACGGTGCCCACATTGGTGAGTTGTTTATATTGCTGTACGTCTCTAACATCTTTTTTTATTAGATCAAGCTTCCTGCGAAAACTACAATACGCTTTGTAGAAGCCAACAATGCAGCCACGGTAATTTACAACGAGGAAAAGATCATTACCCTTTGCTATGCAGACAAAACTAGATACATAAAGACCCCCAAGTGAGTTTACTAAATTAAAGAAAATTATATCACAACGATTTGTTGCACACCAGCTACGAAGATCTCAAGAGCATTTCGGTGATGGGCGGCAACCTTAAGAACTCCACGAAGGGCTCCGCGGCAGCTCTCAAGCTGTTGATGCTCACTGAAACTAACGTGGTGTATTTATGGTACGAGAACACTCAACAATTTTACAGGTAAGCCATTCACGCCAGCTTAAGATTTTCTGTTATGACCATATACACTTTTGCAGATGTAATTTTTCACCGATTCGTCTGCACCAGATAAAGAAAATACTCTACAAGTGCAATCAGGTTATGGTGCTTTCCGAGGATGGCTGCGTTTATCGAGGAAAGTGCAATCAGATCGCCTTGCCATCCTCAGCACTGCAGGAAAAGTCTCGGGGCAGCCTGGACAACTGGCAGGACAACGATCAAAACAAAACGGAAATCTCCCGGGAACATGTTATCCGGATCGAGCTGCAGCGAGTTCCGAACATCGACCGTGCCACATACATTTTTTGCGATGAGGGCTTCTCGTCTTTTGCCGTTCTGCAGGAGTCACACACCAAGTACTTTCGGAAGCCATCACTGCCACGCAGGGAGCACAGCTTCAAGAAGCTGCTGCACGAGACTAGCGACTGTGATGCTGTCCACGATGTGGTTTTCCATGTGGACGGAGAGAAGTTCGCGGCCCACAAGTTTATCATTTACAGTCGAGCGCCAGGTCTCAGAGACCTTATTCGTTGTTATCTGGACAAGGATATTTATTTAAATTTTGATCATTTGACGGGAAAGATGTTTGAATTGATATTGAATCATATCTACTCGAGCTACTGGCCAACAGAGGATGGTGAGAAAAAAATAAGGTGTAAAAAATGATTCTTTTTAATAACTCCATAAATATCATATTTAGATATTGACTGTATACAGCAAAGTTTGGGACCTGCGAATCCTCAACAGCGAACTCGCACCTGCGAGATGTTCCTACCTCACCTGGAGAAGTTTCAACTAGTCGAGCTGACCAAGTACGTACAGAGCTACGTGCGTGACCATCAATTTCCACTGCCCAATGCCCGAAAACTTTTCAATCGCTTGTATCGCTCCGATCATCCAGAGTTGTACGATGTGAGAATTGTCTGCAAGGACGGAAAAGTACTAGGGGCTCATAAATGTATGTTAGTGGCACGTTTGGAGTACTTTGAGATGATGTTTATGCACTTGTGGGCGGAACGCTCGTCTGTCACCATGGAAGGTGTACCCGCGGAGTATATGGAGCCGGTTCTCGATTACCTGTACAGTCTGGATAACGAGGCTTTTTGCAAGCAGGGTTATCTGGAGACATTCCTCTACAATATGATAACCATTTGTGACCAGTACTTTATTGAGTCGCTGCAGAATGTGTGCGAGTCTCTAATCCTGGATAAAATCAGCATAAGGAAGTGCGGCGAAATGCTCGAGTTTGCCGCCATGTACAACTGCAAAATACTACAGAAGGGCTGTATGGATTTCATTTGCCAAAACTTGTCCCGCGTGCTTTGCTATCGCAGCATTGAACAATGTGATGGAGAGACTCTAAAATGCCTAAATGATCACTATCGAAAGATGTTCAAAAGGGTGTTCGACTACAGACAAATAACTCCATTCTCAGAGGCTATAGAAGATGAGCTGCTGCTCAGCTTTGTGGACGGGTGTGATGTGGACTTAAATTATAGAATGGATGCGGTTTGTGCTTAACAATTCTATCATTGATCTCGGTTTAAAGACATTTTCTTTCTTTGTAGGAATCAAAGCTTAAGCAGGCCGCCAAACACAAACAGAAGGATTTGCGCAAGCAAGATGCCCGGCACCAGTATGAACAGCAGGCCATATCAAGCATGATGAGATCTCTTAGCATAAGCGAATCGACTCAAGGGACAGAAGTGCCCTCATCACCCCAGGATAGCGCTCGCAGCGAGGACAAAAACTGGTCTCGTGTGGTCGACAAAAAAGATCAAAAGCGAAAACTGGCTGAAACCGCATTAAAAGTGAACAACACACTTAAACATGAGGATCCACCGACTCAAGAACTGGTACCCATTGAAAGGAAGCCCCTGAAAGAGCAAACACCTCCGCCGCCATCGCACGAAACTGAACCCACAACACCATTAAGCAAAAGCTACAACCTCGATTTTAGCTCCTTGACTCCTCAGTCGCAGAAACTTTCGCAGAAGCAACGGAAGCGTCTTTCCTCCGAGTCAAAGAGTTGGCGGACTAATAACCCACCCCTAGTGGAACAATCCTCCACTCCAGTGGCTGTTCCGAATGCCTGGGGCGTAACAACCACGCCATCGGGTTCGTTCAATGACTCATTTACTTCTCCAACCACTGGAAGCAGCACGGATCCCACTTCATTTGCCAATATGATGAGGGGACATGCCACATCCTCCACCACACCCACGGACCAAAGCCAAAGCTTCTCGCGCATCTTGGCGGATGAAAAAAGACAGAGGGAATCCTATGAGCGCATGCGGAACAAATCTTTGGTACACACGCAGATTGAGGAGAGGGCAATTGCCGAATTGAGGGAGTTCTACAACGTGGACAACATTGATGATGAGACTATAACCATTGCCCGAGTGTCCAGACCCAGTGATATCAACTTTAGCATATGGCTGAGGCAGTAAATTGGTACAGGTAGCTTAGTTGTGTGAAGTGTTTGTCCTATAGTTTTTGTTTTTATTAGAGTGTTCGGACTGTTTGTGTTTTTAAAGCGATTTACTGCGACCGGGGCATCAAATGTAGAACTCGGATCCGCCTGCAAAGAAGCTCTTGCTATTTATTTATATTCAAAACCAAATGCAATAGGATATTGGACGGCACATTGGGTAACAAACTTTATTGCATGAGCATATAGATAATACAGATAGATATAGATATTTACAAGCTGGGGGACACACACTCAACAATGAGGCAACAAGACAAGTGACGAATAAATAGCCATCTAAGCTTAGCTAAACCGAACCGAACCCGAAATAAACCCGTTGCTTATGCAAATGAGAACACGATGAACGAAGGGGATTGACACAGAGCGAGTGGTGTGGAGATGAAACTGGACGAGAAGATGTGGGCGATGGATGTGGCGGCTTGTTCAGAAGCACTCCTTACGAAAGGCAAATCCGTACTGGTCGCACTTGTATCTCAACGTTTTGGCCAACTGTGGTGGGCCGCAGTAGAAGACGGTGACCTTTCCCTTTTGCTGGGCCTGCAGCTGCTTGAACACCTTATCCCAGTTGGGCCTGCCGGCATTGGTGCGGGTTTTCAGACCCGTGATCAGATCCCGCTTGCCCTGGTAAGAAAATTCATGAAGAGTTTAGAATAGCACTGATATTGAGGCATATGTTTTGCGCCTACCTTTTCGTGCAGTAAGTCCAAAGCTAGTTGGAGACCCACTGCCTTCATGTCGGTTCTTTGCAGCGCACTTGTTATGTACATGTGCATGTCCAGGAATCTGTGGAAAATTCATTGACAATCTTCGCACAATACATGCTAACAGCTAACACTCACCGCTCCATGGCACCGCCCAGCTCTGCCTGCTCGATCTCCAGCTGGGACAGCAGATTGACGAACCACTCGAAGGATCTTTGATCCCTGTTGATCCAGAAGAAGTCTACCTTCCGCAGATTCATCACAGACTTGGGTATCTCGCTGGCCCATTCGAATTGGCATCTCGGGCAACTGTGCCGAGCTTTCCAGTACCGATGCATGATGGACTATTTAGGATTACACTATTATATGCGTTCATGGACTACACAAGACATATTATACCTGCAGAATGGAGGCAAACGGTGTGACTCCGATGCCCGTGCCAATTAACACCGCGTGCTGAGCGCCAAAGATGTGACTTGAGGGTGCTCCATATGGGCCATCGATAAATATCTGTGTGGAGAATTAGTAAGTTAGCATTAGGATTAGGTTAGTGGGTTAGCCCTTGTTGGCTTTTGGTATGTGTGTTGGTGTAACCCGCACCTCCATGACTCCCGCATCAAGTGTCACTTTGCCACCGCTGTTAGTTGTGGAGCTACCAGTTGATCCCCCACCACCTCCTCCGGTTCTGTTATTTATGGAGGCGGACAGGGAGCGCAGGAATGTGGGTCGTCGCAGAATAGATTTTCTGCTAGGCGATCCCGTCTGTGTTTGGTCCTTCGGTTGGAGCAATTAATGGTTTAGAAGAGTTAATTGGTAGGTCAGTCAACCGAGTACTTACCTCCAACGGCTTGGATGCCCCCTCGGCGGATAAGCTTAGCCTGGCCAACTGCAACTTGTCCGCTGAATCCATCCTCGAACTCAGTTGACCCTGTTCGGCTCGGCTAGCTGGACTTGCTCCATTGGCTTCTCCTGCTGCCACCTGATGCTCTCGCTCCTCCATGCTGGGCGTCTTGAAGGCGATGATAGTGGGCTTGGTACGCATGTATCGGAAACTCTGCGCCAGCGACTTGTTTTGCGGACTGAGGTAGGCCAATCCCACGCTGTTGTTCCTTGCGCGACGCACCCGCTTCTCATCAAAGGCAGACTCGGATTCAGAGCGACCCAAAGCTCGAAGTCTGTGGATTACGATGCAAGTCTAGAAAAGGTACCATATTTAAAGCATATACTTACGCCTTGAGGCGACTCCGCTTTTTGCTCTTCACACTGATGTCCGGCAGAGAAATGCTCTTCTCCAGCGGTCTCTGCTTCAAGTTGGAGTCCTCCCGCTCGCCATCAGCAATGAAAGCTCCGTTTGGGATGCCCTTCTTTGGGTCCACTGCCTCCTTTCTGGAGAATGTCCGCTGCAGAGTCTTCTTGATGCTGCGTATGCGGTTAACTCCAGTGGCTGGAGGATCGATAGGAGCTCCTGGCGCGGGCTTGCGGTTCTGTCGGGGCGGACGCACTGGCGGCACAGCCTGCACTCCCAAATTCTTGGCCAGGAAATCAGTTTGCGGCGTTGCTGATCTTTCTCCGGCTATCGCAGGGTTGCGAGCTTCGTTGAGGAGCATGAAACTGGGCGTGGGAATGGCGTGCATGTGTTGGGGAATCTCTTGCGAGGAGCCACTTTGCTGCAGCTTTTGCTGCTCCCGCTCAAAGTAGCGGTACAAGCGATTGGTCCACTCGCCCACAGTGCGTATGTGTAACCACATGTAGTCCTCCTGCTCGGGCGCCGAACTTATAGTAAATGGATGCCACTCATAGTTGGCAATGGCCGGTATGTTCACGAAGACATAATCGCCGGGACGGAAGTTAAAATGATGTGGTCGCTTGATCACCAGATGCACCACCTTCGAAGGCAAAAGCAATCCGGAACTGATGTACGTCTTGCCGTGCTCTCCCCTCATCCAAATGAAGCGAAGAGCCCTTTCCACTATGTAAACGAGTCCTGGGAGCAGGAACCACTTCCAGAAGTTGGGTCCATGGAAGAGGCACAGTATCCAGAAGGGCACATAAAGCAGATGCGTCCAATAGAAGACTTCGAAACTGCCTTTCCGCCGTACAAAGGGCTGGGAGCACACGAACATCACCACCAGGATGGCAAGCAGAGCTACTCCCGTGGGATTGGCACATCCTGGTATCAGGCCAAACAAACCGGGACGATCTGTGAGTAGCCATTCCCCTATGGTGTAATGACCCGCATTTATGTTTGGATCGTTGATCACGATGATGGAAAAGTTGAACAGATGCATTATTGTATGAATCAAGCTCAATACGGAGATCGTGATGCCCGTCAGTTTGTGCAGATAGACGTGGTGATCCAGTGGCAGGTACGAGGACAACCCACGACCCCTGAGGTAAGTCAGTGAGTGCCGCAGCATAAGTACAAGGACCCAGGCACAGTTGAAGTTCAGGCATTGTCCTAAAAGTAAATTAGTAATTGTAGTTAATTATACCTATCAATTAATTGCAGATCAGTACTCACCACAAGCTCTAGCTATGATGACGAAACCATTACTGGCACGATACTGGATAGCGCGGGATATGAACAAGCACAGATTGACGGTGATGTAGAAGAAGAGATATGTGACAAACACCTGGTTGTTCTTCATGTAGGCCAGCGAGAACTGATGGGGCAGGGAGTTCCAGAATCCGCTCTTCGCTGCTCCTCCCGCCTGCCGATCCTCTGCGATGGGCACTAACCAGCGATCGATTCTACGAAATGGAATTTCGTTAGTTAAAAGATCTATGTATCTTCAGGCAGAACTCACGTTATGCTCAGGTTCTCCAGTAGGCCACCGTGCTTATGGAGCTGGTTCTTTAGCGCCTCGTAGGTGATTTCACCACTATTGTGCGGATCAGCATCCTCGAACATGGCACTGGTGAGATCCTCGATCTGGTCTTCGGAAAACTCCATGCCGTTCTCTTTGATGCAGTGCCGTATAACATCGTGCAGCTCCTTGTGCTGAATGAGTCCGTCACCTGGTAGATTGAAGATGGATGGTTGAGTAGAGATTCTCTAGTTTATTCTGCAAACCCACCATCTATATCATAGACCTTGAACAGAAATCGAATCTTGTCATCTGCCGACTGACCAGAGAACTGGTGTATGGCATCAATGAACTCCTGCAGCGAAATGGAACCCGAGTTGTCCTTATCGAAGATTTGGAAAACCCGCTCTGTGAAGAAAGGCTAAATCAAAGGAAAATGAATTAACATATGTATCTGCTTGTTTGAACCATCATTTCAAAATACTTTGACTTGTTTTGCTAACTCACATTCTTTGAGGTAACTATCTTCTGGAACTCCTCCCGCCGAATCTCCTGCTCGTTGCCCACTGTAGTACGGAAAAGCTGCTCCAACCGCGCCAGCGAGCTCTTGTCGAATCCGGTCCTTGGCCGGGAGTTGGTCAGATGAGAGATGAACTCCATTACCTGGTTGGTGGAAACCAAATTGCTTCCATCCAACTCAATCAGGCGGTATAGCTTATCGAGGATCTTGTGGGTGAATTTGGGAATGGATCACAATAAATTCCGAGCATTGTGGAAACTACAATACTTACCCCTCTGGTATGCCAGATGTCGCGAAAGTTCTTGAAGGAAACCCTCTTGTTCTCACCGCAGATCACATAGGCCACCGATTCAATTTGCTCGGCAAAGTCCATCTGGCGATCGTCCCTGCAAGATTCACAAGACAGATCTCAATATAGGTAAACATACATTGGTACTCCCACATATCTTGGCATTGATACACAAAGAAAACATTTACCCAGAATACGATATTCTGAAAATCCATCAAAGATCATTTTGCCGTGAGTCATTCGACTGGTTAATTGGTTTTCAAAACAATTAATGCTTTCATTGATAAGAAGTATATTAAACTGAATCACTCAATGAGATATTATCGAAAATATTATTGAGAGAACTGGATTTCACATTAAATTGTCTTCGCATTCAATTGCCTCCTTCCACTGACACATATTTTCCAACTTTATCTTTACTGATTCCATTTGCTGATTTACATGTGTACTCCATCAGCACTTGGCAGTCGCGAATGCCAAATTATTTTGATTAGTGTTTGCGTTGCAAAAATTAATATATTTACAATGTGCGATGATGTTATTCGCTTCGATGATGTCGTATTGGGCTCTTAATTGTTTAAAGCACTTGATAAAAATCCGTGTCAGCGGTTTCATTATTTTCTGTGCACAAGATACGTCGCCTGCCGATCCCGATACCAATCGCCTAACCCGCATCCCCAGATATCGCTGCTGCTCGCACTATATTTGTATTTGAATGACTTCATTACGACAGGCAGCCAATGACAGTTTCTGGCTGCAGAGCAGTCCAGGTGCCCAGTTCCGATCCGCAGCCAACTTTAGAGGCTGTCGAGGCACGCGGACTATGTTAGCTGTTGTATATGTTAACACACGGCGCAGATAGCATCGCCATGGGCAACGGACATCGGCATCGTCTGGGAACGGAGCTGGCATCTGGCATCTGGGGCTGCGATGTGATGTGGCATGGGGCTTCTGGTCGTCGCAGCTGGAATGGAATGCCTGGAGCACGCCAGCCAGGTGCGTGTGTGGATCGGACTCGATCGTATGGCTATTTTTTCTTTATTTCTTTGCCTTTCCGAAGGCGAGCTAATTGTTTTGGCACCGTCGCAACATCATCAGCAGCGATCTCTGAGGAGCAGGAGGATACCAAGGAAGCAACTCCACCTTCGCCAGCAAACCAACCCACACTTACGTTAGCCGACCCTTGAGGTGCTCGATCCAGCGATCTTGCAGGAGATAGCCATTCCGCTCGAGATCAAACAGCTGGAAGAGCTTCTGCTGGAATTCCTGTAAGCAAGACCGAAAAACAAGTTGTAAACCGCTGGGATTTATGCGTCTCCCGTTTCTGGGCAAGTGTTAATTAATTTACGTTCGTATTGTTTGTAGAAGCATTTGTTTATGCCCCGCAACCAAAGATTTATATATGTGCACGGAGCACAGTGTTTACCCCAGTGGCTGACCCACGTAATGAGCATAATCAAGAGTGTTCTGGTCCCACGACTGGGAACTATGGGGTGATTCGAACTATGGGAATCGAACTATGCGGTAGTGATGAAGACGAATGGCATAAATTAGACGCTTATTAATATCTTAATGGCATTCGAGCTCACGATCCATGAGCGCCCAGCATTGTCTGCAAATCGAAGCGCAGCGCTGGGTCTTTTGCATTTGGTCACAGTTGTTGTGGCGATCTCCCATCTTCCATCCCCCGGCGATGATGAAAAATGTGCATATTTAACGGATGAGCCCTGACTGGTTAAACGGCTTTCGGGGAGCCCATAAAAACAAAATGCTCGTGGTCGATCGTACGGAGCCGAAACCAAATAAACACCAGCTCAGCAAAAGCTGAGCCCATCAAGCAACCCAAAAACGGGTTTTGCGATCGACCAGCGATCGGGTAAAGGACCACAGAATAAGTGGCACAAGGTCAGGGCGCTCCAGAGCGTCACTTTCCGAGACCCATATTCATTACCATTCCCATAAACTTGCATCCATTCGATGATGTAATTAATGGCGAAGCACAAGAAACTAAGTTGCCCCAAATGTTTCATCAACAGAACGTAAATTTAATTAAAAATGGTAAAAGGAAGCAGAAAGTGGCACCACTATAACATTTAGGGACGGACTCACCTCGTCCAGGAATAGCTTGCGGAAGGCCTCCCTGGTGTGTTTGCCTTCGCCCTCGTCGAAAAGTGCACTGCACTCGGATATGAGTAGCCAGCGTTGCTTCTCCCGGCGCGCCTCCAGCTCCATGGAGCTGCAGTTCTTATCTAAATTGAGGTTGTATCGTTCCATGTACAAATTTGATTGCCGCTGATTCGGATTCGCATTTCCATTTCCATTTGCACTGCCAATCGCTTCCTGCCTGTTAACGCTTCCAATTAGAATACTTGGCGAACTGGCCACGATTGGGCCAGCATTTGCCGCCGGTTCATCAGCACTTGCATCCAGTGCATCCAAATCGAGTACGGCCGCTTCGCTGGTATCGCTGCTATCTCTGATATCAGCTCGCTCTGGCTGCACTTCCTCCGTTTTTTCCTCGGCGGAATCGCGTGCTCCATGCAAACGCTCCAGATACTGGGCAGCCTGCTGGAGCACGTGACTCACAACCGTGGGCGCTGACTGCTGGTTGATGGGTTGCTGGGCAGGAGTTTGCGACTGGGGCAGCTCATCCGAGAAGGATACTTTTTTGGGTGAACGTGAGGGCGTGGCGGGAATCTCCAGGGAACGACTGGACGACACTGAACCGCGATGGTTGTTCGACTCCTGGTCCGCGTTCATGTTTTTCGAGGGGGGGAAACTAAGTTGGCCAAAGGGGAATCACCTGAATCACGTGACACGCACTTTTAACACATGCCAATGAAGTGGGCTACTATAAGGACACACGATTACACAGGAGCAACACCTCGATGAGATTTTGGTAGTAGTAGCTCCGATTTAGCACTCACGTACTCCACTTGCCAAAGGAGAAGCAGACACTTTTTCTATGTGTTATCCTCAGCAAGGAGTGTATTATGCAGCAGCAACGTCGGAAATCAGTATAGCACTTCACTTTCCAGCTCACCACATGCCAAAGGTGTGGGAGTGGCCACTAATGGGTGGGTGATCCTTGCGTCGGAGTTCAAAACACGGCGGCAACACGACGACGCGACACAGGTAAGAAGCAACACCAATCGGCGGCAGCGGCGAGCAGCAACTGAAAGCGAAAGCCAGGCAGGTGAGGTGAGGGCCTCGGATCGGATCGGAGCGCTATGGCTATGGTCCGCTGTATTGGTGAGCGGGACTGATCGCTCGGATCGTACTGAGCCGATCGGTGGTCGACGCTTTGGAAAACGCGTTTGCCCAATATCGGTTCAATATTTCAGGCTTCTGCCAGCCAGCCAGCCAGCTAGCGAGTTTTTAGAATGGACATGCAATGTCCCAGCCGATACAGTACGCACTATGTGCGAGTGTGTATCTTTGCATCTGTATCTCCATCTTCGTACGACTCATAAAATGGCTGCTCAGATAGATGATTGCCCCGAGTGTTTGCCAGTGTGTGTGTGTTCGTATGAGATTGATATTCTAATTTGGTTTTTGCGACTCATACCGCGAGTTGTGTGTACTTATTCGATAAGGGCTGCAAATAATTCAGGTGTCGCGATCTCGACGTCTTCATTTTTTAATTTCAATGCCCGTGTTTCGTAACAATCAAACTTGTTTATGTGCCGCAGCTGTCGAACGTGTCTATTTCCGAATTCCCACCCAGAGTGCACGGCACATACCGTCGCCTTTGTTACGAACTGCAATCGGAATTGGGTTTAAGTTTGGCTTGCGTTTTGGGATTTGGCACTACTCATCGCATAATGGGTCAATGGCAATGGGTCACGCCAGTCAGTTGGCCAGGAAGTGAGTGCGTGATTGGGCCAACGTAGCCAGCCACTTGTGGCCAATTCAATCGTATTCGAGTGCTCTAAGCGGTCAATCCGGCCCAAGGTCGGGCCAACACTTCCCCACCCGCCAAATATCGGATACTTTCAACATCTTATTGTTATCGAGTCGTTGAACTACCCCCCCCCCCCCCCCACCGACAAGATTCCCCCACCCACAGCGATTGCAGCGCCTTGAACGCTAGTGAAGTTGAAGTTGAAGTTGATGCTGGAGCTGGGAGCTATGAAGTCTCCGCCAAAGGGCAATAATATAGATACTTTGTAGAGCAACAGCTATGACTCGTGTCTTGTTTTCCTAAATGTTGCTACTTTGTTGCCACACTGAGAGAAATGTTTAATAGCTGGCATAAGAATGGTTTCTGAAAGCCTTTATGTTGGAAAATACATTATATGAAAGCTCGTAACTGTATTTTTCGAACCTAATCAATTTGAAAATGTATAATTAGTACAATATTAGTGAATATAACTTTCTATGTGTTAGCTATGATTTATTTTGGTAGCAGAAAGTTATAATTCAACCTAACTTAATTTTTGCTGGCACTTGGTAGCTGGGTTTTCAAAGTTTGCTGTGTTCTTTTATCTGTTTATTGAATGCTGTTGGAGCATCTTCAACAAAATTATAGAACAGCAATTGTTATAAATCATAAAGCCCATAAAACTGATGACTAATTAGGCAATATATTTTTCTGCGTGCATTAAGCGGGTCGATCTGCTGATTAATGTTCGACAGCGGCCTTTGGCTTTTGTTTACGGGTTAGTGCCCCACACTGAATCGGATTGAGATACATATTTAGCATCGAATTCGGATTCAGATCGTTTCCGCCTTCGCTTCACACTCTGCTAATCCACGGTGTGCTGCATGTGTAAGCTCCTTGTATGCGGTATCTGGTATCTGGCGAGTGCTATCTGGTAACTGAGATACTTAGTATCTCACATCCGCTGCGCTTAAGACGGCTTTACTCACCTGTCCGGCAAGGCTTTTATGGCCATTGTTAATTGCTGAAATTGGCATTCCCAATCACAGCGGGCGACACTCTTGGTCAGCAAGTCGCATTCAATGCCCGCTGGTGGCCAGGGAATTGGCCACTGGCCATTAGACATTAGACACTATCCACTGCCATCCACTAACCACTTCCAGACACTACTGGTCATTGGTCCCTCATTGTGATGGCAGTGGTGGCGCTGCAATTGACACCGCTGCGGCCAATTAAGCCCGCAGTTACAGCTGCAAAATATACAAAGACAGAGACAGGAATAGAAACAGAGATAGAGACAGGGACAGAGACAGAGACATCCGCGAATTCGTGCGCCGGGTGGTCCATCTGCAAAACGAATCCCCGACTGCTGGCATGCAGATTGATTTGCTCGGCAAACGTTCGCCGCTTGTGGGCAATTTTCCAAGTGGCCGGCGACGAGAGCAGTGTCATCAATTTAAATTAAGTTCCAGCTTTTTATCGCCACTCGGCGGACCAGTATCCACGCCATTCTCCAACTCCATCGCCAAGTTGCCCAGGTCTTTTGCAGACTCCTTCTCCAGCACCGTCATCATTATCCAAAACATGTCATTAGGCGGCCTCAAGATGCCCGAGTACCAGAATCCTGTTCTGCCGGCGACTGTCTTCGCTATCAACTTGGAATTCCAGCTCCCAGCTTCGTGGCAGCGACGCCAGCGGCGGAGCAGCAGCGCAGCAGAGCGTTGCGTGCAGCGGAAATTGGCCAGATACAGATACACTTCAACTCGGTTTCAGACTCCGCAGAGCCGCAGACGCGCTTACATCGATCGGTTTCGCCTAATAAAGCGACCGCGATCGCCACGCTAATTAAAATAATTGAAATTTCTCACGGGAAACGCGCATCGCGACACTTGCAGGGCATCCTATGTCCACTCTATATATCCCCATACCCCATTCGCCATCCCAATGCCATTCTACTTCCCCATCCTCTGCGATATCCGTTGCTAGTGCGGCTAATTGCAAATTGCAACATGGACATGTGGACATGTCCAACAATCGAATTGACAGCTGCTTTACCCCTGGCACATTTGATGGACATTAACATGGATCATCGTCCGTTGTCCCATTCGTGCTCCTCCACTCGCTGGCGCTGGCAAGGATTCCAGCATAAATGCATAAATTTCATTAGTCGCTGACAGGACGGTGCCAGCTAGTGTTGAGTCCCTAAATTAAGTGGACGGGTCAACTGAGTTATTCCAAGCTCTGATTGAGACCGTTAACCCATTGTTGGCCATATTCCTGGGCATACTTATGTATTTAATGTATTGATACTTTTATTTAATATTTAAAATGACACTATTCATATCAGTAAAAGATCAGTTAGAATCAGGTTGGTTTAAGGGGAAGCTTAGTTTTTCTCCATATCCTGTGATAATATCCTGTGATGATATTCTGATAAAAAAATAACAAATTTCCAAAATTTGTACATCAAAAGCACAATTTTCTGTTTCTTCCATTGGAAATAGTAAATTCATAGTAAAATATTAATAAAAGTATTCTTAATAATCTTTTTGATTTTTTTCGAAAGAAATGATGAACATAATAATAACATAATATTATTATTAACCAATTGTAAAGGCAGAATCGTAAGAGAAATATTGTTTAAATAGGCTTCAAGGATTTTCCAACTTCATTGCGATTTTACTGAAACCAAATCTCTTTAGTTCCCTCAGAAAATGGGTTAATGGTGCCACAGGAAATGGCGACCACAAATAAAAGTAACTAAACGCAGAGTTCCACAAAATATTGTTGCCTGCGATCGTGGATCGTGGCATGCGCACTCTGATCGAGATCGCAGCGACAGATAGCGGAGCAAAGTTACGATCATACATATGCATATAGAGTGGGGCCTCGATGCCCCAAAGAACCCCACCACCTTCTCCATATCCTCGCCTTTGGGGCCGTAAAGTTGTCGAAAATGATTTGCAGATCAAGATTTGTGCGCACAATTTATGTGATAACCCACTAAGAGCAGTGGAGTAAGACAAAAAAAAAAGTTGCAATACCAATGGTCCAGATCGGTCCACTCTCCCTGACCATGTCCTGCTCCTTCCGATCCTCCTACAGCGTCCAATTAGTGCGTAGACTCCAGTTTCATTCGAAATTCATGGACAATTGTTAGTGCCTCCGTGTAGCCGCTAATAATGACGCCTTTAAATGTGCAATAACAATTTTTGAGGCGCGCAAAAAGTGACTACTATATATATTCTCATATATATATATATATATTATACACTGCATTCGTGTGCGTGAGCTTAAGTACCGCCCATAGGCCAGCAAACCAGCTACTGCTGCAGTGACTCCCCCTCAAAAGCCCCCCAACTTCGCGTTCCAGACGATCTACAAAAAAGTTGCTCATGAGCTACGTGAGTTTTTTACTGATCAGCTAGCCGAGAGCAGAAGATTGACTTTGATCTGTTGGTGGTAATGGGTAATGGGTAATGGATAATGGGCCAGCCTGAGTGCACTTTTCACTTAGCCTGGCCAATTGGCATCCCAAATATGACTCATAAAGTGTGGTATCTACAAAGTTGCTTAAGTCACGTTACGTATACGCACCGTGTGCCCACAAACATCTCAGCGGAATTCAATGATAATATGATAATGAGCACGTTGATAGATTGCCTTGACATTTTATCATCGACTCAACTTTAAATGGAGCTGTTAAGGGGAGAACTTCATTTACTCGTGATTTTGTTAGCAGATTGCCAAATTAGGTGAAAATCCGTGCAACAACTATGCAATGTAATGCAGTGGGTGGAGTAAACATTGGTTGTCATGAGAATCACACCACCCACGACTTTTATCAATATCTGCGATAATGATGGATCCCAATGGAAATTTCTTTGTTTGTTGCTCACATTAATGGGAATGTAGTTGAGTCATTGATTAAACTTTCCACAGTTGCTAAACAGAAAAAAAGTACAAGAATATGTGACATAAAGTTACTTCTACTTTAAATAATACCATGTTTATAATTGAAAAGGTATATAAATTTGTATAAAATTGTTGTAACCTTTTCTACGCCCTGAAGGATTTATAACCCTGCTCCAGTCAAATGAACTGTCAATCTTGCGGTCGTAATCATTAATCAATTTAATGCACTGCGTTTGGCTGATTAAAATTGGGTGCATGTCCGCCTTCAGTCAACCAAATTAAGCCCTTGGGAGTGGCCCCAGCCGCCCAATTGAAATGCCAACTCATGTCCGGGGACATGGGATTTGGAGTTGGACCACAAGCTTGGAGGTTGGAGCTGAAAAGCCAAGACCGCCCGGTCGACAGGCGAACAAAGTGTGTGTCAGTTGCAGTCAAGTGGAGCCATAAAGCTCCACGATCCCACAGATCGACGGTGGCGATGTCAGCTACTGGCGATCAGTCACCGGCGAACGGGAATTGGATTGGGATTTGGATTTGGATATGGATATGGATGTGGTTTTGGATTCGGTTGTGGGCGGTTTTCGCTTTTGGATTTATGGCCTGCCCAACGTCAGCCTAATGAGCAGCCTGCATCCATAATGCCGGCCCAAAGAGACATTGAGCATTGGAAAAATACAGTAAAAAAATATATGGGTAAAATAGAAAAAGAAAAAAGTCAATTGGATTAGATTAGACGGCGCAGCTGTCGTGACAGGTTGAGCGCTGAGTTTGGAGCTAAGAGCTGGGAGCTTGGAGCTTGGAGTTTGGGAAACGGGCACGAATGAGAATTTATGGCCAATGCCAGCCGAGCTGGATCTTGGCCAGATTTAGAGCTCTGGCTGCGTGCAGGGAACGCAATATGTTATAATGACTTCATTACATACAAAAAATAAGCAACAGGAGTCGCAACGTAACGCTGGCTGGAAAATTGCAATAAAAAACGCGGCTTTATTTTGACTTTTTCCCTGCCAAATTTGGCCGCCTTGATTCGTCGCATAATTGGCAATTATCGTGGCAGATCGAAACGTGGGCGATATCCCCCATTTCAATAGCTATTTTTTTTGTGTGTGGGTTTATCTTTTGCTGCTTTTTCCTCGATATAGGTGGCACGCAATCCCTGCGGGTTGTCTTTGTATCTGTCAGGATTTATGCACTAATGCACTTCATTTCGGCTCATTGTTTATTGTGGCTGTGGGCATGGTCAGGTGCGGTTAGCGGCCATTTATTAATTGCAAAAACCATTCACTTTGCCTCCAGTTGCGCCGATTTAGCCTTAGGCCTCCAAGTGAATGGGACCGAAAAAAAGAAAAAACAAACATAGAGGAGAAACAAAAATACAGCCAAACTCCTGCACGCACATTTGCATTTTGTGGCTGAAATTAGCGTCTAATTGGAGTTTACACGCTGCATATTTTATTCGCAAATAAATTGTGTTTTTGCAGCGCCCGCTTTTTGGGGATTCGATTCGATTTGATTTGATTTGATTTTTCTATTTGCTGCTTTTTGCCTTTGCCAATTGCCATTTGCCGAATTTGTCAGCGTTTCTCGCTCTCTCAATCTGAATAGGCCCCAAGTCAAGTGCTGCGGGCCATTCACCACGCACCAATATTATTAAATCACAGCGCAAACACCTGCAATGGCTGCTCGACTTTGGCCTATGCGGCGTATGCGTGATTTATAATTGCGAGCCACTAACACCAATGCGTCGCACACACTCGCGTGCATTTGAACACACTCAGACACACACGCACACACACACACATACACCGGCACAGGTGCACGCAGGTAGGCGTGTTCATTAGACGGCCTTAAAAACGCACACACTCCAAAATGGCGACCATATCGCCATCGTGCCTCACAGCCAACTTATAAATTGAGCAACCAAGAGCCAATCTCGCAAGTGACACAAATCGCACGGGGCGCAGGTGGCGATCGCCCAGATTCATTCGATGAGATCACCACAAGTTCCCAGGAGCCCAATCGGATCCGCATTCCATTTGAACCTTATTGAATGATAACCTTAAATAGGTAAAAAAAAAATGATTTTGATCTAGCCTAAATCTACTATAAAAGTTATCAAGATAAAGATTAGCAAGAGTATGTAAAAAGTATATAGAACTGCCTTTGAAGATCTTCAATTTCGTGATATACAACCGAAATTCAACGCAAGAGACTAGTTAGTTTGAACTTTTTTTTATTTAAATGTAGATTGGTTAGCACATAAAATACATCCAATTCTTAGCCATTCTCTTCGCTGTTCTGGAAGATATACTATTTAAAGTTTCAATATTAAAATTTTGCATTTGCATTTGCATTTGCATTTTGTTTGCTAAGTATCTAGCTGAAATCTAGAATCTGAGTCGGTTTCATGAGAGCACCACAGTTATTTGTGAAATTCAAACTCAGCTACGAGATACTTTTATGGAATTCGCACCTGCACAATGTGGATGTATTTCAGAGATCTTCCCCAGAAATCGGATGCATGGCATGTCGCCAGCAGATGGAAGCATCTTAAGCATCTCCAGTTACTGCTGCTCCTGCTCCGTTTTCAGCGTGTTGAACAAGTGCTTGGGATTCGGTGTGAAGTGAAGTGGAGTGCATTGGAGTTATCTCTGAGCTGTGCTTTCGGTGGCTTCGGTGGCTTCAGTTCCACTGGCGAGTGACAGGCGGTGGCTACCAGCGGGCAGCTGGAAATTCGATACGCCATTTGCTGCTCCGACTAATCCCGACGCGATTCGGGATGCACTGCCCACTCTGGGCTGGCATTTTCCAATTAACTTCGCATTAGCCACCGCCCAAAGATGGGTTCCACGCAAATATTCATATTCCACTGCTGCCGGCTGTCAGTCGGAGCCATGTAACGTCATCCGGGAACATGACAGACGCGGTCTAATCCCGCATCCACGGCCATATCCGCGCCAGCGTTTGGCCAGCAAAATTATTAACGCCATTAACGGCAATAGAAATATTTGTGCAGGCCACTCGAAGACGCCCAGCCCCCCAACCACCCCGCTTAATAATATCCAAACGAGTTCCACGGAGGAAGGAGGAGAAAATTACAAGTCATGGCTACAAGCGCCTGCGACTGTGGCCCACAAATGTGACTAATGGCATTTCTGAATGCAGATTCAGCCGGGGGATATTCGATGGTCCCCAAGGGGGGCGGTGCAGCCAACTCCTTTGCAGTTCTTTAAGTTTATAGGCAACAATTTTTAACGCCTTGCCAGCGTGACCAAGGCTACACTGCCACAAAACTATGGAATTTGCAAAGTTGTAGAAAATGCAGATATTTATGGATATGTTCTTAGGTGACCAATCAAAATATTCCACTTCTTTATCCTTTAAAACTCATTAAACATACTTAAATTCACATATTTATTAATATCAGATCAATTAGTTTCTCCCAGTGCAGCGGATTCCGTGTGCGTGTGCTTTTCTGCAGCGTCATTAATTTTGCCATGAATTGACAAAAACATCATAAACTACTTGTTGAACAGAAAATCCACTTCGGGCGACAGCATCCCAGCATCTCGGCAATCCAGCCCACGCGCCAATGGAGCCAATATATAGGCCGGCGTAGCCAGAGATCGGGAGTTGGGTGTTGGAACTTGGGATGGATTTGGGAGGTGGAGATGCAAGATGGAAGATGCGAGATTGGAGACTGTTGCCGCCCGGCAGGCTCATGTTCGACGCTCCGTCTGTGGGGAGCGGCTGGCTCATAAATATGCCAATGACTTGGCCCCCATCCGCTGATCCCCCCTCCGATCTTCACCAAGTGACCTGCAGCTGGAGGGCTTATGCCAAATTAATGAGTCCAAAGAATGCAATCTCCGCCAGATCATCGTGCTGTGATTCAGTGAAGGAGTGGCACAGATTGCGGTAGTAAATTGGGCAAACCTATAAATGTAACTTATAGTCTTACTTACAAATAAGTATCCTTACCATAAGAACGCTATTTAAGTAAAGACCAGACTGCCTTAAAGAAACTCATCAATGAAATCCATAACATATAACATATAAACATAAAAACGAGAACCGTTTGAGATTACCTATCTATAACATAACTTTTTATATCTCGATCTATTAGATTTAAGATGCATCTTCACTGTTTTATAGCAGTTGATTGGAAATATTAGCGCTATTTTAACGAGACTTTATTCGCTTTGCACAAAATAAACCATTAAAAACAAACACTCAAATTAATGTGCTCTAATTTGCATAACTCGAGGATCCAGATGATGACCACTTGGTCGACTTGCCCTCTTCCTGCTGACCCACACGGCGTATGCTCAACGTTAATTAACGTAATGACGGCTGGGGGAAACAAACGCAGCACAATTTAAGCCAACAAACATTTACAAACAGGCAACAGCAATTGGATGTTTAATGGATAGCGAGCTGCGATCAATACCCTTGTCCCCCAGCACCAAATCCACCGACGGATCCCCAAATCGCATCTAGAAAAACAAGTAGCCGACAGAGAGTCGGGCAAAAGGTAAATCGAAGCCGAGATTAATAGCGATAAGGCTATTGATTAGCATTTTAGCCACCGCCATTAGGAGGAGGAGCTCTGCCCGCGGAGGCAGCACAAAATCTGTGGCCGCTGTAGATACTATCTACACCTGGACGAGAGGAGGCGGGATCGATATCGCTGGATCGTAAGGTGTTGCAGGCATGCGATGTGGAGATAATTCAAGCGGATGCTACATAGTCCAAAAACCCGACTCCCTGGCTGATCGCAAAATTAAGCGCATGCCGGCAATTTGCATAAAAGCAGTTTAATGTTTAAATGTTTTATTGAATCGGGGCTCGATTACAAGATCAGGGGGAGAAAGCAGCAATGGAGGCGACTCTAATTTGCAATGCAAATCCAGTGCTGATGCCGATGCTGCAACTAAACCATTTGAACCGATCCCAAGCCAATGAGATCCTCCAGTCGCGATGGCTATTTGTAAGGAGCCATCGCAAGCCGGTTTTTTAATTATGAAAAAAAAAAAACCGATAAGTTATCATGGGTAGAACGTGCGTGCACCAAAAGTGGGAAACGTTGCTCCAAAACGCTGATCAGTTGTCAATCAAAGGGGACGCTGATGCTTCACACTCGAATCTGTAGGAGATCGGCGGGTAGGGTTGGAGGACGGAGGACATGAAACCATCATCATTAGTCGCTGCCGGAGACATTGAGACACGTTTGATAGCAGCCGACGTGCAGCAGCAACAGTTGCAGGAAAAGCTCTAATTGCGGAATGGCAGCTGCGATCTGGAGTCTAAAGTCTGGAGTTCGGAGCTCACAGAGCGCGCTGTTCCAACTCCAGCTCCACATCGCAGTCGAAACCTTATCCAACTGTCAGTGGCAGTCAGCGGCGCAAAGTGACGCCTGATCTTGAACTGGTTCTGCTGGCCGAACGCTACGCGGTGGTCCACGGCCATCAGAATCCCAGACAGCCAGCCGCATATGCAAGTGGCTCCCGTCGCCGCACGATCATATCCAATCCATATCCATATCCATTCGCATTACCATTCCCTCTTGGCCATTCCAATTCTGATATTTCGTTACCAATTTTTCTGGCCCTGCTGTGACCAAATTGCGTATCGAGTGATCAACAGATATTCAGAGATTCGGGGTCCGCCGGGGTCTACCACATGCAGTGTCATTACTCGATTGGCGCAGGAAATCATAAATTAAATTCGATTGTTTGACAAGGCTCGCGAAATGTTTCCATTTGAGCCATAAGCGTCGCCCCACTCCAATGCGTTTATCTACACCGAGGAAAATCTATTAGCATTAGTTGAAAATTGCATAGTATAATTAAATTTATTGAACATTTGTGTAATGTAGCCAAATAACAAAGGCATATAACGTTATAAGGATGACAATTGATTGATAAAAACATCATATAGTGTATGATATGGGTGTAAGTATAAGTTTACCACCATCATACATAGGAATCTATCTATCTATCTATTTATCCATCTATCTATCTATCTATCTATCTTTCTCTCTCTCTATCTATCTATCTATATATCTATCTATATATCTATCTATCTATCTATCTATCTATCTATCTATCTATCTATCTATCTATCTATCTATCTATCTATCTATCTATCTATCTATCTATCTATCTATCTATATATCTATCTATCTATCTATCTATCTATCTATCTATCTATCTATCTATATATCTATCTATCTCTCTATCTATCTATCTATCTATCTATCTATCTATCTATCTATCTATCTATCTATCTCTCTATCTATCTATCTATATATATTAACGAATCTATTATCTTATCAATTGTCGAACTTATGGTTAAACTATTTCAATATTCTTTTAAAATGATAATACATTTTTTCTCTCTGCCGGATCGGATATCGCGGGCTCTACAATTAGTACTACATGCAACTGCAACTGCATCTCCAACGTCCATCGCACTGCGAGAGTCGGAGGATGCATCCAAAACGGGCAAGTGGCCGTCTAGCAGCTCGTACATTCGTGTAATGTTGGCCAATGCTCCCCCCCAAAATTGGCGTGCAGCGGAAAAATGAGACAACGTGATCCAAAGGCTCTCCAGCGATCTAGCCGCAGATTCCAGCTAGAGCTACAGCTACAGCTCCAGCTCCATGCAGCACGCACATAATTCATAAATGTTGCCACAGCTGGCGGGGATCGGCGGTATCTGCATCTGTATCGGTGTCTGCCGGCTTGGGAGATTCATAGGCACGCACTTGGTCGGTCCACTCTGTGCGCCCCGATCTCCTCCAGTCTTTGGTCTCTGCTCGCCGCATTGGCCATCAACACCAATCGCCAAATGGCGTTCGTGTGTGGCAAGTGACACACGAGGCGCTGCAGCACAGCTGGATGCGTTCTCCTCAGCCACTCGCATCTGGATCTCTGGACCAGGTGGATGTGGTGTGCCAACAATGCCTACAAATGGGGACCATCCATCAGTGCTGATGGAGCTGGCATTCCCACATCCCGGAGAGCTAAGATCGGGATAAGCCGTAAAGACATTAAATATAATCTTCACAATGAAAATGGATTTTTTTTATGGTGTCTCCTTTCAGTTGTTGTACACAGGATACACAACGGATAATGCTTAGGATTTACAAGCCATTATAATCAAACCAGGTAAATAGTTTATACATATATATATATGTAAATATGGGTAATGGGTAATCACAACTACTACACACTAATAGATTTAGTTATTATCTAGCGAAATTTCCTTTGAAATAATAAAGCTGATCAATTTGATAATGCATTTATGTTTATTGCTTCTCGTTTAGTTTAGCTTAGTTTCAGATTAGTTTAGCTACGCACTAGACGACGTCGTTCGTTCGTTTACACTTTAAAATTTAGGTTAATCACTAATAGCAGAATGGGTGGTCCTTAGCTCTACAGGTGGTTAGATCCACTCTGGCCGCTGCTATGAGCGGATGCTACCCAAAAGCGGCGTGCTCTCGGCAGCCTTTGAGGTAATCACGGTATGGCGGGAGCCGAAGCCAGTATCAGCCGACGGAGCAGCTGGTGGTCGCGGTGGCCAATGGCTCGTACCAGGACGCTCGTCCTCGGCCTCGTCGATGCGAGACTGGCGCGCTTGGCGCTTCTGCTGGTTCAGCTCGTGCAAATAGAGGGCACTGAGGCACATGTCGGCCACGCCCACATTCAAGGGAGTGCTGCCCACGCGCGGGTCCACACCACAGAGTCCGTAGAGCAGTGTATCCGTCGGACCCTCCAAGCGGCCTTCAGCCCGGCTGAGGCGCAATCGGCGCATGCTGTCCAGCGGGCCGACACTGGCGGACAGATTCTGCTGCAACATCTGGCGGAAGTCGCTGGCTGCGACGGGGAATCCTCCAGATACCGGTCCTAGACCCGGACGCAACGACTGCGAAATCTCCAGTTGCTGGGGCGTCACCTGTGCGGTCAGCACAGAGTTCGCAATGGAACAATAATCCGCTCCCATGGTGCCAAATGAGATGAGGCTGTTGGTCAGCGGGTTCTCCTGCACCATCGACGTCTTGGCCTGGACTAGTTCACCAACGGCGTGCTCTCTAACGCCGCGCAGGAACTGCTTGGCCTCCTTGGGCATCTGCCACTCGGGATTGTTCAGGGTGAAGCGAAGAAGCGACATCTCCGTTTTGCCGCCGGCCAAACTTTGCTGCTGTGGCTCCTGCTGCGGCTGTTGAGCTGTAGCCCGGGTCATCTCCTCCAGTTCGCTGGTTAACTGCCAGTCGGGATTGCCATGCTTGCGAACATCCATCTGGGCAAAGGAGCATACGTTGCCCACTCCTCGCACGGATACGGTGAACGTCCTGAAGAAACGCACCAGCTCTATGGCCTTTGGCCTGAACACAAAGATCAGCACGAAGGGTGTGACGAAGGGACTGAAGATTTCGCTGAGTAGGTAGCCAGCCTTAAACTGAAAGAAGTTGCTAAACTCCTGGCGAACCTTTGTCGTGTGCGCCTGCTGCCGCCACTCGGAGGGCAGGTAGTGAACGTGCGCCAGAATGGCGGTCATTAGCTGCTCTGGGCACCAAACGAGATTCTCATCCGGTATTAGAGTTCTGCAGACCACACCTATGGCGCCGAGCCCTGCAAGGATGGCAAGCAAATGCTCCACCTGGAAGACGTGTTCCTCGTAAATGCCCAATGCAAGGATTAGAAGTAGTAGTCCTCCACTGATAAAGAGTAGGTTTTTGGCTATCACAGCGGCCAGTGGCGAGGAAAAGGAGTTGAGATAGCGGTCCGCGTAGTCATATGCCCGATTCAGCCTGGCATCTAGTTCGTGGTCCAGTTCATTAAAGTGGCGCAGGTAGAGGCGGCCGTAATTGGACCATGTACGCAGGCCAAGGGCACCAGGCTCCTTACGAAGAATGTTCGCATAGGAGAAACTGAAGTAGATAAGTTGCCATACGAAGATCACAGGCGCTAGGACCAAATTTAACAACGCCACCCCCAATATCAGTTTGGAGAGTCGCTGCGCCAGCTCCGTTTGATTGCTTCTTACCGCAAACTCATCACGCAGCTGCCAATTGTTCTGGAAGGGAGATCCAGGGCCGCGAAACAAGATGAAGTCAATGTTGAACAACATACCTCTACTCAGCGAGACCACTTCGCCATACAGCGGTATGTGGAACCTTACAGGCAGCAGTTGCTTGTTCATCAGTGCCACTAGGTAGTTCTTGAAGCGCAGAACTCGGTGATAGATGTCCAATTCCGTAAGCGACTCCTTGTCGATGCACATATGCTGTTCGGCCTGGACGCGACGAATCCGCTGTTGCACCTCGTGCCACGTAAAGTTGTCCAGATCCGAATCCTCGATATGAAGCGCAGAGTTGTAGAATCTCTTTATATCGGCGTACTGGGTAATATGGTACACCATTTTCAGAAGCCTTATGCCCAAATAGATAGCGGCTATGAACACAACCAGGTACGTGACCCAAGTGAAGTTGGCTAAGCACTCGCCTGTGGGGTACATCACATCGGATAAAGTTGTCTTGTTGGGGTTAAGTCCCCCTGGAGGGGTGTCCCCAAAGAGCACGTCAAATCGGACGCAGTGCATCACAAAGGCAAGTAGCCAGACGACGAAACCAAACTCCAGAACCTGTAGCATTTCGTCCACTACAATCACTGTGAATCCGTGCTTCTGCTGGTACTGATACATTCGCGAGAAGAACGAGTCAAGGTCCTCGATGTGGTTCCACCGCGCACGCCCCGTCTCCGGAACCATGTGGATCATGACGCCACTGTTTCGAGGCGTGTCCTCGCCCTCATGCTCGGTGTCGTGCTCATCCAGCGGCTGCTCCAGCCCGTGTTCACCGAGGGGGTCTAAATGCGCAGCAGCTGCGTTCGCTTTTGCGTCTTGTGTTTTGGATGGGCCTTGGCCTGTGGAGGGATGGTGCTCCAGGAACGGACTGGCCGCCTCCTCGGCCAGGGAGCGGTAGTTGATATGTGGGCTAGACATCGCCCAACGTCAAGGTCAACCGTTCTGACTATTTATATCGCTGTATAGTATAAGTTGGAAAATTCTTTGTTGTTTGATTCTGCTGAACCTTCTCAGCAAACAGCTGACTCTCCTAAGAGAAGTGTTGGCCAACGTCAAAATACTGGGTAATGAATAAGTAAGGCGAACCT
This sequence comes from Drosophila melanogaster, assembly GCF_000001215.4. Taxonomy (NCBI): domain Eukaryota; kingdom Metazoa; phylum Arthropoda; class Insecta; order Diptera; family Drosophilidae; genus Drosophila; species Drosophila melanogaster. The sequence continues at coordinate 16,294,350 of NT_033778.4, read as the reverse complement.
CTTGCAGCGCCCAATGTGCAGTGTTCACACTGCCAGGGCATCTCTAAATAACACACATTGGAGAATCAAAGGTATCTTATAAAATTAATACTTATAAATAATTAAATTTGCATTTTTCTTGTTATTTGTTTTTATATTCGTTTTTAACTTTTTGAAATACTCGATACTTTTGTTTATGGTACCCGAAGTGTGAACAGCCTAGATATCCATCAACATAAATCTGCACAGAGTTGGCAGTTCTCTCCCGCATTTGTAAACAAACTATTTGTAGCTCTTACTTTATTGCAAATTTAATTTAAAAAAACAAACAGCCAAGATGGGTAAAAGGCAGCATCAAAAGGACAAAATGTAAGTATTTAGCACATCCAGCGAGTTATGGAAATGAAGACTACCCATTGCTTTAACAGGTACCTCACGTACACGGAGTGGAGTGAGCTGTATGGCGGCAAAAAAGTGGAATCCTTGGAGAACGACCATGTCAAGTTCAAGCGGCTGCCATTCGAGCACTGCTGCATTACGATGGCGCCCTACGAGATGCCCTACTGCGATCTACAGGGCAATGTGTTCGAGTACGAGGCCATTCTTAAGTTTCTCAAGACCTTTAAGGTGAACCCCATCACCGGGCAGAAGATGGACTCCAAGTCATTGGTGAAGCTGAACTTCCACAGGAATGCAAACGATGAGTACCACTGCCCCGCCTTGTTCAAGCCCTTCAGCAAGAACTCGCACATCGTGGCGGTGGCCACAACTGGAAATGTATACTGCTGGGAGGCAATCGACCAGCTGAACATTAAGACAAAGAACTGGAAGGATCTGGTGGATGACACGCCATTCCAGCGTAAGGATATCATCACAATACAAGATCCTCAGAAGCTGGAAAAGTACGACATCTCGACCTTCTATCATATTAAGAAGAATCTACGAGTCCTGACGGAAGAAGAGCAGCAAGAGAGAAAGAATCCAGCCAGCGGCCGCATTAAGACCATGAATCTGGAGACCAAGGAGACGCTGGAACAGCTGCAGCAGGACTATCAGCCAGCGGAAGAGGAGGCCTCCACTTCGAAGCGTACAGCTGACAAGTTCAACGCAGCTCACTATTCAACTGGAGCGGTGGCGGCCAGTTTTACGTCTACCGCCATGGTGCCCGTTTCCCAAATAGAGGCGGCTATCATAGATGATGATTTGGTCAAGTACGAGCGGGTAAAAAAGAAGGGCTACGTTCGTTTAAATACGAACCTTGGCCCTCTCAACCTGGAGCTCTTCTGCGATCAAACTCCTCGAGCCTGCGATAACTTCATCAAGCATTGCGCCAATGGTTACTACAATAATGTTATGTTTCACCGGTCCATAAGGAATTTTATTGTAAGTACGATCTCTTTTGAGAGAAACTTTAATTTACTATGGTTTTATCCACAGGTGCAAGGTGGTGATCCCACTGGAAGTGGTTCTGGTGGCGAGTCCATTTGGGGCAAGAAGTTTGAGGACGAGTTTAAGCCGAATCTTACGCACACGGGCCGAGGAGTGCTATCAATGGCCAATTCGGGACCCAACACCAATGGCTCTCAGTTGTAAGTACCACAAAGTGACATTTTTTCAATGCTTTTGCAAGTATACGCTGTTTCGTAGCTTTATCACCTATCGCTCTTGCAAACATCTCGACGGCAAACACACCATCTTTGGAAAGCTTGTCGGAGGATTAGACACTCTTCAAAAGATGGAAAATATCGAGGTGGATAACAAGGACAGACCAATTGAGGACATCATCATTGAGTCCTCACAGGTCTTTGTGAATCCATTTGCCGAGGCAGCCGAACAGTTGGCCAAGGAGCGCGAGGAGGAGGCGGCCGGCAAGGAGGAGATTGTCAAGAAGGAGGAGCAGCAAAAGCGCATGAAGGAGCCACTGAAGGTGTACAGAGAGGGCGTAGGCAAGTACCTGAAACTTCAGACAGTGGCCAAAAAGCCAGAGGCGCCACTTACATCCGCTCAAGCAGCCAAGAAGAAGAAACTGGCGAATGGTTTTGGAGATTTCTCCAGTTGGTAACCCATTGTTTTCCAAAAATAAATATTTAAAAGACCGTTTTAGAAGTAAAAGTTATCACTCTTTATCGGTAGATTTGGTTCCCCCATCTGTGCGCTCTCTATCCTGCCAGCTTTTCTTCATTTCTTGCAGCTTTTCCTGTCGCCGCCGCCGCTCAGTGGACTTTCTCTGCTCTTGTGCCTTGACTTGCGCGGCAATTGAATGCTCTCCGTTTAGATGCACGTCCAGTTTTTCCAGTAGAAGTTTACGAGCCTCCACTCGATTCTTTGATGCTAGACGATGTGTGTGACACTTGACCGTTATATTGGTGGGTAGATGGCGCAAGAACACGCAGTTGGATGTCTTGTTGACAGCCTGGCCACCAGGACCACTGCCGCGCATGAAGGTCTCCTCGATATCCGACTCCTGAAGCACGGGAAAGCGGGAGTAGTCCAGATTGGACTTGCAGCGCACAGCGGTCGGAGGCAGCGCCAGGAATCGCACCAGACCTCGCAGCATTCCTACAGAATGCGTCCCTTCTTTAGCAGGGTCTCTCCGCGCTGAAATATAAGTTCATTTTGTAAATCAGTTATGAAATACGAAAGTGGCACTTACCTTAAAGCTGAATTCCACTTCCACGGGATTCGTAAGGGAACGGTTGTCCCGAAACTCGTGGCGAACTCTTCCCAGAAAGTAGTTCTTGTCGGTCAGCTTTAGGTGATTGCCGTAACGAATTAAATGCTTGTATAAACGCAAAATTTGCTGCCGCGAAGGTTGAACCATTTTCATATTTCACTCTCACATGTGTGACAGTGCTGGTTAACGCAGAACTACAACAGGTTGGCAGTTCAGCAAAAACACAATCAGCTGCGGCGTTGTGCGATCAAAACAAAAGCAACAGTTATAAAAATAAACATTTGAAAAAAACGCAATGATAAGATTATAAATCTTAAGTAGCCCACAATTTACGATTCCCCCACCACTGTTAAAAATTCCTAGTCACGGTTAAACAGTGTATTAAACTCTAAATAGGTAATGCATGTCACTTTAACATCTATTTTATTATCTACAGTTACGCTATACCTGAAATGCCTGAATACTTTTACATTAGGCTATCAATTGATTACTCCTTGGGCAACTTGTCAAGATCAATGCCGTCATCAATGGACACCCCTGTCGCCTGGCTCAGCTCCAGCATTTCCTTAACCTGGTGAGCAACCTCCCTGTCCACAACTTCTCCACCTCGATTCATGGTCCGTTCGATGATTTCCTCGTCAGACAGTTGCAAGGCGAACATCTCCTCGGGCGAGATGTCCAAGGGATCCACCAAACTCATGAGGAAACTGGCCGATATGGATAAGCTGTACGGCAGGAAACGCACGTACTCCTTCAGAAGCTCACCGCGACTAAGAAATAGCGTAATTAGTATTATATTATTTCTTGGCAGTAAAAAGCTTTACAGGATTATCTTATCTTATCACATCGAGCACCTAATGAGTATTTTTAGATTTTTGATTTGCATTCATATCGCTTGTTTGAAATTTTAAAAGCTTATGAATAATGAATAATAATAACAACTCACCTTAGGAAATCCGGAACCTCCTCCTTGGCGTGCTCCCTATAGCTATTATGAAGCGCCAAGGTGTATTCACAGAAGATGGCCTCGAAGTTTGGATCGCGTACCTCGGCAAAAATGGACACGGCTAGAAAGACGTTGAGATCGACCATGGGAGAGGAGACTCGCAATGTCTGGTAGTCGAACATCATGATCTCCTGCGGCTCCTCCTTGTCATCGTACCTGTACGCCACATTATTCCTCACATAATCGCCGTGGCACAGGGTGGCCAGTGGCTCCCTGGGCGCCACCCGTTGCCTACCGTATTGCGAATAGTCCGAGATCATGAAACAGAACTTCTTAACAAACTCCTCGTCGATCTGTGGCTGATAGGTGGCCACCGCCTTGGCCGCTCGATCGATGCTCGTTTTCATGGTGAGCTTCCATTCCGGATGAATGTTATCGTTGGCATAGCGAGATTCCTTCAGATTGTCAGTCAGCTGGGCAAACTTTTCCGGGTTCTTGTGCTTCATGGCGTACGCAAAGCCATGGAACCTTCCCAGGTAACTCACGGCAATCATGGCGTGCTGCAGACTCAGACCCACACGATCCTTGGTGACCCGCCATCCCTGCTCCGCGAAATTCTCCAGAATGGCCACAGCCGAATGCTGGTTCAACTCGCCGTAATAGTACTTGGGTGCGGCAAACTTGCCATCGGTGAACTTCTGAAACTCTGGCAGAATTTCCGTATAGAAATTTATCTCGTTGGTAAAAAGGGGCCCAAACTGTATGGATTCATACATTTCTGGTGGCATAGCAGGTGTTTTCTACAAAAAAAAAAAAAAACAATTAATTATTGGTATTCTGGGGTCATTGCATGCCAAAGTAAACTTCATCATTAGATGTGATTTATTTTGAATTCAAAATCAATTCGCTTTGTTCTTTTGTTGAGATGCCTCCCTCTATTTCACAATGTTTGCCATAAAACCCACACTCTCACTAAGCTATCTGAGTTTGCTGGAAAACAAAACTGGTAAGTAGTACGCAGTTAAGGCACTTATATAATATAATTTAAATTCCGCGAGTATAGTAAATCTTTTCGTTGTGTTTTTAGATATCCAGATAGATTGTTTAAGATTTATTTATACTATGTGAATGGAATAAACCTACCTTAACCACCATTTTTCGCTGAAACTTTTGCCCGTCGTATTCAAAATTAATGGTTGTCCGGTAGCAAAAAGTTAGCATAAAGGCCTCCGAGTGGCCAATTACATCAATGTCGATGTCCCCCACATGGAATGTGGTCACCTTGGACTCGCTGTAGTTGTCCACCAGGCGCCCGTTCCTCAGAATTGACGGAAGAACCGTGTATCTCAGCCATTGCCTCTCAGCCTCGATCTTCTCCATTTCGTCGGTACTGACGATCCCAACCGCTTCGCTTGTGGATAGCGAATGAGCATAAACCATTTCATATAGCTCATTTTGTACTACTCTCCAAAAGCTCATTCGTTGTTAGAGATTACACGATAAGAGCGAATTGGAAATGAAAAGCTTTCTAATCATTAAAAGCACTTTATGGTTTATAGAGAAGCAGTACCTACCTAATGATTAGCATGATGCAATTTGGCATGTTAAAATGATATGATAAGATATCATGACGCAAAGATAGGGGGATACGCTATTTATTAGTTTTAATTAGTTTTTTTTTTTTGTTTATTGTGTGCAAAGTTTAATGATTCCTTTGGATTAAGTTCTATTTTCCATAATCACAGGTATCGATATATTTTTAGTCAAAATTTCCAGTTTTAGAAAAAGCTATCCTACCGTTGCAGTTCGACTATCGACCAACTACCAATGGGCCTCAACTGGTATTTACTCAAAACGACCGGGTCAATGACCAGGGCCAACACCTACGTTCGAAAGTTCACGAATGGATCGCAGCAAAGTCGAGATATCAGCATGCCATCCAAAGTGCCAAAGAGGACAAGTGCTTCGATCAGGATCACGGATTTGGATAACATGTCATATATGTCCTCTTCTTCGCGAAAAGGCAAAATAACGAGCGGCCGACACGATCAGTTGAAAATGTCGAAGAATGCTCAACACGACGATGTCGTCTGTCCAATGCAAGCGAGTAGGAAGCCCATCGAGGAGCCCACTGTTCGGGATTCGCCACAAATGCGCGAGTTCTTCGAGGAAGTGCGTCAGCGAAAGCTCAAGGATTACTATCTTCAGATGAAGGCTGCACAAAGAAATCCAGCGATGTCCCATGTGTGTCCGGATTGTGGTTTTGTGAAGCGGGATAAGAAGGATCTCAGCAAAAACATTTACTGCACGGGGGATAAACGATTGAGGATAAAAGATTGTGATCGGCATGGGGATCTCACCTGGCTGTGGAACTCCTCCGCTGCATATCCTCACTCTGCACTTAGTTGTGGATGCAGCAGAGGTGTCTCCAGCCACTTGGAAACTTTAATCAAGCTGCACAATATAAAATGTTTAATTTAAAATTTGTAATTTTTGATATCTAGTTGCCAAGGAGTTTGCTGATAATACATCTGTTTTTCTCCGATATTTAGTTTCATTCTGCAATCCAAATCGTTCGTACCTTTCCGATTTGAACCCCACTCTTTCCACAATGTTTTCCGATCCCGCCCAGGAGTCGGTTGCCACGCAGACGGAGGCACAACCGGTTCCGTCGCCCATCTGCACCCCACTGCTGATGGTGGACGAGGATGGACGAAAGCGGTACTGCTACCATGGTGGAAAATGCAAGTGTGCCACTTGCGCACAAATTCGTGCAGAGCAGGCAGTGAAACTCGACCAGGAGCTGCTGTCCTACATACCGCACTCGAAGCTCCACCTGGAAGTTCCAATCCGAATGGCCAAGCCGAAGCAGTATCGCCTGGAAGCTCGACGGGCTACTCCCGAACTGGCAAAATTTCTGCGGGAGGATCACGAGAGGCTGAGGGCGGAGTATCCATCGTACTATCTCCCGGATCGATACTTTGGTAAGAAATTCTACGAGTTGCCAGGACCGCAGCACAAGGAGACCCAGACGGACATTCCGATTGGGCGTTACGGCATCGATGGTTGTCCCTGTACCAATAAATCGCTCTGCTATGACTTGTAATCCTGGGCAGGACTCAATTGGGGAAAAAAGAGTTTAATAAAAGTTCGGAATGTGAGAAGTATTTGCATGTTTTTCAATAAATCACTATAGTTAATTTCCCCGACTATCACATACCCATTACTCAGCTAGTAGGTGTGCAAATTAAATTTAATGTAAATAAATTGATTATCACTTATGATAATAGTTATGATACTCCTATTTCTTGGGTAATTTGGAATAGAAATCCTCCAGGAAATCCTTTAATATCAACTTGAACTTTTCGCCGTGCTTGGCCAATAGCAACTTGGCCTCACTGTCCTCATTGTCCAGCATCTCATCCGCTTCCTCCAGCACCTGAAGGTAATGCAGCCAAGCCGTTTCCAATCCCATAACCTGCTCAAATGTTTCCTCGCTAAGCTTCACCTGGTATTTGTGCAGCAGAACGAAGAGTTCCAGCATCGGAGTAAATGCGGACTGCTTCACTGGCACATCCTTCAGGAGTTTTTCAAAGAGCTGTTTGGCAGCCACCGTTTCACGGATGGTACGAGGAACCTTCATCACATTACGCTCGTTGCGTCGCATATATCGGTAAACAGCTAAAATTACATAAAATATAGATTAGATCCTAGTTCAATGTCTTAGCTACATAACTTCTCAGAATTATAAGTATGTTGTTAAGAGGTACATACCTCCCATCAAATTGCTACCATGATCCAGCAGCATTTTAATATTTAGAGCCTGCCACTTCTCGATCCAATCCAGCATAGTGCTCTTCAGTGCATTCTGATTGATCAGGATAAAGTAAACGTTAGTGATGGCATCCTCGAAGATGACATCGTCCGCCAGGGCACTGTAGTGTTCAATTCCGCCTTCAAAGACGCCAGCCGTTCGAGACTTAGACATAAGGCGTTGCCGGAATTCCTCCTCTGTCGTTTGCCAAAGAACACGATTCTTATTCCACTCCGATTCGTACTTAGCTAGTTCCTCCCGCTGAATGCCAATCTCCGCTTGAATGCTTCTCATCAATTCAGAGCATTCCTGATCCTCCCGAAAAACGCTAGCGAATCCCTGGCGTTGCTGCTTCTTTGGGAGCTTTAGTTTATAACCCAATCGCGGAAACTGATCCAACATGCTGCGTATACTGTCCACGATTCCATTGATCATATCTCCAATGGCATCCATGTCGGGAGTAAAGACAATCCGACCATCTTTCACATCCGATTCGACGACAATAATGGGAGCGGATGCCATATCCGCATCGCAATGAAGGGCCTCATAGAGTTTGTTTAATGATCCACGAGCACTGGTCATCAAGGAGCTGGCTAGCATGTCATCCATATCGTTCACATAAGCAATCCATTCCGCAGACATCTGGCATATAACTAAATTGTGTCACAAAAAAGATTTTCAATTTTATTATAATTAATAAACTCACTTCGTCATCCACCGATTGAAATTGCCCACTAAAGGCTGACAGTAGCTCCACTACATGACTGTAGTAGCTCCTTAAGATGTCACCGGAGGAACTCAGCCTGCTGGACAACTGCTGTTGGAACACAGATATATCCACGGAGCCGGAAAATGCAAAATGCAGCAGACAAGTGCCGCAGATCTTCTCACAAATCCTGGCCACGCCGCGATTAGCGCGCTTGAATATAAGAACTAACTCCTGGAACTCAGCGATAAACTCTGTTCCATCTTCAAAAAATTCCTCGTTGAACTCGGAGCCATAGGTGATCTTAAATACCCCAGGAGCAAGCTGGCGGTCACACGCTTGGATCAGAGGACGAAAGAGTTTCCGTTCCCTATCGCTCAAAACAGCCAGAATGCGATTGTGACTTAAGGCCAGTTTGATTATACCATTATATAACGATCTTATAGTATCGTATCTTTCGTAAAGTTTTTTCATTGTGCTGGGAATGGCGAAGCCCATTCGCTCAAAATGCTGGGCTTGCTCACACAGTTCCAGAACGGAGGCATCGATATTGCACTCCAAAAGTCCCTTGAATTTCTTACTTCGCACGACTAGATAACGATCCAAACGCTGGCAAAGATCTCCCGAAAAGCCACAGCACTTGGCCACCCAGTCATCGTATGCAAGTCGAATTTCCTTTTGGAATTCGTGACGCAGTGCATCGAATTTGGCCAAAGCCGGAGATGATTCCTTAACAGCCGGCAACCATTCGGAGTTCTTCAACCGATCTCTTAGCCATGTCAGGCGTTCAAGATTAATCCGATAGCCGAGAGCTATGGATACGTGTTTTGATAACCAGGATTCTCGGCTTTGCTCCTCTAACAATTTTCTCGACGTAGCATCCATTTCCTTGGAGAACATCCTCCACAGCTTGCTTGTTTCCTTTAAGTATGTTTTTCTCAGTGTTCCCCTCTGGCGATAGGAGTAGAATAGCATGGCCTGCAGAGCCTCCAACATTTCCTCAACATTGGACACTTGCTGGAATACATTGAAGATCAGCCTCTGGACAGTCTCCTCCAGTTTCTGCATATTTTTGCGAAAGCCAGCCACATCTGCATACCAATCCGCGCGATGGACATTCAGGATATATGCCTGCGAGTTTTGCTGTAGCTTGTTCAAGGTGTCCAGAAACTGCACCTCCACACTTTCCGCAATCTTCTCCAGCTCCTCGCCACAGGTTCCGCCAAATACGGGTTTGGGTATGCTTCCGTTTTCATCCAGTCGGCCAAACACAATCATGGACTCACAAATGTCAATCACATCATTCAGACGTTCCACAAAGGCGTCGATGTGGTTAAAGATTAGTCCCTCATCCAGCTCCCACGGCATTTGTGTGTGTTTCTGGGCAAGATCTCTGGAAATTGTATCATAGATTCCCCTATAAGTCAGGCAGCACTCAATAGCCACGTTGCATATCCTAATGCCGAAACGCGGTTTGCCCGAGAGGATCTCCTCCACTTTGGTTTGCTTTGTGCAGAATCTGTAAGGAGCAATAATGTTGTATATATTATCCACTTGTGTGATTCATGTAATACTCACCTTATGATCTGATTACTCAAATTCCGAAACAATGCAGCAATTAGCCTAGTTGTATTGTAGTATTCCGAATTCAGCCAAATGAAACGTATGAGGTGGATAATGCGAGGTAAAAGTTTCGTCAAATCCGCCGGGCTTGTGGCCGCATCGATTTTGGAGCAGGGCTCAATGAGCAGATGAAGGTACTTAATATTCGACAGAGATTTATGAAGCTCCTTTCTGGCCCTCTCAATAAGTCCATCCATTTGTGGCATGTGCACGGATTGGGCATTGTGCAAGAGTAACAAAACCTTCTGAACATCCGAATGAGCCAATTGATCATTGATTCCTTGAAGGACTTCATCTAAATAGGAGAACACCATCTTCAATTTATATATACTTTACAGGCGCAACAGTTACAAACTTACAGCGATATTCCCAGAACTCAAACTCATCCCGAACGGTGACCAGATCATGTGGAACCGTCAAAGTATCGTCTGCCAGCAAAGTTCGAATCTGTGTGGTCCAGTAGAGAGCGATGCCCTCCAGGCTGCCGACCAAGTATCTATCAACGGGCCCAGCCGTCAACTCCTTGATGACAAAGGGGACGTACATCACGGACATCCCAGAGATTTGATGGTGCATTCCGCTGAGAAATGCCAGGAATCTGTCCATGCTGGAACAGAAACGGTTACGCACCGTGGCATTCCATTCGAGATAGTTCCGGAAGAAGGGGACGTACAAGCGATCGAGTAGCTCCATCAAGCAGCCATCCACATCGCTTGTCAAGGTGCCGAAGTTAATCTCATCGTGAAATCCCTCCACGCTAAAAATCTCATTCGGTTCGCGGCGAAAGTAACTCAGATCCGAGACACACATGGAGGGCATGCCCAAGCAGGCGGCTAGGGCATCCCTGTCGTAGTAAATGGTTAGCAGGGGCTCGTGAACCTCCAGTAGCCAGCCGCGGATGATGTCCAGAGTTCCCTCCTGCCAGTCCCTGTGATCCAAGCAGCTCAACACACTCATCCGCTGAATGTAGCCCACCAGTTGGTTCAGTTCCTCGTCGCTATACGATGGCTTTGGGGTCTCCGGACGGATCTCCTCCTGACGAGGTTCCACGCTGCGCTCTGGGTTCCAGGATTAAAAGAAGTTCTAGGGGAAATAGTGACACAAACTCACCCTCATCGTCGGTTAAATCGGAATCCGTTAGATGCTCATCTTCTACAGCGCTGGAGGAGGCCATTTCACCGAGTTTTTACTCACCAAAATTACAGAAAACTTAACAAAAATCCATGGCAACCGGAAGCCGGCCTTTCCGTTACTTTTAGTTCGCGCTAAACAAGTGCTTCATTTTCTAAGTGCATTTCCGGTGGGCTTTTCAAAAACATAATGACTATTGCAGTTTAAAAATACATTTACAATGATTCTTTTTTGTCTTAAAAATGTTTATTCTAAAAATGTAGAAATGTAAAAACTCTTCTACATCATTTTACATAGCCACTATTATCTAATGTCGAACTAAAAGTATGAAATGGAATCTTAAGCGATTTTTAGGGTAGCAAGCCTTGGTCACACCAATCTGCCCGAAAACGGCGCTTTATTTAAAAACAAGAGAGAATTCTATAGTTAAGTGCATCGACTATCAGATACCCGTTACTCAGCTGAAAAATAGCAATAAAAATTTCATTCTTTTACACTAATTTAGGAACTCGGACTTAGGAATAGGATCTCAAAATATTTGTGTATACAGTTGTGGGGGCAATTTGTGTCACTTGCTTACTTAGCAGATACATTCCTAGGATTCATCTTTAAAATAATGCTAAGATGCCCGAAAGTGACTCAGTCGATGCTGGCCAGGATCAGCGTCCGCCACTTCGCAGACGAGATCCACGGCAGTGTGCGAGCGGCCTACGCAAAAGGAGACGCTCGAGCTGATCCGGTCAATGTGCTGCCCAAGTCCAAGTACGGTGGAATCAATACGGTCTCTCTGGTCACGGGCACCACCATCATTGGCCAGCAGGGAGCCCAATTCGTGTCATCCCTGCTTTCGAGCAGCCGCGTCCCTGTGGAGGTCCAAGTCATCGAAGCTGGCCAAGATGACGAGTACTTCCACTCGGTGCTCCGGAACAGAACCGCCGTTCATGTGGACAATCAGGCGGACGCGGAAGCCAAGCAGAAGGCGCTCAAGATCTGCAATGATCTGGACTTGTACGTCTTCAAGACCCGGACACGCAGCTTTCCCGGCTTCAAGTGCCGCTTTCCGGGCGTGGACATCCAGTTAATCGGTCAGAACAACATGGGTATCTTCAACGAACTGGAATATTCACCCGTGGAGGGAGTGGTGGAGGCCCTGTCCGTCGTCTCCCAAAAAGGCAATGACAAGTATCTGCGGTACGCCTTTAAGGCGGCTGCAAAGGCGGGCCGGAAACGGGTGACGCTGATCAACAAGGCCAAGGAGTGGCCCATTAGCGATGGCTCACTGGTGGAAGCCGCACAGCGCTTGCACTGCCACTACAAGGATTGCCTGGAGCTGGAGCTCATGGAGGTGGAGGAGGCCATCAGCCGGCTGATGACGGAGCCCACCTACTTCGATTGCCTCTTCGCCAGCGAACGCTATGCCACATTCCTATCCGCCATCTGCAGTGGAGTCTGTGGCGGGGCTAATCTCTTCAGTGCGGTGGAGATCGGAGATCACCATGCCGTTTTCAAACCGCTCCAGACGAAACTATCGCTGACCAATTATGCCAATCTAAGTGCATACGGCATCGTGTCCACCATTGTGGATCTCTTCCAGCATCTGGGCCACGATAAGTGCGCCGATGCACTGTGGTGCGAGCTGAAGCGCACCATGGACGAAGGCATTCGCACCAAGGAGTTCGGTGGCCAGGATACCGGCGAGTATGTCATTTGCAACATCATCAACCAGCTGCGATGCCGAGCATTGGGTAAATAAAGATCCTGCCATAAAATATATGATATTGGGGAAAAAAAACTCTCATTAAATTGTCTGTGACCATTATTTTTCCAAAATAAAAACCAACTATTTTTAGTTTTTCTCGAAATATTTTTTTATCAACACATAACAATTTATTAGCTTACAACGAACAATAATTTTAAGGAAAGTTGTCAGTAGTTGCGATATTTTTGGGAGCTCTTCAGCTAAAGTTTAAGATTAAAAGAATGATTAGATTGTAATATAAGAAACTGAAAATAAGAATAAGTCTGATGCATTGGAAAACGTATCAAAAAGTAGTAGTAGTATTTTATTTAAATTGTTCTAGTAAAACTAAAATTTTTAATAGGCTTGTCCAAATGCATCAGAAATACGTGGTGCCCGAGTATCGGAAAGTGGACTTTAGCATCCGTAACCACACCTGCTCATCCTCCGAGCGCAGCCTGCTCTCGCTCATCTTCATCTTCCAGTTTTCCGAATAGGTCACCAGCTCCACCACCGTCTTGAATGTGACACTTTTCGATGGTTTAACGCCTTTCAGGAGTTTTGCCTTCTCTTTATTGCTGGGATACTTCATGTAATCGTATTCAACCGACTGATCCGCTACCTCATCGATGATATCCTTTTTGAACTCGACCTTCTGAGTTCCTGGATGTTTGTCCAGCTTCTTGGGTTTTAGGCGCTGTTTTACTGGGCTGTCCATGTTCAGAGGGGAATTTGGTATGATTTTGTTGCTCAGCTATCAAAAATGTATCAAAACATGAATTGTACTTGCTCAAAACTCAAATTCGAAGTGCCTGCTGCGGGTGTGTGTAATATAACATGATGTCCTCCCATTTGCACGTACAATTTGAATGGATTTATGTTCCAAGCCGGAGGCTGTAAACAACTACATAAATACCGAAGCAGGACTATCCTATGAAATGGATGGGGGCTACTCCCCAAATAAAAAGGAGCATATTTGCAGGCGCCAAAAACAAAAGCCCCAACACACAATTGCCCAGCATGTGGGCATGGAAGGCCCCCCCAGTCGATACTTTATCATCATGCAAATGGGCATTGTATTACTGCCCATATAATCCCCTTCAGGGCTAATAAGTACCATGAACGGAGTACGCCGCACAAAAACAAAATCCAACAATGGAAGCTGAAGGATAAACAGCCAGTCCCTTTGGCCACATCCTTGCCGTGGGCCATCTTGAGTTATGGCTCAATTCCAAAGGGCCAGCCAACGGGAGGAAAAGACAATCGTTTACAAGCACATATGAGTTGTAATTTATTCGCCACTAGAAAAGTTGCCTTTATTAAATTTTAGTCGAAACACACTCAAACACACAAACGCGCGCATCCTTTTAGCAGCACTCCTGGTGTCCTGGTCATTGCTCCAGCTCGTTGGTGGGTCCGTGGGTCAGCTTGGCTCTCATGGAGCCGCAGACCATCATGCAGGCGAACAGGGACAGCTCCAGGACACGGCACATGCAGTAGGCCACCACATCCACCAGGTGCTCCACCACTCCCAAGTACAGACACATCCGTGGCTGGGTGCTTCGCTAGACCAGTGATTCCCTTACTTATTCCAGTTACTTTCGCGCTCAGCTGAGCTATCTATCGATGTGTAAGCTGGGTGCACTCCTATATCCTGATAAGCTTAAACCTCTAATGCTTAAGTTCACCGTGTTCACAGGCGACCAACTCTTTTCTTCAAATGATAACACTGCGCTGCTCGGCTCGTCATATATATTTAATCCTGTTGCTGTATCAGGACACGAAGCTCCTTGTCGTCCTCGTCTCGTGTTTCCCCACAAAACCGAATGGGAGCCGAGCACAAGCCGTCGAGAGAGAGAGAGATTTCCATGCGAGGAGTGTAATGATAACACGGAGACAATTATCTATTATATAGTATTAAAAATGTTTAAAATATATTCAAACATTAAAAAACACCTAAAATATAAATTTTCAGTTTAAACCATAAACTTATAACGGTTCTGAATGAGTGTTGAGTAAAAAGGTTATCCAAAAGTAAACCAAAAATTTTTGTACATCTTTTAGGATTTAACGAATACTTATACTAATAGTTAGTTAGACGTAGTGTCTAATATAATCATTGTATACTCAAAACATGAAAGCACGCTTTTCTTTAAAATAAGTGTTTATGCCAAAAAAAAGATAGTTTCGCTCAATGTGCAGTGTTGGTACATGCGCAAACTGGTCTTCAATCCAGAGCAACAGGAGCCAGAGATAAGGATTAAAAGTAAAGAATATTGAGAGCAAAGGAATATCATATTTAAGATATTCGGCCAGCAAAAAATATAAATGACTTTACAATAATCACATAAAGTGGAGAAGTATTTGTCAGATTTGGCACACATTTGATGAATTTTGGGAAAACTTATTTTTTAGTTAATGAAATAAATGAAATGCTTCCTTTCAAAATTAATTTTATTCAACATATTTACGAAGCATGTTTTACACTGAATAATTGGCGATTCGCTTTATGAAAAGAAGACATATTTGGTAGTGAAACAAAACATAATATATATGGTATGGTTATAGTAATAGTAAGATATTTTTGTGAAACATAAGGCAATTATCAAACGCATCAATAGACTATTTTTCATAGCCACTTAATAGTAAAGGAAAGATCTGTTCAATTCGAGTTAATAGTTTGATTCGACAACTGGCTAGACGGCAAATGTCGTGTGCCTGCCAAGGACTTCAAATTTCCAGGACCAAAGGCAACCACTGAGTGCCATGGGCATCGACCATATGTTGGTTCCTAACCGAAGTCAAAGTCGGGTCGGTGCAGCTCAGCACGGCACAGCAGAGTACAGCATATGGTCACTAGACGCGAGCCACAATGCAGTTCGCCAGCGGGTTAATTGATGGCCCATGCCAACCAGTACAGTAGCTCATCCTCGCGAGCTCCGAGCCCCCCACCCCTCCACACGCTCGTGTGCCGTTGAGCGTGAAAGTCACAAATTATGGGCGACAGAGGGAGAGGGAGAGAGAGAGAGGGGAAGATCCCATGGCATGATAGTACCAATTTGGCAAGATATGACGCGTGCCTGGCGCGAAAGAGATGGCAACAGGCGAAGTGTAGGCGTTTCACCACCGAGCGAAAGGGAGGGAAACATATCTAACCCCTAAGTCACCCCAGCTCCTCGGGGAGATCCTTTGGCCGGGCCATGGTAATAGCTGCGAGGATCCTGGGGCCAGGGGTCATTTGCGGGCCATTTACACAAACTTGGTCAGAACGGCGGTGAAAATATTTGTAGAATGCATCTCGCGGGGGTTGACCGTAGTCAAGTCTGGATCCGATCGGATCGTTTCAGTTGCAACGAAACTTTCAAGCCGCTCGGATCTGCAATGAGCTACTACTACTCGTCTGCCTCCGAGGAGGATGGCAGTTCCCAGTACCTGGGCAGTCCCAACTACAACTTGACCCAGTTGCCGCCAGTTTCTGGCCAGGATTACGGACAGGGGGCTTTCTTATCGCCGGAATGGCAATTCTTGGATGCCGCAGGCGGAACTCAAACGGAACTAGGACCCATCATGGAGGCGCAAGGACAGCACACCCAGCCGCAGACCAAACGGCGGAGTAACAGCTTCACAGGATCGGACGGTAGGAAGAGCAGTCCAGAGCAGACCAATCTCAGTCCCACGGTCCAGAAAAGGAGACGACAGGCTGCCAATGCGCGGGAAAGGAAGCGGATGAATGGATTGAATGCGGCTTTCGAGCGCCTAAGGGAAGTGGTGCCCGCTCCGTCCATTGACCAGAAATTGTCCAAGTTCGAGACTCTCCAGATGGCCCAGTCCTACATCCTGGCGCTGTGCGATCTTCTCAACAACGGGGACGTGGAAGTGGATGCCGCTGCATACACCATCTTCGGCGACAGCGATAGTGGATTTGGATTGAGCGGAGGATCCTTGTCATAGATGGATGATACTAGACTAAAGTTATGTGATTTTCTTCTTACTGTAGATTAAGTTAAATATGTAATGAAATAAATTGAAATGTTTAATTGAATGCTAAAAATAATTTCAATTTCAAAGGCATTATTCATGGAACGCATCGCTTGATTGTGAACCAAGTGTTCAATCCAAAATGAGCTACTCATCTAACCCTTTCTACCAATTATAACCAGCCCACTACTATTCACAGATCCCCAGATTCAATTGGCCATCAGATCGTTTGGCTACGCCTCAATGATTTCAAAAACGATCATAAATTAATTACTCAACAGTTCATTGATAGGCGTACTTCAAGTTTTGGTCTAACCCCGAACGATTCCGAAACTGCGAAGCCACCACAGTGGGCGGTGTAGCGTGACACCCCTGAACTCCTGGCCAAAACTCCTCTCATTGAATAAAAAAGGCAGCTGAGTCCTTCGGCTTCGGTTGGGTGCTGTTTTTTTTTTTTTATGACGAGAGGGCGAGTTTGTGTGAGGACATAACAGCTATGGATTGATCACCGATGTCCTTTTGGGTTTCGTAGGTGGCGTGGGTGGCACGGGCTTCACAACGGTATCTTCGTTGGGCACTGTGATGTGCTGCACCTCCACTTCGCCCTTGCTGAAGGAGTTTTTCGATGGCCGAAAGCCAGGATCCGGCGGATGCAGGACAATAACTTCTCGATTGTGATCGCTGAAGCTCAAGTTTCGAAAGGGATTGCTGGTGAGCAGCAGGGTTCTGTTCTCCTTCAGAATGGGAGCATTAGCTTTGTGGGATGGACGAAGTACTGGTCTCCTTGGCCTTGAAATCGGTCTGGTCATAAGAATGCGCCGCATCCTTCTGGGTGGATATAATGCTTCTCTTTCTCTGGCATCTGGCTTTTGAAGCACGGTGTTCCTGTGGAGATGCTCTTTGATGATGCCCAGCGCTGTGCTGGCCAGCACTGGTGGAATCCTAAAGGAGCCCAGTATGGAAAGGCCACCACTCGCCTGGGATTGCAGAGGTGGCTGGGATCGGGTCGCGGTCGCCGAATCGTCCCAGGACATGCTCTGAAAGCCGGAGCACTGCCTTGGGCAGTGTAGCTGCTTCACAGACTCCTGTCCTGGGGCCTTCCGGTGGCCATCGGGTGTTCCAATCGGCTTCTTGGGCACCACAAGCAGGTACTGATGGTTGTTACCTTCATCCTGTAACTTGCAAATAAAATAGGCGGCAGAATTTAGATCAAAGGGCAACTTGCTGTTGGCAGCTGCATGAGTTTCCATTGTTCTCTTGGCGGCGTTCTGGGAAGGACTTCTAGTCGTCGTTCGTCTCTTGACCGGCTCTCCTGGCTGAATCTTCGTAGCTCCTGTTTGGCGAACGGGGCTGGTGGATCTCGATTGCACTCTGGGCGATATTCCAGTTTTGGCGCGGATATTCTTCTTGGCGGATGACGACTGGTTTTCACTGGTGGTTACTAGCTTTGTCTTGCCCTCCTTTTGTTCCCTCAATCTGTTAGAGGCATCTAATGATTTGGGTACCATAACCGTTGGTTCTGCAGTTTTCTTGGCTTTTCCAAATGACTGCATCTTATGTTCTTTGTCTTCCACTGATGTGCTTAGATTTATGCATATACTGCCAGCCTGATTTCGTTTCTCCGGCACAGTTGACTTGGGATCTTTCGGATCACTTTCCACGTCGCAAATACAATCATCGTCAGAGACTGGGCTCACGATACTGTTATGATTAGCGTTCCTGTTGTCGTTCTTGGAATATTCACCTACGTCGTGCGTTTTATTTTTAATGTCTATATCATATGCATTATTAGGATTTTGTATTTCTTTTATATCCCTATTTGAAGGACGAGTTTCCGGTGCCCTGTCACTATTCCTTGATTCATTTCTTCGGGATTCGGTAGTTTCGGATCTTCTGGATCTATCTTGTTTTCCATTGTTGGCAAGACCTGATGACCTGCGATCATTTCTACTCGACCGAGAGTTCCTATTTGCTGTTGCGTGGGGGATTTCTTCATCGCTGCAGAAGCAGTCATCCTCTGCTGAATCGTATAGATCAGCTTCTCTGGAATAGGATGGATTCCTTTTCGTTGTGATATTGTCTGCATTACGATTTCGATTAGTATCTATGCGCTCTGACTTATTGTAAGGCATATCCTCGCTCTCCGAGTTATCATACTTCGAGGGCCGTTTGGGTCTTCTTGAAGATTCTCTTCCATTGTACTCCATTGGAGCATTTCGATTTCGAACGGTAGCGTTCTCCCTTCTAGGATAGGCATCATATGGATTATTGGCATCATATTCATCCGATTCAAAATCGTCACAATAACAATCCTCTAAAGTATTTCCATGGTTTCTGTATTTGTATTCAGTTCGGTAATCTTCACGAGGTCCTTCAGCATATCTAGAAGGTGAATTTCTGTGCTCTCGTTTGGAGTACTTGTTTGGCTTTCCTATAGAAGTACGATATTCAGGATAATTATCACTGTAGCGATTGTTATATCTTCTCTGTCCATATTCATTGTAATCTGAATCATAGTCAGGATCTTCTCTTCTTGGTTTCCTATACTTATCGCTTTCTCTTCTATAGCTTTTTGCGGTATCTTCATAATCATCGTTTTCCCGCGATCGCCTTCTTGGTGAGGATTCACTCCTATATCTCCTTGCTATTTTTTCCTCCTCGTCATTCTCTTTAGAATAAGATCGATCGCTATGTTTTCTCGACCTGGCCATATTAATTTCCAAGGAATCGGCATATGGACAAGTGTCATTATTGCATGGATTATCATTATCTCTTCTTTTGGAACGCGGATTCGTTCCATTGCCATGTCTAGAGTACTCATTTTCCCCACTATTTCTTGTTCGACGTTCGGATTGGTATTTATTTTGCCTAGATGTAAAGACTCCAAATGGACACGTTTCGTCATTGCAGATTTCATCGGATCTTCTTTTGGATCTTTTAGTTTCTTCATTTGATTTTCTCTTTGTCCTAAAATTATCCTCCCGGCCATGACTACTGGATCTTTCTCTGGGAGCCTGCTGCTCTTCTTCATTGTAAGTATTTCTCAAAGGACTGCTCCTCCTAGACTTGGAGGTTCGTTCATTATTCTCCTCGTAGTCGCGATTTCTTGAGTTCCGAGCTACTCCTTCTTCTCGGTGTTTTGGACTAGGACATTTTAAATGGGGACATTCCTTAGGATCACGACGATCATACGCGGGACATGCCATTAACTGGGAGTCATCAGTTTGAAGTTGGAAAACTTTTTGATTTTTCGCTTCATCGGCATTGTCTTTTCTTCGTCGTGGGGGAGGTGAATCTTCATAATTGGAATTATGGTTATTACCAACTTCATCATCTTTACGAGATCGCCTTTTTGAAGGACGCTCCTCGTTTTGATGGCGTTTATTAACTGGGCAATTATCATCCTCACATATATATTTCTTCTGGTCAGGACGATCTGGACCGTCCCTGCGAGATCGTTCCTCATTTTGAATCCTTCCTTGGTTGTAATTGGAACTTTCGGATCCGTAGGATCTTCTTCCTAAGTTGGATCGTTCACCTTGATCATTCGATTTTTGCACGGTCTTTGATTGAAAATCCTCTGGCATCGATTTAGTTTGCTCAGTTGGGATAAGATTCTGTCCAGATTGCTCATGCTTTTCTAATGCACTAGCTTTTGAAGAATATGTCTTCATTGGGTCCTGAGGTGGCGGTGCTGTGGCATTGCCTTTTTTGGCTGGCTGAAGCGGCCGAGTTGCCTTTTCCTGATTCCAAGACTTTGAAGGCGGTGCCATGGGCATCTGGGATGGGTTAGTAGAGGCATCTGGGGACTGTGCCTGTACCCACACATCTGTGGGCGCATCCTCCGCATTGATGCAATACACATGCTGTGGCTCCGGATACATAGATCGTCCGTAGTCATTCAGGTAAACCGTTTCATCATATGGAGCGTCTGGTGGAGCTGATCGAGAATAGTTCCTGGCATTCTGATCGACATGATGCGGTTGGTAGTAGTTACCGTGGGCGGGAGGCACAGTTTGATTGCAGTAAATGCACTGGCATCCATGGATATTGCAGCGCTGAACGTCTTGATTTACTTGGTTATAAGTGCAGTAACAACAGTTCGGAACTGGATGGCTGGTGTTATAGTAAGTTTGATCCGAAATCGGTTGAGTGTTGCTGTGTCGATCGGTGGTAGGATTGTTTGCATTGTTCGACAAAGTCCGATCCCTATACTTCTTCTGCAACAGCATTACGTTTAACTGATCCTCGCCTGACTGGCGGCGATTCTTCGTACAGCCGCAGCTTTGATTCCGAACGGAGTCTCCATCGTCGGAGTAACTGCCGGGTTGATTCTGTTGCTTGGCCAACTGGTCTAGAAGTCTCCCGCACACGGCATTATTATTTCGCTTCCAGCTGTCGCAGCACGACTTCTGATTGTCCTCGCCGATTACTTTACGGAACCTGGGCTTCCACTCTCCGCGTTTTTGGGAACATAGTCTGGGACCTGGCCATCTATCGCTGCGTATACCATTGCCGACGGACTCGTAACCATCCCAGTTGTCAGCACCGACGTACACATCATTTTGTTGCGTTTGCGATGAACGCTTTTCTGGGTTGTCTTTCGTGGGACATGAACATGGTTTCCCAGTTCGATACTGTTTGCTATCACTTTTTTGGAATTTATTTGACTGATCCTGTTCCTGATACCGATTAGACATCCTTGGGTTGGTACTGCCGCTTTCTCCGCCTTCTAAAGAGCTCTTACTTCCGAATTGAGGACGACTGCTTTGACCTCTTAGCTCGCACGCTTCACAAGGATCTTCGTCTTCCTCTGGCTTGCAACGAACACAGTACGCAGTGGGATACCACCGATCATTGCCGGACGTAGATCTTTCATGGTGCACACCTAAGAACTCTTCATTTGGTGGCTCAGGCTCTAGAATCATCTTGTAGAAGGTGTACCCGCACCTGGTTTCACTGCAGCTGGGACTTAAAAAAGCTAGAGGCGATATGAATGTGTCCTCCGAAAAATTGGGTGGGAAATGTCCTTCCTTAATGGGACAGTTAGCTTCCTCCTGTGTAAAAATAGAAGATAATGGTTCACTATTCAATATCCAGTGCAAAAACCATCCACTCACCTCCAAGTTTCCCAAGAAATGCAAGTCCTCGAAGTAGGAGTACCTTGGACTATAACTATAACCCTCAATTTGACTATTTCGGATGGCGGCCAATTCCTTGGAGTAGTAGTGCCGCAGACCGAGCACCTGCAGCTCCACCTGGTCAGGAGTCAGGCCGCAGTTCATCCGCCGGGTGATTTGTCGCCAGGCGTCATCCTTCGCAGAACCACTATGGAAACCAGGTGACTTTGGATTCCAGAGGCACTCGTTCGATCGATAAAGTCGGATGAGCTTCTGCGTCTTCTTCAATCGCTCCAAATTCAAATACGACGTAATATCCTTCTGTGCCATCGTGCCCCTCTGTTCTCCACAATCCTTTCCAGCGACTCGGTGATCAATCTTCCATAGCGTTTTCCTATTGAACCTACAGAGGTTGTATGCCTAGTTTGGAGCTATATATTGCGCCCAAGCCGAAATATTTGGACAGGAAAAACAAAAGTGACAATAAACAAGCAATTTTGAATAATTTTTGAATGATTTTTAAACGGTATCGCTTAATTAGGAATATTATATGCCGTTACCATTTTCAAGATCTGCAGGGTGTCTCATACATTCGAAGCTTTTGAGAGTATTAATTCAGTATTATTGTGCAATTAAATGGCGATTGGTATTTAGCTGGGCGAGCAGAACGGTCACACTGGCGCACAGTAGCGAAAATAATAGTCGAATAATAAAATAGTTTTGAGTGCAACTAATTCCGACCTACTAACGTATGCGAGTGCATTTAGCGGCTGCACTTAATCATTCCGGGCAAAAAAGTGCAAAACAGTACGACGCGGAGCAGTCAGAATCGAGGTTGCGCTCCAGCGTTATCGCCATTTGACCAATTCAACTTTTGTGTCTGGTATAACCACAAAATTTTCACTGCATCTTCTTATTTGAGCCGCCCCCAACCCAATTTTCGCGAGTGTGTCGGAATCAGCAGAGAATCGGAACAAAAGGGGCCAAACGGAGTACCAGAATCGGCACAAGCAAACAGTGAACAGCAGATAGTGCGGACGATAGCGAGTCCGTTGATTATCCACGTAAACAGTGAGCTGCATGCGCAGAGGTCGCGCCCAGAGCTGCAGAAATCCAACAATCTCCGCCAGAAAGATCTATCTCCGCCCTGTAAGCAATGTCCGCGGAACGAGAGATTCCCGCCGAGGACAGCATCAAAGTGGTCTGCCGATTCCGACCGCTGAACGACAGCGAAGAGAAGGCCGGCTCCAAGTTCGTGGTCAAGTTCCCCAACAATGTGGAGGAGAACTGCATATCCATAGCGGTATGTGTTCCAGATCTATAGTTTTCGCCAGCCCCCAGTGCCTTTTCCCTATGTGTTATGCATTAATCTCGGCGTGCCGCGCCATGACGTCATGCCTATTAGCGTACATTACCCTTCCCCAAAATTGCCGACCAATTGGAATGCCAGGCGATAAAAAGAGAGAGGCACTAAAGTTACCCATGAATAATTGCACAAAACAAAACTAGATGTACATATACATGTATATGATGAAACCAACTAACTTTACTCCAAATCAATATTGCTTTGCACCAAATTGATTTTCCCCCAGTCGAAAAAGAATAGGGTGTGTAAATCGAAAGAAGCGCGATGACGGGGTGGAGAAATGCCACCCACTAGACGGTTTTCTGCTAAAAGCGGGTGTTCCATTCTTTTGGGCCGCATAAATATGCGCTTTTCTAGTTTCCAGTCCGCCTTCAGTGCTTACCTCACTTACATTTCCACACAAACACATACACACATTGACGGTAGCCCCCGCTCCACTTCCACTCCCCTGTCCGCGCGCCAATGAGTCATGCACGCAAAGCATACAAAAAAAAAAAATATGAGGAAAAACAATAAGAGCAACTTTGGAGGCAATGGAATTTGGCTGTATTGCTTTTATGCCACATGAAATGTTATTGCTTTGTATGCTATGCTGAATTTCCCGCTTTTCCGCCAGGTGTAATCCGTCATATTCCTGGTAAAGCTTGGGCAATTGAACCAGTTCCAAAAAAGTCAGCACTAATATAGTGCCTCCATACACAGACATTATCATTACGCTCTCTCTCTCTCTCTGACTAACTCTATCTATCTCTCTTTCGCTGTGGCTTTCTTCTGGCGCTCGTTATTCACTATTCTTCCCCCTTCCACTTAACATGTCTTAATGCTCATAATTACAATCTGCTTCGCGGCCATGCGTTGAAAATGATTCAAAGGCAGTCAGCGGGAAAAGATCGGGGACAGGGGGAATGAATCTCCGAAAGAAATTTCACCGCAACTGACACCAGTTTATAGCTAATGTAACTGGCTGCTATGTACTAAAGAAAAAAACACATTATACTAAACCTAATCTCCATCGTCTGCAGGGCAAGGTGTATTTGTTCGACAAGGTCTTCAAACCGAATGCATCCCAGGAGAAGGTCTACAATGAGGCGGCCAAGTCCATTGTTACGGATGTCCTGGCCGGGTACAATGGAACGATATTCGCATATGGTCAGACGTCCTCCGGAAAAACGCATACGATGGAGGGCGTGATCGGGGACTCCGTAAAACAGGGTATCATACCACGTATCGTCAACGACATTTTCAATCACATCTACGCGATGGAGGTGAACCTGGAGTTTCACATCAAGGTCTCCTACTACGAGATCTACATGGACAAGATTCGAGATCTGTTGGACGTCTCCAAGGTGAACTTAAGCGTGCACGAGGACAAGAACCGGGTGCCGTACGTCAAGGGCGCTACGGAACGGTTCGTCTCGTCGCCGGAGGATGTTTTCGAGGTGATCGAGGAGGGCAAATCCAATCGTCACATCGCTGTGACAAGTGAGTACTAATTAAAATCGATGGTCAGGACCATTTCAGCCAAACAAGTCTAGGAGTTATTCCAGCATTCGCTCTGACCTCGATTGTAGTGTTTCATGTACCAGATCATCTTTTATAACGATTTATCCATCCTTTCAGACATGAACGAGCATTCTTCGCGATCCCACTCAGTATTCCTTATCAATGTGAAGCAGGAGAACCTGGAGAACCAGAAGAAACTATCCGGCAAACTCTACCTGGTGGATTTGGCCGGTTCCGAGAAGGTTTCCAAGACTGGAGCGGAGGGAACCGTTCTTGATGAAGCCAAGAACATCAACAAGTCGCTGTCGGCCTTGGGCAACGTAATTTCAGCCCTGGCGGACGGAAACAAAACGCACATCCCCTACCGTGATTCCAAGCTCACGCGCATCCTGCAGGAGTCGCTGGGAGGCAATGCACGCACAACCATCGTCATCTGCTGCTCTCCAGCCAGTTTCAACGAATCTGAAACGAAGTCAACGCTGGACTTCGGTCGTAGAGCCAAGACAGTGAAGAACGTGGTCTGCGTTAACGAGGAGCTTACTGCCGAGGAATGGAAGCGACGCTATGAAAAGGAGAAGGAAAAGAACGCCCGACTAAAGGGTAAGGTGGAGAAGCTGGAGATCGAGCTTGCGCGCTGGAGAGCGGGTGAAACTGTTAAGGCGGAGGAGCAAATCAACATGGAGGATCTCATGGAGGCAAGCACGCCCAACCTGGAAGTGGAGGCAGCACAGACGGCGGCGGCCGAGGCCGCTTTGGCCGCCCAGCGAACGGCTCTCGCCAATATGTCCGCATCGGTTGCCGTGAACGAGCAGGCCAGGCTGGCTACAGAGTGCGAGCGTCTCTACCAGCAGCTGGACGACAAGGATGAGGAGATCAATCAGCAGAGCCAGTACGCCGAGCAGCTCAAGGAGCAGGTGATGGAGCAGGAGGAACTCATCGCTAACGCTCGGCGTGAGTATGAGACTTTGCAGTCGGAGATGGCGCGAATCCAACAGGAGAACGAGTCCGCCAAGGAAGAGGTTAAGGAGGTGCTCCAAGCTCTCGAAGAGCTGGCTGTAAACTACGACCAGAAATCCCAGGAGATCGATAACAAGAACAAGGATATCGATGCCCTCAACGAGGAGCTGCAGCAGAAGCAGTCTGTGTTCAACGCCGCCTCCACAGAGCTACAGCAGCTCAAGGACATGTCCTCACACCAGAAGAAGCGCATCACGGAAATGCTAACCAACCTACTGCGCGACCTTGGCGAAGTGGGCCAGGCCATTGCCCCCGGCGAGTCCAGCATTGACCTCAAGATGAGTGCTCTGGCTGGCACGGATGCCAGCAAGGTGGAGGAAGATTTCACCATGGCGCGTTTGTTTATCAGCAAGATGAAGACGGAGGCCAAGAACATTGCCCAGCGATGCTCCAACATGGAAACACAGCAGGCTGACTCCAACAAGAAGATCTCCGAATATGAGAAAGATCTGGGCGAGTACCGGCTACTCATTTCGCAGCACGAGGCACGCATGAAGTCGCTGCAGGAGTCGATGCGGGAGGCAGAGAACAAGAAGCGCACGCTCGAGGAACAAATCGATTCGCTGCGCGAGGAATGCGCCAAGCTCAAGGCCGCCGAGCACGTTTCCGCCGTTAACGCCGAGGAGAAACAGCGGGCTGAGGAGCTGCGCTCCATGTTCGATTCTCAGATGGACGAGCTACGCGAAGCCCACACCCGGCAGGTGTCCGAGCTCCGGGATGAGATTGCCGCCAAGCAGCACGAAATGGACGAGATGAAGGATGTCCATCAAAAGCTGCTCTTGGCGCACCAACAGATGACGGCCGACTACGAGAAGGTGCGCCAGGAGGATGCCGAGAAGTCCAGCGAGCTTCAGAACATCATCCTCACCAACGAGCGTCGGGAGCAAGCGCGCAAAGACCTCAAGGGCCTGGAGGACACGGTGGCCAAGGAGTTGCAGACGCTACACAACCTGCGAAAACTTTTCGTTCAGGATCTACAGGTAAAGTTTAAGCAATCCTATCTATTATTGCTACGTACAGATCTTAAAATGTATTTCCCTTGTGCCAACAGCAACGAATCCGAAAGAATGTCGTAAACGAGGAGAGCGAGGAGGACGGTGGATCACTCGCGCAGAAACAGAAGATTTCCTTCTTGGAGAACAACCTCGACCAGCTGACCAAGGTGCACAAGCAATTGGTGCGGGACAACGCCGATCTGCGGTGCGAGCTGCCCAAGCTGGAGAAGCGTCTACGCTGTACCATGGAGCGGGTGAAAGCTCTGGAGACAGCGCTCAAGGAGGCGAAGGAGGGCGCAATGCGGGATCGCAAGCGCTACCAATACGAGGTGGACCGCATCAAGGAGGCGGTGCGACAGAAGCATCTGGGCAGACGTGGCCCACAGGCACAGATCGCCAAGCCGATCCGGTCCGGCCAGGGTGCAATCGCCATTCGTGGTGGTGGCGCCGTTGGAGGACCATCCCCGCTGGCCCAGGTTAATCCTGTCAACTCGTAGATCCAATCACCACCTGTCGCCGCCCAGTTCAGCTCCGCTTTAAACTAAACTAAATGGATTACGTTATACATACTTAACATAACTGATAATTGCCTTCGCTTAGATGAGATGTGTCGCGATCATGTGCAGCGCTTTAAATATACATACATATAATTTAATTAAATAAATGAAAGGAAACCGGAAATTAACTAAATTTTACAAACCGAAAATAATAAAACCCACAGATATGTAAGGACATCTATATACGTTAAGAGTATTTATAAACTTTTCAAACATAAACCTAAATAAAAGTCGCAGACAAATTAAGGTCTCTTTAGTTTGATTCTTATTGCAGTTCAAAAAAATTATGCCGATTATTTGGCTATTGGTTGTTATTACATCGTCTGCTGTTACAATCGCATGTTGTAACCTGTCCCGCGTGTGTTATGGTGCTCCCAATCGTCTGGAGAATTGACCACCTGCCATTCGTACCACACTTTGGTTGCATCCACGCATCGCCAAAACTGGATGGATATAGTCTGTCCCTCCCTCAGAGTTCTTGGACGCTGAGTAGTAAAAATATATATTAATGTAGCAGTTATCAAAGGCTAACTAATCACATCACACGTACCGTTGCGAAGAACATGGGGAACCAGGAGAACATGCCAGGCGTATGGGTCAGAGGATTGATGCTTAGGCAGATGTCCTTGTACAAATGGGTATCAAAGTATCCGCCGATTCCGTGCAGCACGCAATCTTTATTGACTTTAAATGAAACCGTCTTGCAGCGAGTATTGTCAATATTTTCCGCTCGATTAGGATGTACGAATTCAAACAGAGCCTGCGGCTCGTCAATATGGTAAATATTCTTTAGCAGCGACACATAGCCGTAGTCGAAGGCAGGATAGGTTGGTAACAATTGGCAGACATTTTGGTGCAGCACTGCTGACATCAGTGGATTAATGTAGGAGGTGGATTTGTAGGGTATACTGATTCCATCCGGTTTGAGCAGCTTCAGTGCTCCATCAAGGCACTCGGGCGAAAGTTCATTATCGCCAAAGGAACCAAGTAACTCCGAAACCATGATGTCAGCCAGCTCTGGAGGGGAAAAGTCCCGCATGTCCTTTGAAAAAATGTGAACATCTGAAAGATTTGTTGCGGATTAAGACTGGATTAAAGCAAGGTGTTTTTTTTTTTCTTATTCTTACCCTTATCGGCCCAAAGCGTTTTAACCATGTTGGAGAGGGTGCGGATGGCATTGGGATTCTTTTCTATGATGTAGAGGCGAACTTTGCGCTTCGTTAACTCGGCAGCATTGAAAACAGCTCTCGCTAAAGGACCTCGTCCTCCACCCAGTAGCATTACAACTGTCTGTAGGTTTGAACATACAAATGTTAATATATATCTTATAGGTGGAGAAGAGCACCATACCAGTTTCGTTTTAGCCTCCGCAGCGCTTACTCGATCCAACAGGGCCGCTTGTACGGCATCCTGATAGAGTTTGTATTTGACAGGATCAGTTTCGAATACCTCATAGGTATAGGTGTCCAGATTATCGCAAAGAGGCTGCAGTGGAATTTCCAGCATGTTTTCATAGCTAATGAAACAATTTAACAATTTGTATTGGATAATTGACGAATCTAATGCGTTCTACTAACCTGTTTAGCATGTGCTTATCGCAGTTATCATTAATTAGCTTATTTACGTAATCCGCGTACTGGCACAAAGCCTTATCGTTGGGATTTGTGGAGATGATGATGTTGGCCCGTACCGAGATGAAGTGCCCGACGATGAGCTGCCACTCCTTCTTCAGCACACAGTAGTTGGAGCGGTTTCTGACGAACAGGGAAGACGGAATGATGATTGCCTCGATTGGTTCGCCCAACCAGCGACGCACTGTTTCCTTGCTGGGTCGATCAGCATCGTTTAGCTCTATCACAACCTTCACTTTGGTGCTGTGTTTGGTGACCATGCGCAGGTTATTCCACCAGTTCCACGGGTCATTCGATTCCGCTTCAGCCACCTCCTCGGCGGTGGCATCCTTTCGGTGCTCGAATGTGGCCAGTTCTGGATTGGTGATGGGCACTTGGATGAACCAGTTCCCTGAAGGAAAATCATCTAACAAACAATTTGAGAATCCGCTTCGGTATCTAGATGCTTACCCTTTGTTTTGGCCAGCACAATGGAGGCCAGATTCTCGTTTTCCGGACCGCGCAGCCGTACCATCAGGTTGCCCACATTTTGCAGGTGCTCCGCCCAGGCCACGTCCCTCATGAATACCTCCTTTGCGTGTTCGCGCAGCTTGTCATTCGGCGAGTCCACATTCACGTCGGACATGGTAAATATCACCTTGGAATTCCAGTCGCTGCCGCTCAAAATTGTGGCCGGATATGTGGGATCCGATTCGTGTGGTTCGAAGGGCAACATATTGGCGTTGATAGAGGTGGAAACCACATTATAGTTGTTCGCGAAGGCCTTCTCGATTAACTTGGGTATGCTATTAACACCCTCCTGGTGCAGACAGACGTAGTAATTCATCTTTCAATCCGCACACCGCCTCTTCAAAAAGTCCAAAAAATGCGGTGACCGGCAGCAGTGTGACCGTCTGCGGCGGCAATTCAAATGGAACGATTGGTGTGAACGCAAGGTAATTGCCGAAAAATCACACATTTTAGCCAATGTTGTTGACAATTTTTGTGTCGTTTGCCAATTTTTGTGTTTTCCCGACTTTGTAAGATAAGCAATAGCTTTCGGGCCTTAAATAGCATGTAATTGTGATTGTTCATGGCTAACCGCGATGTATTCTCAAAGATCCTGCCAAATGTCAAGTTGGGCACCCGCTACGACGAGGATGGGCGTGAAGTTCAGGTGAGTGCATCCCATCCAGCCGGGAATCCCCAGCTCAATTTGATTTCCATTGCAGGTGGAGCGTCGCGAGGACTCGGATGCCACGGCCAAGGAGCAGGACACCTTCGACATACTGGTGGCAGCCGGATATTATCGTGCCCGCATCAAGGGCTTATCCGCATTCGATAAGGTTGTGGGCGGTATGACTTGGTGCATCGAATGCTGCGACTACGATGTGGACGTGGACCTTCTGTTCCATGAGAGTCTGTCCATTGGACAGAAGATGTAATGTATATCATTGATGGCTTAAGCGCATATCATCATTTATATATCCTTATATCTACAGTGCCTTGGTGGAGAAGATCGTAGCCGTCCTGATTGACATGAAGTGCCCACACAGCCTGGAACCCCATCAAGTGCAGGGTCTGGAATTCTTGGCCATACATCCCGTCATCCAGTGGCTAGTTAAGACCTCTGTGAGTAGTCGGAATAACGTACACCTTGTACGATTTAATGGAAACTCCTTATTAAGGTGGAAAACCGAGCGGAGCGTGGGCAGCGCTTGAAGAGATTTGCCATCGGCCAGTTTCATAATCACTATCAGTACAAAAGCGACAAGGACAATCTCACTAAAATACGCCTGGCCTCCACAAACATTAAGGCTATACAGGATCTGTACGGCCCCAGGAGGCAGTACGAACGCCAAGAAGCTCCTGATGATGATGATGATGTGTCCAGGGTGCGTCTTACTCTTTTAGAATACGGAGATCCAGGACCGACCTTTAGGAGCAGCGCTGAAAGAAAGGCGGATCGGGGTCCTGGAGAAAAAGATGAGGTGGGTATTAGTTTAAGGTGCGAAATATTAATATATATATATGTACAAGCTTTCTTTATTTTACAGCTCGATCTGGAGGAGTATCTTCGCAGCTTATCTCTCATCAAAGATGACCCGACGGGCACTCAAAAGCGCATTGATCTCGATCCTACAGCACGGCAAGAGCTTCAACAGCACTATGCTGAATTCAAGCTGGAAATGGAGACGGATGCCCAAGAGTTGAAATCACAAAACCAACAAAAACGTCTCGAGGCGGCCAAAATTGCTATGGAACATAAGATTAGACGTTACTGCAAGGAAAACGAACAGCTGCAAGATGCTGAAAATGAGCAGAAAGAAAAGACCAAGGAAGTGGAGGACCAATTGAATACCTTAAATACTGAGCTCAAAGCACACAAAGATACACAGGATAAAGCAGATCCAAAGTGGGTTTATTTAAACAATATATAGTATAGTCTTTTAATTGGATGTATATTTTAAGGCTCCTCGAAAAAATACAGAGTTTGCTGCAACAACATGAAGAGCTGAAGAAAAGCGAGGCGGAATTCAAGGAATCTTGTCGCACCGATTTGGCCAATCTACAGCTGCAAATCGAGTAAGTTAGCATTTCATTTTCGTATCGAGGACAATAATTAATTATTATTCTCTTGTTTTTCAAAGTGACCTGGAATCATTTAGTGCCCAAGACGCGGAAGCACAAGCCGCAGCATTGGCCGGTGAGGAGCAACGTCTGAAGGAGCTGCGCCTGCAGTTGGCCAAGAGAAATCGCGGAATTGTGGCCATCGAACGAAAACTTGATGCCATTCCTGATCGCACAGAGCTGGCCCAATACCAGAGACGTTTCCACGAACTGCACAACGAGATGAGCGGCAAGCATCTGGAAACCAAGCAATATTACACCCTGTACAACACACTCAACGACAAAAAGCGCTACATGGAAAAGGAACTGGCCCTACTTAACTCCATCTGCGAAGCGTACAACGAGGGTATGATGAGTCCGCACGGCCGCGAGGACTTTATCCGCCAGTTTGAGTCCATCGTGGACGGCGTTAAGAGTGCCCAGGACAAGGTGCGTCACAAGTACAACGAGGAGCGGATGCGTCGCGACGAGCTGAACGAGGAGCTGCAATCGCTGCTGGAACTGCAGCGCCAGTATGCTCTGGCTGTCAAGCAGCTAACCCGCGAGTGCCAGCGCTGCGAGCAGCTGCAACTGCAGCTCAGGTCAATTAGGGGCAGGACCCAGTCCTAGCCCATTTTAACTATTGATTACTAAACACGAAACACTCTTAGCGTATTCGTTCAATAAATTATAACGCCCCAAATAGCCGTGCAATTATCCGGGAATCCAATCAAGCAATCCAATGTGTTAGCCAAGGATTTTCTTCAAGCTCGATTCAAGTGCGCACATTTGTCAAGCTCAAGTTCGACCTTTAGCTCTCTTTTGATTCCCATATATTTCACGTTCCAACATATTCGAGTATTTATGGAATTCCTGTCAGTGCGCTGGGTCAGCACTTTATTTCCATATAGCGCGCATGCACATGGTACTCCTAGCTAGCACCTAGAGAAATTTGCGTATTTGCATTGCTGCCGCCAGCACACTATATTCCATTCCATTTGGTGCTCTAATTAATATGCGGCCCGCTTAGTGGCATGCCGAGCAATCAGAGCCACTTCAGGATCCCCATGGTCCAGGGAACTGCAGCTGCTGCTTGCGGTTAATTAATGTCCTTGCACCTTAACATTGAATTCAAGCTGAGCCAATGCAATTACATTTTATTGCGTGGCAATCAATTCCATTCAACAAGTGACATTGAGACGGGCAGCACGAGCATGAGCATGAAAAAAGCGTAGGAATTGCGGCCAACTTCCTGTCGCATTCGTCCACACAGCCTTCGTCCATTTGGCCAAGATGAATTTGCACCGTATGACAAATACTTAAAGCGCTAGACCTTCGGCAAAGGTTAAACCGAAGTCCTTGGCAGACATTTAACAACTAAGTTTATGAGAACTCTGCTCCCGGCTGCCAATGCCTGCTCATTCCACGACCAAATCGGCCTTATCGAACTGAAAACAGAGCCATATAGAGTCAGTCAGGCATTCCGCCCATCTTACTACAATATATAGCCAGTATAAATATGTGTAAAATGGGTGTTGGTGGGTTGGGTGGTTCGTAGGTTGGGATTCCCTGACTCCGGATAAAAGTGAAAGCCAGCGATGGTGGCTATATCCCCGTATCCCGCGTTTCCTCATTTGTATTTGCTTTGGCAGCACGCACACAAAGGCTGAATGGGAATGGAAATGGGATCGAATGGGGATTGATTGGGGATGCGACAAAGGGGCCACGCACATGAGCCTTGACAAAAGTCAATCAGCATATTTGCTCGATTGGAGGGAGCATGCCAAGCGGATAATCGATTCGCAATGTGTTTGAATAACAAATTACTGGAAATTGTGAATGCGAGAGTCATTGTAGCGACGACCCCAGGCACACCTACATAGTTCCAACGAATATGGAGTACTTTTTCGGCGAAATCGATGGATTAAAATGTATATGCAGCTGTCAGTGTTCGCCGGATTTTGATTCCCAGCAGCCCAACATCCTGTCATCTTGGAAATCCCGATGCCACTTGTTGGCCTCTGCCATCTTGTTTGGTGAGTGAACTTGCGACTCGAACTATTGAACTTTGGGCTCAAACAATGAACTTTCCATACTATTTGCTCCTTACAGACTCTTCAGCGTACACTTGGAAAAACTATCGAAATTTTGGTTTTATAATAGAACTTGAAGTTGTTGGAAATATTGAAGAAACTTGTTATAGCTTAACTTTCTTGGACTTATTTTCTAAAAATTCTACAAATATTTCTAGAAATAAAAATTCCCAATAACCCAAGTACCTTTAGTTTTCAAACCATTACTTGATATTAAACATTTTATTTTACTCTAAGCTGCTTACCTAGGAATTTGCTGAGTGTAATAAAACCAAATGCAATAAACTGGGAATACACAGATGTTCGAGCAAAACTTTATCCCCCCATTTCAGCCACGTAAGTGAGGGTGCAAGCCAATGGGGCAAGCTCGACCAAATAATGTTCTGGCCAAGTTTAATCTAATTTCTGTGGCATGTGAATAATCGTGCCGAATTAGTTGTGTTCGATTTGGTCAGATGTCAGTGCACCTACATATAGTGTCAACAAAGAAAGAGGCTCCCATCCACATGGTGGTATCCATCTGCTTGGAGGACAACATGTGTGGCAGACAAGTTTAAATCACGGCAGAACAAAAAGCGAACACTGCATGCATTAATCAACTTCAGCAAATGAACTAAGCTAGCTCCGGGGCCGAAACCTAAAACGGCACTAGGAATCAATGACCCTGACCCCAGAAGAGCCCTCATTCCCACATTACCCACGACCCTCAATTTGTCAATGTGTCAATGTGATCAACCGAAACGAGCATCGGAGCATTGATTTAATTAATTTATGTTTCACGGGCCTGGCAACAGCCGACTCGTTGAAACTCTGGCCAGGATGCCGGCCATTTGGCGTCCTGATGGCCACCCAGGACATATTCAACAGGTTGGCCAGCTTCCGTGGCGTATGGAGCATGGAGCGTTGAGCTTTTATGCGGGAAAAGCTCAGCCGAGCCGAAGGCAGCACACTCTACTCATGAATGAAAAGCAGACGGACGCGGACTCGGCTGCCAGCAGCTTCAGTTTCAGTGGTCGCCTCTGGTTCTCGTACTCGTTCTCGTTCTGGTTGTGCTTCTGTTTCTGTTTTCAGTTTCCGGAGCTCTCATTGCGCCGCCAACCGGGCTAGCGAACGTACACGGCGCGGACTCCTCCGTCGAGATCCACAAGTACATAGGATAGAACACGAAATCCTCTCGAGATCCCTTGCGCGGCCACGGCTCAATTCAAATCATGGCACACCGAACCAAAAAAGGACAGCCGTCACATTTGATTTGAATTTTAATTCAATAAAAAAAAAGTGCAAAGTAAAATAAAAAAGTAATAATAATCGTATTAAAAAAAAAGGATATCGCAGCAGGCAGCAACAAATGTAAATGCCTGTCATTTCGAGTCCTCCCCTCAAGTTTTCTGTGCTTTGTTCCTTTGCCGTGCGTTGTTTTGTGAAATCGCGAGGCGTAAAAAATATTCAAATTTCATGTTGAAATTACTGCACGCATTCTTAAATAATCCAATGCCAACACAAGTGTGCAAAAAGTAAGGAGACTCGACTCAAAAGGCGACGCCAAGCGTTTGCTAATAGGATTACGCATCAACTCCCCAGCTGACAGGGTCCAGGATTAGCAGGATCCACTCGAGGCAGAGCGGCAGAACATCCATACCACAGGATACATAAGGTACAGCCGATGGGCAACAGGCTGTAATCACAATTACCGAACTCCAATCCAAGCCACATCACATCACATCACACTCTACACCACACGGCGTATGCGTGATTTCCATGCCCATTCCGATACTGATATCGGTCTGCCTAATTGTTAACTACAGCAACATAGGACACACACAGAGCGGCGAATTAATAACGAACTTGGTGCCATATTAATTGGCATCCACGGGGGAGGAGCAGCGATTGGGTGGGGGGGTGTTGTGCTTCGAGAGGAGCAGTAAACTCCATAAATATCACATTTTATTAAACAAAGCCCGAATCCATTTGCGTTATTGCCTTTACGTGCACGAATGTTAATTGAAGTCACCTCACCTTTTCGGGATGGTGCCAGGTCCACCTGACCCCCTCCCCCCAGCCACCCAAAGCCCCCCATCCTTCCCCCGCCACTTGGCCCCGCAACACTTATCATCATGGCAGCAAAACCACCAAAACAGATTAGATAAGTCGATGGTTGCGAAATGATTAGCGAACAAAGGGGCTTTGCTTGCGGATGCGTGGATCTGGTTGGGCCTGTGGATGTGAAGGTGCCTCTACAGGATTCTGGGCACTTGTATGCGGGAAATGAATATTCATAATGAGGCGCCAGTTACACATTTCCCGTCGAAGCATGAAAAGCAAATTACGCACAAAATAATTGACATTAGCATATTTTGTGCATCGCGTACATTGAGTGTGTGTGTGTGTGTGTGTGTGCGTGTACATCCTGTTTTAGAACATTTCTTTCAACTGGGTTTTTTTTATTCATATACTGTTCGGTTCTGTTCTGTTCTCCTCCTTTCGGATTGCCCCATCGTTTTGATTGAACTTGAAATGCTCCCCTGCCGCAGCCACATGGCGTGATGCGTCTGAGAGGATTAAACTCAGCTAGCTGGCGAAGCTGGCAAACAGGGGGTGTACAATATATAAAACAACACTAAGTGTTCGGAGTGGGAGCACCGTTTCGCTATACATATTGAATAAACATTTTTTCCTTTTTTTTGTTTTGTGCTCTGTGGGTAGCTCCTTTTCTAATTGATCCCCCCAGCTGACAGGCGGAAATGGACAGAAGAGGGCCGCAGCGAAATTTGTTTTCAATATGGACATGTGTTTACTTATTTAGGGCTCTTGGTCCCTTGCATCCTCGTCTCCAGCCACTTGGACAATCATAATCCGCTGGCAGGGGAGCGGGGGCGAGTGCCCACGATTCCATGGGGCGTAAACTTCACACGTTTCCCGAGTTTCGTTTTACTCGCCCCCATGGTGCCACTAAATCATTTCAAATAAGACACATCGTTGCAGAGGGAGAAATGGTTTAAATTGGTTGGAAATTGGGATTAAAATGGTGGAAGATATGAATAGTGTTAGAACAAAGTCGTTTATGTCTTATGTATATAATAGGAAAAACCTCTTGATTCAATATTGATTGCTCTGAACATAGCTTAAATGAATTAATAACAAAAGTAAATACAATATACTTATGATTTCCATTTATTACTTTCTAAACAAGCTTAAAGTTAATCTGTTTTGATTACAATTAAGTTGGTTGTAAAAATGCTTTTATGCTTTTTTTTTCCATGTGCACACACAGTAGGCAAAATTTATGGCTCGTTAGGAATTTATCCTGCGGGAAGAGGTCAGAGATCGGGGAGAATTATGCCAGGGGCAGGACGAAAAGTTTGCCTAATTTTGAAGTTGCTGCCAATGCGGTTGCGTTTGACTTTGAGGTTCATGGGTTAATTGCCAAGATATTTGGCTGCAGGACGAGATCCTCATCATCCTGCCACTTTCGATTCGGCGACAGAGTAGCAAAAGGAAGATGCAAACATCTAAAGTGGCTTTCCAACCACATTTTATCAAAGTCAATTCTTATCTGCACGAAAAATTGTTTGCAGCTGAAGTTGATAAATGGATTTACTTTGATTTCATGGCGAAAAATCGATGCAGTCCGGGTTGGGTAGCTAGCTGCCACGGTACAAAGTACTTGTGCTATTTGAATCCCTTTGGCCAAAGTCAAATACGAGACAATGGACCACCAAACTGGCGGTCAAAGACTTTGGGAAACCATCCCCACCCAACCCAAACTTTGACTCATCGAAGGATGCCACTTGTGCTGGCCAAAAACCAAAATTGCACTTAAAATTGAATGCTTGGCTGGAGGAGCGTGCAGCTCACAGATAATCTATGACATAAAATCACGCGACAGTAAGCGCTCCGTAATGCCAGACAAAGGAAAAGGACAAAGGATCAAGTGCAGCTTGTCTATGTCCATGTGGATACATACCTTCTTTGTGGCAGCCACTCGACTGGAAATTACATAAAAAAAAAAAAAAAATGTTCGCATTGCCGCTACGTTTTTGCGCTCGTTTTGATTATCAGCCATTGCATTTGCATTTGCATTTCCATTCGCAGTCGCAGTCGCGTTTTCATTTCCATTTCCATATTCAGTGCCAAAAACACCCATTCGATTTTTTTTTTTTTTCATCTTTTCGTGACTCACAGCTGCATTTTATCCGCAAATGTTGAAAATCTCGCTCGTATTTATCATTTGCGCATCATTAGCTCGCCTTTAAGCGGAATTTCTTTTATTTTTATTTATTTTCCTTCGTTTGCCAAGTGAGAACTTTCTTTACTTGGACAGCTGCTGTTGCTGTCCTTTGAATCCTTGCAGCTCCTCAATTAACACTAGTTGAAGTGTTAGTTCGAGTTGGTTCTAAGGAATTCAGCTTGATTCGGATTTGAATGTGGATTCGATTTACTACGAAACAAATTTAAGTTTTTCCTAGAAAAGTAGTTACTGGAGAATTCAAATGTACCTTTTTATGCCGTAGCGTTGATATATTTTATATATAAAATGAGCAATATTTCAATTTACTTGTAACTTTACACACGTTGAACTGGTTTTAATTTCAGTACATTTAGGTAGTTTCCAAAAGCTGTTTGTGTAAACGTCATGAACATAATTAAACAAGGGTTTCCCCAATTTATTCCCAACTTGCATGTGAACTGAAAGTATTTTGCCATTTCTCACTTTACGCAACTAATTCAAAAAGTTGCCCATATTGAATGGGGGTTTACCAAAGGTTCGAAAGTTCTCCAGAATAAAAAAAAAAAACCAAAAGCACACGTTTCCCTTGAGTATTTAAAATGTGTAAAACAAGTAGTTGCTTAAGCATTGCCCATCAGCATTTACGGCACCTCTCTGATTACCTGCGGATAAAGTTTTATGCATCAACCAGTTTGCCAGGCAACCCTATATCCTTGCCGCTTACCAAATCCTTGCTCTGCAACTTTTGCACATAAGCTACGAGCAGGAGACGTCCATTGAAAAATTTTCTGTTGCCTATCTCGAGGGGCAATGGTGAAATTGGGAACCACAGGGCTGTGTGTTTCGTAAGCCAACAATTTTGCATTTAATTGCTTAATTACTGCAGCACGGCAGACATCCCAGAGGCACAGCCCCCGAAGCCCAGGATCCGACTCCTTATGCTCCTCCTCCTCCTCCTCTTCATCCTCCTCCTCATTCTCTTGGCCACTAAGCGGCTGGCATTTATGTTAACGTCTCTCCAAGTGTTTTATGGCCGTGCAGAAAGAAACATTTATGACTGCTCCGGTCCCCGGAGGTGCTGCCTTGGGCCTTTTTCCAGCTGGAGTGGGCGTGGCCAGACCACAATTGCCGCCAAGTGGGCGTTTAGGCACCGGGGCCACAAATACAACTTAAATTCTCGGCCGGATATGAGTGCAAAAGTTGAACTCCTTCTCCTTTGTCCTCCTTGCAGAATCATCCACTCCCTTCGCGTCCGCTGCTCGTTATGGTGATGGTAGTGATGGGCTCGTGCCTTGCGTAGCTGCATTCCCATCCATACCAAGTCCAGACGTCGCTCCAAGCCAGCTATGTGGACGTACATGATGGCTGCCGCCCGCGGTGATCGGGTCAACACGATGATGTCCAACCGGCGACGCCCCGAAACCGAGTCCCCAAAATATGGCTACAAGTAAGTGGGATTCCATTTCCAAGGAACTGTTCTGGGAATTTTATATATTTATGGAAGCCATGTTACCTAAAAATTGTATACCTTACTTTAAAACTTACTTTATTGTATTTGATACATTCTAAGAACTTATAGCATTAGCATACTATTAGATTCTATTCAAAGATACTTCTGGGAACTACAATACTTTGTTTCGATACTTAGTACGTTTTCAGTTATTCCCCTAGTTGAATGCATTTAGATGTTACTATTGTTAAACGATTAACAATTAATTTTACTCGACACTTATCCCTATTAGCCTCTCCAACCGTCCCATGTACCGCACCACCCGATTGGTGGGACCCGCCTCCTCGGCGCCCGCCCAGTTGCAGCTGCCCTGCGGCTCGCATCAGGCGACGTTGGGCGTGGCACCTCCGCCGCTGGAGGAGATTAGTGGCGGTCTGTTCGCACCCTTCGCGCCCACGGCCACAATAACGGTGGAGCAGGCGGCCACCTCGATTCCGATGGCAGTGGATGGCGAGGTGCACCACCTGCACTATCCGCGTCGCAGTTGGCAGCGGAAATATCGCCAGGGGATTCATCGCCAGCCAGGCGGAGGAGCCGAGCAGGATGAGGACGAGGAGGAGGACGACGACGACGTCGACGAGGATGACGATGATGAGTTCGGTGCTTCCGTTTGCGAGGATAACCCGGAGGAGGCCATTGCACGCGCTGACCACGACACGCAGCAAAAACAGCACTATCAGCCAAATGCCAGCGATTCCAGTTATGTGGAAAATGGCAGGAAGCTGATACAGGTGAGTTGCTAAACGGTGGCCAGCTAAACTTATCAGCAGATGAGTTCATTTAGTTCAGCGAAGTCCGTTTAGTTTTTAGTACTGTGAAAATAAGGAAAGTAAGGAAAAAGTGAATTACTCGTGAATATTAAAATATTAATTACAAATATAATAACGCGATAGTGGCGCTACTGCAAATCAATTTGCCTGCGCGGCCAACGTGGCGTATGCGTAATTTGATACACATTTAGATACGTTCGCCGATAAACTATGGCCAATAACTGATACATTATGCTCTGTCCATGCTGTCTCGTCTCGTCCCTGGCCACATTTCAATTATGTGGAAATGAAATTAAGTAATTGCTCTAATTGATTGACGCCCCCGTCCTCTGAAGGCGGAATTGGCCCAGTTTTTTTTTCCGAGCTGCGGGCCATGGAAACTTCGCATTGTCTGCATAGCTCCCCGCAGACTTGGCCATTCCAAGCCATTCCATTCCGCTCCAGACAAATGCAAATGAACTGGGCGGACCTTCATAAACTTGACCTTGCCGTAAATCGTGTTTTAATTACTTCCTCTATTGTCACGTAGCCGTGCCATCGCCCCAATAAACCCTTGGGCCCCCACCAACTGAATGAATGCCATTTTTGGCTGCCCGCAGAAATTTTTATTAGCACGTGTCAATCGACTTGAAATACGCACAACAAAAAACGAAGGGAGGCAAAAAAACAAAAAGGCTGTGAGTGTGCTTTATATGGAGTTGGGGTATTCATTTTGTGGTCTAAACAGAGTTTTGGGGTGATAAGATTTGTGTGGTTTAATTTAGCGAAGTTCATTGTTCTTTTTAATGATTTCAAAGCATTTTTTAGCATTTTTAAAGAATTTTAAATTTAATTAAGTGCTCTCTGCGTTGGGATTGAATATTTAATAAGGCAAAACAAATTTTAGTTGACATAATGCTGGCTCAAAATGAAGGCATTATCTCAATCAAGCTGTCACAACTGATAAATATTATTAGATCAACTTTATGCAAATTCCTAATAGGCATTTCCATTTTCCACTTTGAAATGCAAAGCTTTTGAAACAACAAGCAGCTGAATTGGTGTCCTTTGACTTCCGTATCTTTAATCTCCAACTGGCCGCATCTCGCCTTTCAAATCCACTCTCTCTCTCTTAAGTTTCACTGCACTTCTCGCGTCCTCTGCAATCCTCATCCTCATCCTCATCCAGCAAGTCGGAGATCTCTCATGTCCTGCCGAGGATAATTGCATTACTTAGGTTTCCTTATAAAAAGCAAAGAGAGAAGGAAACCAGACTTATTCCTACCCGCAGGGCTATAAATAAGTGAGTGTGTATTTCGGTTAGGGGAGTTGGGTGCGCTTAGCCGATATGTTGGGAATCCTCCTCATCCTCCACCAACGACAGTTGGCCAGCTGGAGGACCCACTAGGGGTGCAAATGGTGGATAGATAAGAGACTCGAACTCGAGAGTTCCTTTCGCCTCCGCTCAAAGTGAATGAAACCGAGGGCAGAAAAAACCAGCAACACAGCACTGTTTCAATGTCATTTCATAAATGGCAACAGCAACAGCAATACCAATACCAGTAGCGAAAGAAAAACGCAATGAAATAAATACAAATGAAAGGCCCTCGAAAAGCTCCAACCCCCCCCCACTAGTCTCTGCCCTCCATATTCCGGACTTTTCCACTTTCCTTCCATGCCCGCATATCGTTGTGGTTGACAATGTCGATGTCGATGTCGATGGCGATGGCGATGGCCATGGCGTCCAAATATTGGCTTGGTCGCTTGTTGTTAATGCTTTTGAGGTGTGTTCCAAGTGTTTGTCCAGCAGCAGCGGCACAAAAAGCAGCACAAACAACACAAACAGCACAAACAGCTGAGGAAAAGCTAGAGGAAACCCCAAACTGCTGGCATAGTCATTATATAAACGTCCATTACTCAAAAATTGGGTTTGTAGAGGGAGGTGGGGTGGTCGTCTAAAACTTTATAGAATTGGCATTGAAAATATGGCAAGTCTCGTGCCAATCCAAAATAGTTACAAGTCCTCGAGTTGAACAGCCCCGATGGAACGGCGCTGTGTATCCTTGTCAGCTGGTCCGTCCAGTCATTCAGTCATCCAGTCGTGCCATTAAACCGATTAATGAACTCTATTTGCCTGGCCATACCTGCGTACGTACACTGCGAGAAATGGCTTAACGAGCAGCAGTTCTTTTATTTTCTATGCAAAAAGGAACTTCAACGAAATTGAAACACGAATACCTAACACTTTGTCTAAATATTCAAACAAGCAACTAAATGAGTACCTTCTTGTTCGCCTACACCATAAATAAATTAATTATTAAATATTAAACGATTTTTCTGCCAGTGTCGATGTTAGCTCGATTGTCTTTGTTGCTGTGCAATTTGAGAAGGCGGCAGGACACTCAACACGATGATGATGGCAATCGGAGAAAGTGCGAGCGGGATGGGAAATGGATAAAGTCAGGGAAACGGGGGCTAACGGTGAACGGCGAACGGAGAAAGGAGAAAGGAGCGAGAACAAACAGCGAAAGTGCGTTCTGTCTGCGGACTTTCCGCTTAGTCAAATTTTTTTGCGCCATCGGCAGTTACGAAAAAAACGCGTTCGCAGGCGGCAGCTTAGCTCGCAGGCAGTAACTTTGCAATAAATAAATTTAGTAAAGCCAAAAAAAAAGAAAACAACAGAAACAATGCTTAGCTCTTCGTCAACTAATGCGTTCGGTAAACAATCCAAAAACAAGGCTTAAAAATTGAAGCGGCAATAACGAATAAAAAAAGCAAGAAAAACACAACAACGACAATTGGGTTTCCATGTTGATAAGGGTCACTCCGATTCCCCCCCATGTAACTTTGGAGGCAAAAACACAACAATCAGGACATCGGATTACACATTTTAGCCAGCATTAGTCAGTTTATTAAACGGACCCTGTTGTCGTTTGGTCCCTCGATAAACAGCCAGCCTATGGTCATCAACATCCAATCTGCGCCGCAATTTGCATAATTTCCCACGATCCCATCGAAATCACAATCAATATGAACAAATATACTATAACTAACGGCTGTATCAATAACAAACTAGTAGTGATAAAGTGCATGGGTTACGGAAAAACAATGGGTTTAAGACCATTGATCAAGTGATAAGATATCGATTTGCTATTATTCATCCCAACGCGTATTGAATTTCAACCATTTTATCCCCGGAAATAACTCCAAAACGTTTGCTTTTAGTTTAGTAGAAAGAACTCAAACGATTGGATTTCGTAAGAACATAAGCTAATCGAGAAATTTGATATCAAACAAGCATTTTGTTAAGAGAACTCTTAGGACTGGAACACTGGAACAAAGTTGGCTTACAAGTGATATAGTGACTCAAGCCCATCAAAGTGATATTTTCCATTAAAAATTTTATTCAAACCCTTTAATAGGCCACGTTTTACAACACTGCAGCTTGATTT
Organism: Drosophila melanogaster; assembly: GCF_000001215.4. Lineage (NCBI taxonomy): Eukaryota > Metazoa > Arthropoda > Insecta > Diptera > Drosophilidae > Drosophila > Drosophila melanogaster. The sequence continues at coordinate 16,250,951 of NT_033778.4, read as the reverse complement.
CCTCGATTAAACGGTTCAGCTATTTAACCGTTTCTAACTCGATTTTTATGATGCAACACCTTGGCTAAGTAATGTTCATATGGGTCGAGCATAAAACGCCGTGGCGCGTGTCATAAACGTTTGATTTGCTTTGCGTGGAGAGCAGCTACCTGGTCAGGTGTTAAATGCCAGTGGAATGAGAGATTTCGGCCTAACGGACTTGCAATTATGGAAATTTATTGTGAGTTCCACGCGGCCATGCCACATGAATGCCAATCAGTGCGGTGGTTGGATGATAATCCCAATGCTACTACGCTGGCTCAGTGTTTCGAATTCAAGTACAAGCGAAAAGTAAAAAAATAATATACATATAAATAAATAAATACGCCGAAAAGCCGTTCGAATTTTGTGCATAACCTTGCAACTGGCGAATCGCAATCTGCTGATGATGAGCTCATTGAAAATCAAAACTATCGACTATCAAAATGACTATGACTATCAGCAGAACTAAACGATCTAACGCACCGGCTATCCGTCAAATTAATTGCAATTAATTTATGGCCAATGGTGGGAGCAATGCGTCGCCTATCAGCCTAATTGAAACCGCATTGCCATGGCCAATTAAAAAGCGTTTAGACCAAAAAACGACAAACGCCGGCCGGCATCATCAATCTTGTCGATTCAGTTGCCACCAACTGGATGGTTGAAGCAGCCGAAGGACCAAAGTCACTTGAGATTTCAACTTCATCCGCGTCGTCGACGTTGCAAGTTAATTAATTAAAACGCGGCAGCGCGATGAGCGGCGATGCAAATTAAGAAAATTGCAAAACAGCATTCCGAATTGAATTGACAACGCCAGCTAGCAAACAAGCCACACGCTTTTAACTGTTGTACGGTACAGTGGGACTTGCGCAACACGAACTTATTACTTTGCTCGCATGGCATTCATAAATATTTTGAATATAAGGCAATCGTTGAATTCGTCTTAAAACGAATCTCTTAAAAGGTTTTCCAAAACATCAAAGTTTCAGTTTCCCCAATCCCACTTCACAGTTCGTGCTACGCAGGTTCCACTGTGCTTTATTGTGTATGGATGTCGTGGTTTGGTCAGTGGCGACTGCGCTGCCGGCGTCGCTGCTTCGCCTTGGCCAAGTCGACTGTTTTGGCGGCAGTTATCAGTGCGGGCAGTGTGAACAGTTTGAGAAGTCCATTCGACGCAACGCAGCGCATGCGCGACGCTGTTGACCAAAAAACTAACCGTTATTGCCCGCCCGTTATTGTTATTTGCCGCAGGCCAAAATCGGAAAATCTAAGGTGCAAGTGAGAGAGAAGAGAGCAAAGAGCGCAGCGAACGCAACTCAATTTGTATGCGACATTTCAAAGTCAAAGCCATGGTGCAGTCGCTGGATATATCCGCCATAACGGGACAGCAAACAGATGCGGTAAATCCACCTACTCACACATACACACAAACACATAAGTATGTGGCCTTCGAACCTACTCACATACTTGTATACACACACACACACGCTGCGGGGGGGCGTGGCATTGCATTGTCATTTGCCATTCGCCGCTCAACGAGGCGTATGCGTCATATTTAACCCGCCTTTCCCCCCCCCCCCCCATCCGCCTTTCCGCCGCATTTTCCCTTTTTTCTCGAACTAAAGATGGCTTAATGGATTAACCGCTGCCGGCAACTGATAAGCGTTTATTAGACTGTCAAGCACACGCCCTTAATGCACAGAAAGTGGGTGGGAAACTGGAGCGCCGGAATCTTGGAACGTTTAGACTAGTTACACTCCTGGGGAGCATTTTTACATTTTTTATTTGATGTGTCCTTCAATGCGATCAGTTGTCTTTAAAACCAGCAAGAAGAAGCAAGGAATATTTAAGAAATTTATCTCAAAAACTAGATATATTTCATAACTTATAATCACTTTGTATGTTTTTAGAGTTTCTAAGGACCATTTAAAGAAAATGTTAAGGTAGTTACTAAACTTTTAGTACTGATTTCTTGTCAATACTATGAATCCCTTCGTGTTTCATTAATTTCTTTGCAAACAGCATGAAATCTGTACATTATTGGTTTTCCAGTTGGCTTTAAATACCACTGCCGCGTCATTCCGCTGGCAGACATAACATAACAAAATTTAAGCACCAAACTTGGATGCTGACCAAGTTTTAATGCGGTTAGAGGGGAAGGAGAGCCAGAAAAAAAAAGAAAGATACCCATAAGCCGAGCACTAAAACGCTTCAATTAGCGAACGTTCGGCGAAACTTTTCGCCAAACTTATGCCAGAACGTTACACCCTTAAACTACACACGGGTACACAGAGAGAATTTCTGAGGGCATTATGCAAATCTAAGGAATATAGTGCAAATATAGAGAGGGTTTCATAAATATGCATTAAAAATATTTTAAATCTTAATTTGCATACATATGTTAAATTTTCTAATAACCTTTATTTTTTTTAAAATATTTTTCACCGTGTAGGAGCCAAGCAAACGGAGCAAACCCTCCGCTTTAAGACGCACTCTGCAGGCACTGCGCCAGCGTCTGACTAAAAGGAATCGCCCCAAACCGCCGGACTGGTTCCTCGAGAAGTTCTCCAACACCACCAACACGGACAAGATTGGCAAGGGTTGTCCGGCGATGGAGGATGCGGCGCTATCCAGCGAAATACGTGGCTCCAGTGTCCTGTGCAACCGTCTGTCCGTCGATCCCACCCTGCAGTCGCATTACAGAGTGAGTGAGCTTCGGCACAAATAAAAACTAGCTACTTAGCCATGCTTGCTTACTTCTCGTAGTCGTCTGTAATTGAGAAAGTTCGAATTCAAAATATAGTAAATTTAAAAAAACTCAATATAATTACAGTTTTATACATTCACTTTAAGAAAGTAAAGTTTAGAATTAGACCTAAACTACCTTTAAATTCGCCTAAATGTATGCAACGAAATATTTCCCAATTATGTTGCTCCCTTCCAGACATTTTAATTAGTAATTAATTAAATATAAATGTATATAATTAATCAATTTTTTTTTGAATGCACATCTTATTTTAGTGGCTGGCCATCGTTTCACTGGCAGTGCTTTACAATATCATCTTCGTGGTGGGACGTGCGGTCTTCTGGGAGATCAATAAGAGTGCTCCCGCCTTTTGGTACACGCTGGACTACCTGTGCGACTTTATCTATCTGCTGGATACGCTCGTCCACATGCACGAGGGTGAGCCACTGACATCCACATCCACATCCCTCCAACCCCGTTCCCCCCTTGCCACGTTGAGGGATCTAGATTTTTGCGATTTACCTATGCAAATGAGACCCGCAGTAAGCCGCCTTCAGACAATAGCTAGCAATGCTGTCGACAAAGCCATTTGGCACGCATGCGAGTCCCATTTCTGTCCACGATTCCACACACACACACACACACACACACACTTAAACACACATATGCTGGCGAGTCCTGTGAGCTCTGGATTGTGGGTGTGGTCGGGCTGCCAAATGCAGGGGATAAGCCAACCTTGACATTTTGTACAATAGCAACAAACGCTCTGGTACCGCTTAGTTTCATACGCTACTCCAGCATGATGCTCCTCATCTTAGCAGGGGAATGTGACAGGATGAAGGATATATATGGGGGATTTATTACATCATGCTACAAGGAGTTGATGCTAGTTGTCCCAAACTTTTGCGGTTGGTGGTAGCAAACTAACTTGGGCAACTGAAATCAATACAAGCGAATCATGTGAAGATATAATCTTCCATGATTTTGACAGTTCTTAATAGTAATTTATGCTTTTCAAACAGAAATAACATTTGTATCTGCCACATAGATACATATATCAAGATATCAATCCACTGGTATCTTATGTAGGGTACTCCCGTTCTGGCCAACCCGTTTAAAATCCAAAGAGCAATAAAAATACATTCGCCACATGGCGTAGCCAAAAGCCACCACTGAGACAAAGCCGGAGTCGCCACACGGAGCAAATCTCTAGGTCACCTCACTGCCATAGAACTATGTAAATCTCATTGTTTCCGCTCTCATGCTTCGCAGGATTTTTGGACCAAGGTCTCCTCGTGCGGGATGCCTTTCGGCTGCGCCGGCACTATTTCCACACCAAGGGCTGGTACCTCGACGTCCTGTCCATGCTGCCCACGGACTTGGCCTACATCTGGTGGCCGCCGGAGACCTGCTCCAGTCTGTATCTGCCGTGTCCCGTGATAGTGCGTCTGAATCGTCTGCTCAGGATCAATCGACTGTGGGAGTGGTTCGATCGAACGGAGACAGCGACGGGATATCCGAATGCCTTCCGCATCTGCAAGGTGGTGCTGGCCATTTTGGTGCTGATCCACTGGAATGCGTGCATGTACTTTGCCATAAGCTACGAAATCGGCTTCAGTTCGGACTCGTGGGTGTATAATCTGAATGGAACGAGGAACAATACGTTGCAGCGGCAATATATCTATAGTTTCTACTGGTCGACGCTAACGCTGACCACCATTGGCGAGACTCCAACGCCGGAGAACGATGTGGAGTATCTGTTCGTGGTGGCCGATTTCCTGGCTGGCGTCCTAATCTTCGCCACCATTGTGGGTGAGTTGTGAAAGGAATGGGTCATTTAACTGGGTTGATAACCTAGAAAATCCCTTTCGGGCTCCCTCAGTCCCTCAGTTTGCTCGTGTTTACGCAAATATTTCGCCTGATCGTTTAATTGGTTCCAGAGTGACATCTGTGACATCAATGGGTATTAATTTACAGCCACGCACGTCAAGGACCCACACGTACACCCCGACCTTCGCCGAACCACCGACCCACATTATTCATTACGCCTTCAGTTGTGTCCTCTTCGGTGGTTCCATGCCATTTTGTTTTGTTTTGCCGGGTTGATTTGTAGCCGTCACCCCCCCATCCCCTCACATCATCATCTCCCACCGCTTCTGTTTTTTTTTTTCGTTTTTGGCAAACGTGCCTTTTTATCATTTTTGTCGTCGTCCTTATCGCCGCCATTACCGCCGCCCAAATGGGTTGGCGGTGTCAAGGAGTAAGGCACATTCCTGCATTCCCAACAGCTGCCAGACTCCCCAGATCCCCATCATTTGACTGCTCCATCCCCACGACCTGGCTCTGCAAACAAATTTACTTACTGTGATGAATGCCGAGTTCGTTTGGACAGGACAATTTGACGGGCACACTCGAAGAAATAGATTAATAGTACTAGGAAATTAGGCAGGAAATCTCAGAAGAGAGAGACTAGATTGCATGTCCTTACATATTTACAAAAGTATGAGCAGATATGTGAATTACATAGTGTTGTTAGTTAAATCAAGTTGGTTCTATTAGTATAGTATTAAATCTAATTAAAATTAAATCAGCTTTCTTAAAACAATAAGGCTGTTCATAGCCTATAATAGCTCCTTATGTTACTCATTATTAATTTTTCCTGCCAAAAATTTATGCAAGTACAAAATATGACTCTATTCATTAGGGCCTTAAAGTCAACCAAGTTAGATTTCAAAATATCCTGAGCTAAGTATTTGTTTTTCGCTGAGTGCCCCTAGGCATCTTCTCCATTTCGTGGAATCGAGCATGTGTGTGTATTTGACTCCGGCACCGGAAGTGCCGCCATTAGTCGCCTTTGTGCCACGTTATCCGCACGCCGGAATCCATGAGTGAAGCTTCGGCCAGCTTCGGTTTCACTGCATACCATGTGGGCGGGCGAACCGGTTATGAAATGGCCAAGATGAATTGCTGCCACTCTGCTTGTTCATTAACCAAGTTTCCCTAACACACTGCGCCCATTTCCAGGTAACATTGGCTCCATGATCTCCAACATGAATGTGGCCCGCGTGGAGTTCCAGAATCGCATGGACGGAGTCAAGCAGTACATGGCCTTCCGGCGAGTGGGTCACGAGCTGGAGGCCCGGGTGATCCGCTGGTTTGCCTACACGTGGTCGCAGAGTGGTGCGCTGGACGAGGAGCGTGTGCTGGCCGCTCTGCCGGACAAGCTGAAGGCGGAGATCGCTATCCAGGTGCACATGGATACGCTGAAGCAGGTGCGCATCTTCCACGACACGGAACCGGGTCTCCTCGAGGCCCTGGTGCTGAAGCTCAAACTGCAGGTCTTCAGTCCGGGCGACTATATCTGTCGCAAGGGTGACGTGGGCAAGGAGATGTACATCGTGAAGCGTGGCAAGTTGTCCGTCGTCGGTGATGATGGCATCACCGTGCTGGCCACCTTGGGCGCCGGTTCGGTGTTCGGCGAGGTTTCCGTACTCGAGATTGCGGGCAATCGGACGGGCAATCGGCGCACCGCCAATGTGAGATCCCTGGGCTACTCGGATCTCTTCTGTCTGGCGAAACGGGATTTGTGGGAGACCCTGTCCGACTATCCGGAGGCCAGATCCACGCTCACTCAGCGAGGATGCCAGCTGCTGCGCAAGGATGGCTTACTGGACGAGCAAATATTCGCTGGTAAGTTCGATTAGTACATTTAGGTATCAAATATTACGTATACGTCATGTTGTTCAAAACGTAAATGGAAGGTATTCCACTATTTTCTCATTCGTCCTCATTATTTCTGTCTACAGTGCACTTCTAGATGTTGCATTATATTATGTAACTGTTAGATATATTAAGATTAATATGAAATTCAAACTCCATTTCCAGATTCACAAAGGGTACACGACAGCATCGAGGGCGGCATCGAAAAGCTGGAGCTCTCGGTGGAGAACCTCAACATGCGGCTGGCCCGCCTCCTGGCTGAGTACACGGCAAGCCAGGCCAAGATCAAGCAGCGCCTCGCGAAGCTGGAGATGAAGTGAGTATCTATAGACATCCTCGCACCTAAAACTTTATTCCCCCAACCTTAAACCATCCATTACAGTGGTGGCCCTGGCACGTGGCGATTGGAGTGTGAGCCCCAGAGTCGAGCTCGCAGCGGACGCCTCTATTCGCTGCAGCCCAAGCGGCGCCCACGTTCGCGACCCGACGCGACTGCCAAGAGCAGCGATGCTGCCAAGCAGAACACACTGTAAGTCGCCGGAAAACGCGCTGGAAAAGGCTCGGAACCAGTTGCCTACCGCCCCCGCCGCCGTCAGTTCATATCTCCAGCCGAGGCCGGAAAATAGTGATAAATGCATTAAACTTGCAGGAGTTGTCTGGGCGGGGAGATAATCCTTTTTGGCCCGCAGCCAGCAGTTTTTTGGGCTACAAAAAGCGGGTAAATCAATTTTTAATTTTTACAATTAGTCTATAGAGCTATATAGGAGCTGGGGAGCTGGAGCTGAAAATTGGGTGTGGAAGTGATGCGCGGGAGTTGTTTGTTGCAAACTTTATAAATTTATTAGATGATTCCAAAAACTGAATGTGCCTCAAAAAGTGTGTGCGTGTGTAAGAGAAAAATTGGGTTAATTGTAATAGCATCAGATTATACCCAACTACGATTCAGTGTTTGTACATAAGTTAAGCATAGTCCAATTTTACACACCTAGGCTAGGATGATTTTTACACACACCGAATTGATTTAGCGCACCATGATGCAACCAACTGACCGATCCGACGAGAAACATTTCACATTAACTGACCAAGAAACGATGGACATTGCTGAAATAATTGAAATGGGCACGGGTGATGCGCACACAAATCGAAATTCGAAAGAAAGAAAACGTTAACAAACAAGCTTCCAAAGCTTCCAAACCAAATGCAGAACGCAAAACACATGGAAACAAATTCAAGAAACAAATGAATTGTATTTTTATATTAGTCCTAGACATTGAGTGTACGATGTATTGTCTATGTGTAAGTAAATCTAAAGAATAAACGAGAATCGAGTCAAATTATTCGGAGCACTTGTGTCAGCGAAATTCGCATCCGCCGCGAAGTCTTTACCCATTTCCACAATTTTACCAGCCGACGGTTTAATGCAAATCGCCCACAGCCTCCGGCCACGCGTGTTTTTTTTCCAAAGGATTCTCTTCTTCGCAGGATTCTTTTTACTGGCTCTAATGACATCTTCGAGGGCGTTTGGGAAAAAAAAAACATATATGGGAAGAGCACCAGCAACAAAGTCAATAAATGCAGACGCATTGGGGAGAATGACAGCGACACGCGTTGGCTTTTTAGGTGCGACTTGGCTTTCTTTGTGCGTACAACGCGGCGTATGAGCAATGTATGAGTATGAGTGCGAGTGCTAAAAAAATAGGTAAAAATGGGGTAGCAAAGGTGTTACGTGGCTGATTTTACACAGAGAAGTGTGCAGCAATACTTTTAAATGCTACATATTGCTAAGCATATTTTAATAAATTTTATTTTGTTAGAAATAATTTGAAATTGACAATATTAAATGCTTATTTGATTTGATTTTATATATTAAAATATTTAGTTCCCCCGCTTTTTAAGCTTTCCACTGTGTATTGGGGCACACGGCGGCATGTGGAGTCCTGTGTAGCCACGTGGAACCCCAAAACGGTCGCATCATGCCGTAAGTGCAGTAAAAAATCAATTTTGACAAAATGTTGAAAAACACACTCAAAGTCTTTAAAAAAAAAAAAAGCGAAATAAGTGTAGGCGAAGTTTGGCCCCTGATGAAAATCATTTGGGCGTTGGGATAAGGAGGCGTGGCACGTGAACGGAACCGATTGTTAAGATGAAGGGGTCGGCGGGGGGTGTCGAAAAATGACTGACAATAAAATGTTGACGCAGCCAAGGAGCATTATGGATACAGGGTGCTCGAAGGCGAATGGATTAAGTCGACAAGTCCACGGATGGGTGGCTCAAGTTGCCCCACTTCAAGTATTCCATTTCACAATAGCACTGAGTATACCTGCTATTCTCTGTTGGTCTTTATTGAAGGCGGGAGAACCCATATACCATATATGTACATACTTGGCTTAAGCTGATTGATGCCGAGGGTTTTTTTTTTCAATTCACACATCTGCATAAAATAAATCCTAATGCGTGTGTGCGCCAATGCTTATGTTGGTTTTAAGTTTATGGAAAACGAGTGAGTGAGCAGTTTCCCTTCAAGGATTGTGGCATCAAAAAATAATGATAACAGTAACAAAACCCATTCGTCGTCTAAAGTATTTCACTTTTGTAAAAGTATCTCTAGAGTTATATAGCGAATGGGGCCATGTCCCAGACAAATCCGAAACCAAGTGATACGCAATCACTGCGCTGTTTGCACTGCATGAAGGTGATCCGTTGCTCCCGCTACGACACCAGTGAACTGGTGCGACACATCCAACAGGATCATCCGGAGATATACGCAGTGACCACGGATAAAATCAAGAATCTGCACAAGCTGGCCGCGGATCACGGCATCAGTGAGGAGCGGCTCTCGAAGATTAGCAAGATGACGGGTCTGTCCGAGTCCCAGATGGCCGAAAAGGCAGAGAAATGTGAGAGTTTTGGGCGAGTTTCTATGATTGTCTCCTCGTAAAATTTCAATCGATAGATATGGCCAAAAAGAAGAATTATGGTCGCAGTGGTGGATCTGTCGCCGGTGACCCTGCTGCCGTCAGTGAAGCCGCCTCCTACAAAACCGAGAAGCCCAGCTCCCCATGTCCATGTTCACGTCCATTGGAGAACTCGACGTCGCATCGGAGGAAATGCTATCGCGCCTCCATCGAACGCTGGGCACCGGCGGAGGGGCGCATCTTTTGTCCGTGCTGCGCGACCAGCAGGCGGCCGCTTATCAAGGCTGCCACTGAGATCTCGAACAACGGCTGCTGTGCCGCCTGGGTGGTCTCCTGCTGGCCTCTGTGCTTCCTGCCCTGCCTCATGTCCGCGGACAACAATGAGTACCTGTACTGCGCCAATTGCCGCGCCTTTCTGGGCATCTACAATCGCGAGAAAAGCTGTGTGCAGCCCAGCAAGGAGTTTGTGTCCTGCAGCAAGTCGGTCACGGCCCCGCTCAAGTGTCCAACTGAAAACCTGTGAAAGGACTTTGAGTGGGCGTAGTACTTATTAAATTGGTTGTGTATACATCTGGCTATGTTTTTTTTTTTTAATAAAAAACAAGTTGTTCGATAATATCTACTTCTTAGTATGAGTGGTTTTTATATAAAATTAAACTAAAAAGCCAAACTTTTCTATTGGGAACATCTAAAAAGTCGATGAAATTATTGAACAGCCGCCAAATTCAAACCAATTAGCCAAGACACCAACCATAACAAGATGCATCGTTATCGACCGCGCATTTTGTTAATCGAAGCTTTCAACGCCGCAACATCGGGCAACGCTTGCCTTGCCTTCTCTTCCTCTTGCTTTTGCGCCGAATATTTTCTTTAAACTGTTTTCGTATTAAATTGTTTGTTTAAAATGAATCTGGAGGACATTTCGATGATTATGAAGCTGTTCGATAGCAACATGCACAAGCTACAGGGGAATCTACGTTCCTATCAAACCGAAATGCATCAAATTCACAAGGAGCTCACAGAAAAATTGTCGCATGCAGATCTGCTGTACAGGAGTCTCATTCCGCTGCACGATCACTTGGTGGCCAGTCTGAGCGAAGTTAATGCACACGTAATGAAACTGAATGTGCAACTACACATCAACCGCCAGTCTGTCAGATTGGGAGACTACGAATATTACGAGAAATCCATCGACAATCCATATTCGTCGATTCGCTCAGGTTTACAAGCGATCGAAAAACCGGGTTGTGCTGAAGCTATATGTCAGTCCTCGAAGCCGGCCTTCGTGGAATGTCTGCCCTCCTCCACTTCGGAGGAAGTGCCCGTCGTGGCTGTGCAGGAAGCCTCTTCGACAAACCAGCTCGACGCAATATCAGTGGTCAATGAAAACCTCTCAGAAGAGAGAGACGCTACTCCGCAGCCTTTAGCAGTTTCCAAGAACATGGAGGAGACTATGCCCTCGAATCCTTTCCACGAACAGCTTGAGGGATCTCTAGAAGAGATCCCAGTGGGCTCCAAGATTGTCGTGGAAACTGAAAAGGCCAACAATCCAGTACGTTCCGAAGCTTCCGCTCCAGCAACTTCTGACAATCAGTCCCTTCTGGCTGCAAAACAGGGAACTCAAACAATTGGCACAGGTATCTGCAACAAGATCTCCAAGAGCACCATCAACATGCCCAACAACTGGCAGCTTGAGAATCCTACTGAGGTAACTGCTGCATCGATCGAAAAGGTTAACAAGCTCCCAAAAAGTCCCAGAAACCGATTCCTATTGCCTCCCAAGGGAGGCACTGAGACGACCAGACGTGATATCTACAATCAAATCTTAAAGGACATGGCTGCATTTCCAGAGAATACTATAGTTACTGCCGTTTTAGCGAGCGTGGACGTAACGGATAATTGCGCCTATGTGGCTAAATGGGATGAAAGTTCTGATAGGATTAAGAAGGTGCTCCAGCGACAACTGCCATTGCAGGAGTTGGACCAGTTGCCCGACTACGGCGACATTTTTGCAGTTCTCGACAGTATTAACAACATCATTACTCGGATCACCATCAACTCAAGTTCTGCGGGCGGAGGATATGATGCGTATCTTATCGACTTTGGCGAGCATATTCATTTTGACGGCAACGAAACAATATTTAAACTACCGGACGACATCAAACGGTTGCCGGCACAGGCCATTAGATGCGATTTAATCAACTGTGATATCGCCAATATGCATTGCTTTGTTAATACGTATATTAAGATTCGAGTGCACGAAAACAATAATTCTACACTAGTGGCCGAACCGGTCATTGATAGGTTAAGCAGACCTACAAAAACGAACACCACTAAATATCCAGCTGGAATAACCGAGGATGACATGGCCATGCTGAATGAAATCGATGAGAGCACCAGTGATCCTCTGAAAGCAGTTCTTGGCTTTCGTCCCAAGGACGAGCAACGCATTTGCCGGCACTACGATCCCAAGCTGAATGGCTGTTTTAAGGGTAAGTTACAGAAAATTAATTGAAAAATTGGTTTACAAAGTAAAGGTTTTAATACGTGGCTTATTTGTAAGGTAACAATTGTCGTTTTGCTCATGAGCCCTTTGCTCCGAATGGCGCCACCAAAGATGTGGAGCTAGCTAGAGCTCTTCCTGAGACAATCTTTGATACAACAGTGCATTTTGAAATCGGCAGCATTGTCGGCATCCTGATCACCTTTATTAATGGCCCCACCGAGGTTTATGGCCAGTTTTTGGACGGATCTCCGCCGTTGGTGTGGGACAAAAAGGATGTGCCAGAGAACAAACGGACCTTCAAGTCGAAACCGCGTCTTCTTGACATTGTACTTGCTCTCTACAGTGATGGTTGCTTCTATCGCGCCCAGATAATCGATGAATTCCCCAGTGAGTACATGATCTTCTATGTGGATTACGGCAACACGGAGTTCGTGCCCCTAAGCTGCTTGGCTCCATGTGAAAACGTGGACAGCTTTAAGCCCCACCGCGTCTTTAGTTTTCACATTGAGGGAATTGTAAGGTCAAAAAATCTGACACACCAAAAGACAATCGAATGCATCGAGTATCTCAAGAGTAAGCTGCTAAACACGGAGATGAATGTACATCTGGTACAGCGCCTACCGGATGGCTTCCTAATTCGCTTCCTGGACGATTGGAAATATATACCTGAACAGCTATTGCAACGCAACTACGCTCAGGTTAGCCAATAAGTCGGGATAAGTCGTCGGAATAATGTTAATCAAATTTAAAGTAGACATAGTTTACATAACAATAGTTCCTAAGCTATTTGTAAGCTTTTCATTTCTGACCATGTTACAATTTAACCACTTACATTATCATGACAATGCTTACATTTCTTTCGAAGGACTCTTTTTGTTTTTGAATTATCACTACTTCGGAGCGATCCCAATAAACTGACTATGTTCGAACATGTTATCCAGATGTCATGTGGCTTGATTAATGTCCTATCTTGGGGCTGGTTCAATTATGAGCGCGGAACAGCCATTGGCAAATGACAAACACAAAACTGTCTCGAAACTAAAACAATAAAAATAATTGCCTTTAATGTGCAAAAGCAAAAAATCAAGGGACACCGTTTTGGACGTGGAAGCGCGGATCTGTCTGTCGGGTGGGGTGCTAATAGATTATGCCGCAACGATTAGAGAGGCAATAAATACCACCTGGCCGGGATCCCATGCGTGTTTGGTTCGCGGGCACATATTCGGACTGCGATGACGACAGGTCCTCCTTGTGTCCTCCGCTGTCCTGGTGTTGACAATCTAAACGGTTCGGCCAAAAGGGTAATGGGCCTGGCCAAGGGTCACATTGGGGCACAGTTCGTCGGGGATGTACTCCAGATCACAAACAGGGATAGTTGGCCTATTCACAATGGTAATACTTAAATCAGTTTCGGAAGCATTTCCCCTATAAACACCTGCGACATTCCAACCCCTGAGAATAATTAGCCTGGTTAAGTGTCAAAAGGATGGCAGACCCCGCGACATGTGTTCCCAACATAATGATGATTATGACCACCCGTACTCAACTAACTACCCCGAAACTTGGATTTGTAGGAATTTTACTAGACGATTACAATTTGGAAGAAGTGTGGAGAGTGTGTGTGGCGCGTTACTCTGCTGATCTGCAAGGAAATGAACTCAATAAACGAAATGGTTAACACAACAAAAAGTGAAATCATTTAGTAGTTGGCTCCGCGCTGGATGCAGGGTCCGCTGGAGATGGATCCCGCCTCCAGGCTCGGACAGTTGACCTTCTGCAGCTCGGCAATGCGCTGCCATGTCATGTTGAAGTGGCGCGCGGAACGGGCATTGGAGAGTTTGGCAATGGGTCCCAGGGTGCGGTATCCATTGGTAATGAAGCGTATGAATCCCTTGGCCGTTAGGTCCAGCAGAGCGGTCTTCACCTGCGACTCCAGATCGCCACAGGCAAAGGGTCTATTTAGATGATTAGCATTACCATTACCATTAAGTATATTACTCGATCTGTCTTACTCCTTTTCCAGCATCTCCAGAATGTGCTCCTCGTGGATACCATTGCTGTACTTGGGATGATCCTGGAAGATGCGCACCATGTCCAAAATATATAGCGGCAAATTGATGTGGTAGCTGTTGAAAGGAAGCCGCAAGGTGGTGGGCTCACATTCCCTGATCGATCCTTCGTCACACATTTCGTTGCTTATAAAAATACGATTTCCTTGTTCGATGAATACTTGTTAGATGAATACTATTCCGAGAGACAGGCTAAGCGAAGCCTATGCTTTGACTGTAGGATGGGGGCAGGGCCCACTTGGTCATGCCCCAGACCCCCGGGTGCTAATGTCATCCAATTAAAGGTGTCATTAACGGTTTGTCCACCGCGAAGTCCACGAGGTTTGCTCTTCAATTACTGACCAAACAAACAACGAAGCAATAACGTGTTCTACTGTCTAGATTACCCGGTAATTTGTCTAACGCATTAATAGCCTATGTCCAAAACGATCCTCCCAATGCATTAGCAATGGGTCCCCGGGGTGGGTAAAAAAAAATCGAACTCAGTCCGTAGAGTAGAAGTTTGGTGGTTTGGTAATGCCAACCAATTCAAACCGATTCCAAAACGTACTGCTTTCTATATGTGTGCATTTCGAATCCATCTCGCTCGACCCTTTGATGGATATTAGACTGCCTCCAATTCTCCAGACATGTCACTCCGGCACGCAATCCATTATTTCCGGGTTCGGCTCTCAGTTGGGCCAAAACACCATAAACGAAACATCGGTGGCATGACAGTCAAAGGGTTAACTATGTATGGCCCAAACTTTTGCCAACAGATAATAAATTAGCGCATACATTATGAAACGCCATAAGGATGCGACTTCCGGTTGCCGGAGACGGCAAGGACTCCGTGACCCAAACTGCCAATTTACCACCCCGGCAAACAAACAGGTGACACTTTCTCAAACCGAAACGAAACGGAACGGGTTAAAGACGACACACGGAGTTCATTTACATGTCGATGGTTGTTGGATATGCATACGGTGGTCTTGGATGTCGTGAGTGGCATTGTCGGAAGGCAAGTAAAATTTTACGATTTTGAAGAATCATGCTTGATCAAAATAAAGTTGGTAACAACTTTTTGATGTCTTAATAATAGCGGATTAGGCATATTGCAACTTTCTGACGCTGCAGTTTTTGGAGCTCAGCTAAAAAGGAGCAGAAGCTATTCCTCTTAGGACTATTGAAATCGATTGGTACACGCTGGAAAAATCCTTTAAGTCTCAAAAAACCTCGGAAATAAAAAGTTCACATAGAGCAATTGAAGATATATTATGCCTAGAATATCTGATAAAATGATTTGGAGTGATAGGAATCTACAAGAACTATCAGTTTAAGGATCAAAAAAAGTATATCTATTGTATAATGGTTCAAATAAGATGGCTTCATTTTAATGTAATGACTAAAAATTGCATATTCATGATTTACATTTTACATTACCCCATGTTTTGCTATATAGTAAGATATCCTAAAGGATAACTTTCAGTGAGTGCAAGTAGGCTTCCACCACGCCTCTTTCAGACTATTACCGCTGTTATCGCTGTTATATTCGTCCACAAAATGCCGGTCGATAGCCAAGGGTCACTCTCATTGGTCAGCGCATGGACAATGGGTAAGCCTTACTATCTCCGCCCCAACACATAACAGTTGGTCAACTCCAAGGGCCAAGAAGTGATCGGCGAGCGGGGAGAGGTGGACTGGACTGGGCTGGGGGCATGTAATCTGGCTAACCAGTTATATGAAGTCCTTGTAACCGGGCAGCACAAATAAATGCCATGCGGCCCCGGCCAAGTGTCATGTATTTGACGAATAATTACCGTCAACATTGCGTGATTGGTTGAATCAGCCGGCGATGGAGGGTTGTGGCTGGCTTAGAATTAGCCCCAAAGCGGGTGTATGTGTGTGTGTGTGTGTGTACGTGGGGGAGTTTGTGTGACAAGAACCTATAATTACCACGGCAGGCAGGTGGTCGCCTCGCCAGTAGCTAGCTTCTTAGCCAGGAGCTGGATTCAGATATAGCCCGGCCGTCGGCGCGAACGGAAGTCACCGATATAGGATGCACTCGCCCGCCCAGTCGCCCATTTTGGATGTCACCGAGACCGTATCGATGCACTCCGAACTGGATGCGGAACTGGAGTCCAAGAACAATCCGTCCTACTCCATTTCCATTCCCCAGAATCTTCGGCTAACCGGTCTGGGCTTTCCCGGCATGATCGGTGCCAAGAGATCGTCGGAAACTCTACCCGCCTTCGAGTATATCGCACCACCAAGTCACGCTCTCCAGGCACTGGAATTTCCGCTGATGGAGCTCAATCGTGTGGGCGTAATTGGAGGCGGTATGTTTCCGGGTTTTGTGCACCGTCGCGTCCGCGGTGAAAAGCGACCCATTCCGGAGGCTCAAAAGGATGCCAAGTACTTTGAGCGGCGCAAGCGAAACAACGAGGCGGCCAAGAGGTCCAGAGATGCGCGGAAAATCCGCGAGGATAGGATAGCATTCCGAGCAGCGCTGCTGGAGCAGGAGAACTCCATTCTGCGGGCGCAGGTCCTGGCGCTGCGGGATGAACTGCAAACGGTGCGCCAGCTCCTCGGAGCCACAACAGCCGGCGGCATGTTGTCCATGGCCAGGCAGGTGTGAACCACTCTGCGGGATCAGATGGAAAAGTGTACATATCAATGAGGGAAGCTAGTGAGATTATTTAGTTTGATGTTAATAAATGTTTAAAATAAATACTAAGGATATTCTAATAATATATGTATGCATATGCAGGTGTCCCTTAAAAAAATATGTTATTCAGATATATAAATATTGGCCCATCTATATAGAGTATTTTGCTAGTGCTAGTACTATAGTTCTATAAAGTCATATATATATCATTTATATATCACAAATTGTGCAATAGAAACCATTAAAATTGATTAAAAGTGAGTAGGACTAGTTCGAGTTTATTTCATTTTAAAAAATGATTTCAACAAACGCATACAAATAATTAGAAAATATTTAACAAGCTAGTAGTCCAGAGTGCGCGACTGCACCTTTCCAGTCGAGTCCAGGATGAGCAGAACCTGTTCCTGTCCACAACTTCGAGCACCGGCAATGTCCGTCACCTTGAGGCGTGTGTCCATGAGCTCCTCCACGGGTAACTCTCTGTCGCGATAGAAATCGTAGTGACGCACAGTGCCATTGGTGAGGGCGGAAAGCTGCCAGCCGTCGCTGGAGAGGATCAGGGCCTGGACGAGATGCTGGCGCAGACCGCTGCCACTTAGGAGCAGCTGCTGGTCAAAGACCCTCATTTCGTAGGAACGCCTGGGTCGCTCAATCAGCTCCAGAGCTGTGTTGGGTCGGGCATCGTACGTGGGATTGTCATCCATCTGCTGGTCAAATGATCTACGCTCGTTGAGTATGATGTTTTGAATGGCACACGATTTGCCCGTCTCGGGATCGGGCTCATCCGTGGCCGGCGGAAGTCCTGTTTTGGGTCTCTGCTGATTCCTCTGGCGCTGCCTCTGTCGCTGATTGCAGTTGAGTATCATCACAGATCCATTGGACAGACCCACGGCCACATAGTTCTCATTGGAGAGCACACACAACGAGGTGGGAAACAGGAAACGACTTTCGTTCACGGCGATCCTCGCGAAGCGTTCCGTCTTCAAACTACGCGTGCAGCAGAGCACAAAGTTTCGGTTGGTGCACACATAGATGAGCTCACTGCCCGTATCGATGCTGGTGAAGCGCAGGCCCTGCAATCCCTGTCCCTGGAGTGCCGTGGTCAGCGTTTGCGTGTCATTCAGCTCACGCAGCACATCATCGCTGTAGATGTTGCCCTGGAACAGGGACTTGGTCTTCTCGTACGCACTCTGATGGCTCTTCAGGAGGCGTCGCTCCAGATAGCTCCTCAGATCACAGCTGCCACTCTGCAGTAGCTTCACACGCGCCCACGGCGAACTGAACTCGTTGCTGTTGGTGGACGAGGCGCCCTCCACCAGGGTCCACATGGTCAGCAGGCCGGAGTCATTCAGCGAGGCGTACTGTCAAAGGATTGCATATATAATTAATTATATGTATTCATATAGATCTTTACATAGAATTTATAAATGAATACTACAATAAAACCTACCTGAACTTCCTTGTACGTCGTCTGCAAACCACTAGTCGCAGCTACTCCTCCAGCATTCAAGTGTGATCTAAAGCTGCGCACATCCACCACAGCGCCCAGATCCATGGCATTTACCTCCTTGTCCTGTTGCTCCGGCATGGGAACCACCGATTGTGTGGCTGCAAAATGGGTTAGGTGGCCATCCAACTTGGAGCAGTAGCTGTGCGTCTCGCGCAAATCCCACATAGCCACACTACCATCTCTCAGTCCGGCCACCACGATATCCTGGGCCTGCGCAGATAGTGCCACACGGCTGACTTCCGCCCAGGTGGAGAGCAGGCGCAACGGCTGGCTGGGATTGGCCAGTGACCACACCATCAGAAGGCTGGCAAAGTCCTCCTTATATACATTGCTGTCCGCAGGACACTCGTGCACGGTGACCACCAGTTGTCCATTTCCGGCACTTCCAAAGATTCGACGCACAGGCAGTGCGTTCAGCAGTCCCGTCTGAAGTGGTACATTTCGAGGACTATTCCCCTGGCCGTGGGCCGTGGTTTTGCCCTCCAAAACCAGTCCCATAAGTCTGCCGGCCCTGTGAAGAAACGAATTCAGTCGCTCCAGATCCGTGCTCTTGGCCAATCTCTTTTGCTGCAGTTGCTGGGAGCGTGCCTGCTCCAGGCGATGCAGTTGCTCCAATCGAGAAATGCTAGCTTCGTATTCATCTGCAGGTTGCTTGCTCCATGTTTCATCCAACTCCGCATCGACACTGCAGCTGAGAACGAATTGCCCACCATAGTGGGGTGGATGTTGGGTCCAGCTGCTACGACTGTGCACCTCCAGCGTCTGGCACTCGCCGTCCATGTGTGGTGACTGCGTCTGTGTGGCCACTTGACTGGCATTCAGCTTCCCATAGCTCTGCATGAATCCCTCGTAGCTGAGGGGCTTCATCTCGAACAGGTGGTAGTTCAGTTGATCGAAACGCAATTTGGCCATTAGCTCTTCGCCGCGACGACTGATCACGGGATGGGAAACGAATCCCGAGTAGCCACCATAGTACACGTTAGCCTCTCCACTCCGGGGCTTCTCCACGCCAGTGGTGCTAATGCCCGAGTCCAGTTGCTCTGAGTTGGCCATCGAGTTGGTATCAAAGCTATCATACTGATTCTGCGTGGACAGACTGCTCAAGGGATTCCTGCGCAAATGCATGTCATAATGACCGGAGTCCAATTTCCGCTCTTGATCCTTGTCGCGTTGGATCACAGTGATGGGATTTTGGGTGGGCTCCGAATCCTCTTCCTCCCGCTCCTCCTCCACTTCCGCCTCGGAGGATGAGGGCTCCTGCGCTTCATCGGATTCCACCTCGTCGGGCGTGCTGGCATCGGTTTCGAAATCCGATTCATAGGATTCGAAGTCATCGGAGTAGTGATCGGATTCCGGTTCTGGCTTTTTGGCTTCATCGAATTTGACTTCAAAGGCCACTGGCTGTTTCACAGGCTCTGATTCCTTGGCCTCCACTTCGCTTCTTTGCTTGGCGGATTCACGCTTAAGGATAACCACTTCCTCGGGATCCAAGGTGCGTGTATAAGTTCTGGATCTTGCCGGAACAATACGAGCATCTCCCTTGGAAGGAGACTGTGGCTTGTGCTCCTTTTGAGTCTGTGCAACAGGGGAATATTCTTTTGATGAAGGCGTGGGCGATTCCTTCTCCTGCTCCGCCTGTCCTCTGCGCTTTTGCGGTGGCGAGGCGACCGTAACACTGTGATACGTGTCCAGAACTGCATTGGGCTTCGATTTGGCCACGAGCTTCGTGGTCTTGGTGGTCTTGGACTGCAGGGGTGGGTTTGTGGTCGTGGTTGTGTGTCTGGTGGTGGCACGCAATGCACCTGGGGACGGAGTGGTCCTCTTGCTCAAGGACTCCCTTTCCTTGTTTTTCCCCGTGGCTAATGGCTTTTTGCTGGCGGTCGTAGGTTGCGCTGCTGTTGTGGTTTTCCTCGCAATTTTTTCACCTTCCAAGCTATCCGGTTGTTTGGCCAGTGACCTCCGCTCCTTCGATTCCCTTGTGGTGGCCGGTCCACTTGTTGCTGGTGATTTAGTGACCTTCCTTGGCACTTCCGTTTTGACCTGCAATTCGAAAAGATTTTTGAAATCATAACGTCTTGTCGGGGTGCTCAGCACTATTTCTTAGCATTTTACAACACTGACCCAATCTTAACATATTGTTTTTTTTTTTGTGTGGCGATCGGTTCGTTTATTAGTTTTAATTGAATGCTATTCCATATGTGCTGCGCTATTAAAATGCTAATGTGTGTGCTATTGGGCAATAAGGCTTTAATTGCCATTAACTCGAAAACTAAGCTGCTAATCTAACTGTGCGACAGGTGTAAATGTTAAAAAGTTCGTTGGTTTGGTTTTTGTGAGCGAGTGAAATGCAAATTTGCTGTGCAAATAAGTGAAATCGCTGTTGGCTGCCAATCAATGGAAAGGTGTACTATATATTTGTGCTTTTGATATATATGTATATATTCTTCGTTTCAAGTGCCTTTCTTTGGGCTTACGTTTTTGCTGCTGGTTCGCCCCGCATTTTTTGACATTTTAGAAGGAATAAATGCTGTTTAAAGTGCTTAATTAAGCTGCGAATTAATAGAAGTAAATGCCGTATGCCACGTAAATTTAATCAATCGTAATGCAGCTCAGTTGTGACATTTTTTCCTGTTTCCCTGGCAACCAAATCCTTGTACATAGCAACAACAAAGAGGCCAGCAATAACACAATCAGCTGATCCGACAGTGCTGAAAAGGGCTGGCATGTTTAAATGCAACTGGTAGGTATTATTAAAAAATGTTTCATTAAATTTAGTTATTTGTTTGCAACGTTTGCAGTGTTATGCTTTAATTAGGAGCATAGAGCTCTGAGCTTATTAAATGCATTTTAAACTTCAACAACTTTTAATTAGCTAATGTTATCGATTGCCCATCCGATATTTTTCTATCGACACTAGCCGCTCTTTTTGAAATTCAAAAAGTCCGTTTGGGTGATAAAGCTCGTTTTGAAGCCATTGTTGTTCTTAACTTAAGTTTAGCGTAATATCACAATAAATAAGATTAGTGTTGAGCTCGGGTCTAGCCAAACGGCTGACCCACTACAAATAATAAGCAGACAAGCAATATCCATAAGTTATGACTGGATTTCATGGCTCCACTCTCGTCGAAATTCCTGTAGTACTGGGTATTGGCATACCGATCGTAGATGTGCTCCATCACCCGCTTGGCATTGTCGCGGTGCAGCTCCTGGAGGCCCAGTAGGCCATCGGTGTCGTCACGGAACAACACATTGTTCCTTTTATCGAAGATGCCGTATAGGGTAAATGGACGCGTCTCACTCTTGTACTTTCTACCAAACAACTGATCCATATCGCGCAAAGAGTTATATATCTCATTGCGTCGCGTCAGCGAAGAGTTGTGCGTCATCAGGTGGCCACGGGTGGTCCAATGCAGGTAGCAGTACTCGAAGTTGGAGCGCTTCTCAATGCCACCGTATGGGCACAACACCCGGAAATCCTTGTGATTTCCAGGAGTCAACCAATTTGAGGTGAGATTGCCGACGACATACTTCTTGTACACATCCGAGCTGAGGAAGGCCACATCGGCGCCCTCGGAAAGGCAACGCAGAGCACCTTCGTCGCCCTGGTAGTGAAGAGGACACTTGCGTCCGCTCTGTAGATTCCACAAACAGGAGTCGCGGTGGAAGTAGGAGTGCAGCGATTGCACCTTGCCAGTCGCATTCACAATAGTCTCCTGAACGGACAAATGCGCAGCTCCCTCGAAGGATGGCAAGCAGGCTCTGGCTCCTTTGAGATCCCTAAAGCTCTCGAACTTGGCATCCTTGTGTACGAGTGCAATAGTCACATACCGATCATGCATATCCGCTGCGAACTCGTATAGCAATGGCACTAGATTGTAATCCCGCTGAGCTTTCACGCGCATTTCCTGATCCACCAACACCACATCTGTCTCCTTGAACTTGGTATTATCCAGGCACTGTTGCTCATCCATGGTGCGGACGCACTGAATGTTCGGTTGCACACCATAAACTTGAGAAGCCTCCTGCAGCCAGGAGCACTTGATGTGCTGGATGATGGACGTGGTGCAGAATACAATGGAACGCGGTGGATTGCATTCCGGGAAGCTGTAGGCGGACTGGAATGCGGTGGCCTGGTCCAGATAGTCATCAATAGCTATCACATTATCCAGTGGCACAGTGAAAACGTGATATGTCTCCAGCAGGCTAAGCAGCGCATTCTGCCAACTATCTGGCTCATCATGATTGAGTCCAGTGACGAGACGCTGCACTTGAGCGGCATGGCTGCGACGGGCAGCCACCACGGGCCACGGCTTGGCCACCCAGACACATGGTTGACTGGCGTTCAATGGCTGCAGATGACCATCCGGGCAGAGATAGCTGAAGTCCGAGGGATTCGACTGGGCCGGAATGCCAGAGAACTAAAAGAAATAGTCAAAGAAGGTTATTCACAAATATTTGTGCGCAAAGATTGTATGCCTCAAACTCACACCAAAATGACTGCGCACATCATCCAGACGAGCCCAGGCCACATTCCCGCCACCACTGGTCAGGCAATAGAGAGCTCCGCGGCGTCCCCAATGCTTGTCGGTCTGGTCACAGCTATCCGGTTCGTAGCACATCTCGCACAGCGAGGGATATCGGTTCTTTAGGATGCGATCCTGCTTGGGATCGGGCACCCAAGGACCAGCCTTGCAACTGGGACCAAAGTACTTGGCTGTGGATGCTATCCGATCCTCCGTGACGGTCATTTCGGGATCACAAGTCTTCGAGACCATGGCAGCTTCAAAGTACTGTAAAGAAGTCGTATATACAATCAAAATTGGAGTACTTTTATAAGATATCCATTGAGGTGACCTACATTAGCCAGGACCTCCGTCCAGTGATTGCCCAGACCGTAGCCAGGATGGCACAGCCTTGCACCTCGAAGATCATGAACAGTATGGATATTGGCGTGGTTGTCCACCACCGCCACAATTTCGTACTCAAAGTGCGACTCATGGGAGCGCAACTCGCTGGCCACCAGGATCTCAACGCTGGCCCAGCGTGCGGCCACCAGATCCTCCGAGGTGAGCACTCCAAAGTGGGCGGTGCCCTTGTGGATACGCCTCACGCAATCCAATCGATCCACGCCGATGACGCACTCGATGTTGCTCTTCGCCTCCAGCAGCGGACAGAACTTGGGGGTTTTCCGATAAACGCCACGCGATTCCACCACACAAACACGCACTGCGGAAGGAGGAGGAGAAGCAAGTAAATCTTTGCATAAAGTTTGGACATCTGCTTAGTATACGATCGGCGAAAAACCAGTCGCTAGCCGCCGCATTAATAATGATTTTGTTTATTTTGAAGTATCTTTCGCATGCAGTTTTTCGGAAAAGATATTATCTTTGAGCTGGGTATTTCACTTGTCTGTTTTAAATTAAAAATTCCCCTCAGGTAACGCAGTTGTCGGGGAAAACCTGATTAAGTGCGCTGCATTCGCAGAATTCGCTTAATGGTGCAAAACTGGGTACAAGTCAGTTCTGCCCGGACGCTTTTTGGGCAGTGGATCACGAGCTCCAAGGTCGGGACAGGTTTTGGAACGGCTGTCTCTAGCGGATTTTGATTACACCCGGTGGAGTGGCAAGGTCGTCTGCTCTCTCGCAGTGCATTTCGATTAAAAGATACATGATGATTGGTGGTTTTTGAAACGGTTTTTATGTGTAGGAATTGTAATAAAAAGTTTAGTTTTACTCTCGACCACTTTTTAGATTGACTAACATTGTTGCTTGAGAAGTTATCATATATATTTGAAATGTAAACAGCTGCTGTCGGCCTTTACAGCATCATATTTCATAGTTTAATGGCTTAAATGATTGGTAAACAAACATAACTTCAGCAGAATTTAGTTGCATGTTCAAAATTAACATATTAAGTGCAACTTTAGACTTGCTTATGATTAAGATACATCTTAATTACAATCACAAGCTCATGTATCACTTATCGCCAACAGTTCGTCTACTAATTTACGCAGTTTGCATGCTTTTTATTAATATATTTCCAGACACAAGGCAATACGCCCCTCATCTTTGATTGACTTACATTTTCCATCATCGGGCGGCTGCACAGCCACGCACATCGATATTGATAAGAACGAGGCAAACAGCCCCACCAAAATAAGTGTAAGCCACTGCATTCTGAGCTTCGATTGCGTCAACTGCTTGTTAATTGTCAATTCACTCACTGAAGATCGTCTAACAGTCGAGATTAGGTTAGTTAATCAATGACTAGTTGGCTTCAAGCCCGAACCGCTCGCATTGGAAGATCGACGGCAACTGAAGGCAGCCCTCTCCCAGATGCCAGCGAGTAAAACCTGATCCGAGCAATCCGTAAGCTCCGGCTGCAGAACGAGATCGCCAGTAAATAAATAATAAATGGAATACAAAGCAGCTACGCACAGCTGATGATGAGTCAGGCGGGGTTTTTTGGATAGCTCTCTGATTGATTAGTATCTTTTTGCGTGAGAATCTAAGCGGGGATCACCTATATAAAAAAAAAAACATTAATCCTATCTATACATTAAGCAGCTGTCCAGTCCAGCGCTTTATCAATTATGTTTGTATATACCAAACATATGATTAACGAACGCCTTATCGGCCAACTTGACTTATCAGTTTCCATGCGAACTGCATGCCTTTCGGCATTATTTGCTTGCCTCAGTCTCTGACCGCAGCTCTTGGCGTCCATATACTCAACTTGATCTCTGGGAAATCGTCACTTGTGGGTGGATTTTAATCGCGTGAACCTAATTGCTCGACAGATAATCAATATACTTAATTAACACTATATGCACTATACACGTTTCGTGCAATTTCATTGTATTCAAAGCATTTGCTCATCACAACTTAACGTAGTCAAGTGAAGCATTTCTATGGCTTCCCGGTTATAACTTGAGTTAGCATCATTCACGCACCTTGGGTTTTTTTTTTCTTCTCGTAACTCCCCTGTTATTTCTAGGGATTTCTAAATTGTGTTTGATTAATGATCAATCTACGAAAGTTATTTCGGCTTTGGCAAAAGAGCAATTTTTTTCTGTGTCAAGTTAACAAGTGATTTGGTACCGCAAACCGGTTTTTATCTACAAAGTATAAAAAAAATATCGCAAGTTATATGAAAATTACTAATTGAGTTGGTTGGTACAAGTGGGGGGGGGGGGGGAATCTTGGACATGCCTCAAGGGCATATTTATTATGGCAGGCCCTAAAATCTTTATCGCACATACGGTCTTAATTTTCCAACAAAATCTAACGACTTTGGTGCGAAAAGATAAGATTCGTTGTTCCGGAGTGTTATGCTCCCTCCCTTTGGCTATCTCAATAGAACTTTTATGCAGACGATTACAGACTGCTATATAGTCTGGACTAGCATCTTATCGCGATGTGATTAGATATAGTTTAGCATTCTCTGATTTACATCCATATCGCTGTGACTATTTAAACACTCTATCCACCAGACGACAGATTCCCTAAGAACGTCGAACGGCGAAGTCGAAGACGTGCGAAAAATTATGATCTTATCTGGGTAGGAACCACATCTCACCCGGCATAACCAGAGGATTGCATGGATATATCCGAACTGTGATACACTAGCCATAATTTTACAGACTGCACAATGGTGCGATTAAACAGGCGCCTGCTGCCCATCAAGGCACATTTCTTCTTTTTCATGGCGGGTGAGTGTAAAGTTATAACTTAACAATCCAAAATTAAAGCCGATTTCGCACTTCGTGAGATTCTTTCGTATCAAAATGTTCTTATCGCTGACATTATCGAATATATGATGTGAGAATCTGCTGCAATTATAGAAAGATTTCTTGGAAATTATTGTAGTTTATAAACTCATGTGCACATTGTCAACTTTTAGCCATGGGACCCATATTGCCACAATTGTCGGTGATCGGCAAGCAGATCGGTGTTCCACCGGATGTTATGGGCTATATTACGGCCGCCTTGCCCCTACTTTATGTTTTAGCCAAACCCTTGGTGGGTTTCCTAGCCGATTATTTCACGGTGAGCTTGATATGCCTAGTAACTATTAATATAAATACTAAACTATAATCTTTGTTGCAGAGCCTGCGCAAGTTCATCTTCATCTCCCTTATCCTCATCATGACACTGGCCTTCGCCGGCTTCTATTTCCTGCCCGACAACTCACATTTCATTCCATTGGACGAGGGAAGTGCCCAATGGAATGTAACGTTATTGACGAATCCAAACGATTGCAATACCATTATCCAATCCTCCAACGCATTTTGTCAAACCACTCATCAGGCAAAATGCATTCAGGAAGAAAAGGAAGTAGGCGAATTCTCCGCTCTAATTGTTGCCAACGAGTCGGGCCTCAATCTCAACCAGAATCTGCTTCATGGCAACGAGAGTTATCACATCTGTCTCACGCAACCAGCAGCCATCGATTGGAACAGTGCATCCTGCGAGGTGCGACACGTAAATAGCTGCATCTATGGTGCTGGCAAGTTCTGGCTGTTCGTATGCCTGCTCTGCATTGGAATCGTTGGCTTCAACGTGACAAACTCCATATCCGATGCCTGTTGCTTTGACCTTCTGGGCGATGAGGAGCAGGAAAAGTACGGAGCACAACGAGTGTGGGGCACCATTGGTTTTGGAGCCACTGCCATGCTAGCCGGAATCGTAGTGAACTGGTGGACCACGGATGCGGTCAAAAGTCTGACGCCTGCCTTGATCATCATGTGCGTGTTCAGTTTGCTCGATCTGTTCAGTGTGTCCAAGCTGAAGCTGCCGAAACTGGGTGGTTCCGAGTCCATCTGGAGCGATGTTTGGCAATTGGTGCGCAAGCCACCCATTCTGGTCTTTCTGTTCTTCGCCACAATGGCTGGCATCATTGACTCCTTCATCATATACTTTATGTTCTGGCACTTGGAGCAGGTGGCCGAGGCCACTGGTTACATGCATCAGATCA
Organism: Drosophila melanogaster; assembly: GCF_000001215.4. Taxonomy (NCBI): domain Eukaryota; kingdom Metazoa; phylum Arthropoda; class Insecta; order Diptera; family Drosophilidae; genus Drosophila; species Drosophila melanogaster. The sequence continues at coordinate 16,223,841 of NT_033778.4, read as the reverse complement.
AGTTGATCGAAGGTCTAGTGGTGGCCGCCGAGTGTCTGGCCGGCGAGGTGCCCTTTTTCTTCTACAGCGGAAAGATTATCAAAAAACTGGGCTATGTTCATTGCATGAGCATGTGCTTTTTCTTCTACGCTGTGCGACTGTCGCTGATCGCCTGGATTCCCAATCCCTGGTATCTGGTGGGCGTGGAGCTCTTTTTCCAGGGCATTACCTATGCTCTGTGCTATACGTGCATTGTGGCCTACGCCTCGGCGGTGGCTCCTCCGGGAACATCGGCCACCGTTCAAGGATTGATGGCCGGCATGGACGATGGACTTGGCTTCTCCATCGGATCCCTAATCGGCGGACTTATGTTCAAAAGCCTGGGCGGACGAGAGAGCTTCAAATACTTTGCCATAGCCGCCATTTGCACATGCGTAGCACACATCGTTATACGTCCCACATCCAGGAAGAGGCAATTCCTGCCGAGACAGGGATATGTGCCGCCAACGGAACAGGAGATCAAGCAGCCGCCCGCTCAGGAAATGGAGGAGATTCGTTTGGGATAAACATAGTATCAACACATGCCATTTTTATTGCATATTTTTGTACTAATTTTTTACGTTAAACAAAAACAAAGAAAGAACGACAAGTTGTCCAAAAGTTGAATGACTTTGCTCTCTCGGGGTTTTTGTTCGATTGTTGGCGCACACGCGATCTCAAGTGCTCCGGCCCCTCCAGCTGTCAACATGGTTATATAATACCTGAGCATCGCACAAAAGAACCCATTGAAAGTGAATCTGGGGCCAGGCAGATGCCTCGCTTAAATGGCGAGCGATTCCCACTCCATATATTAACGAAACTGGCCCGATCGGCCTGTTTCAATGATCGAGAATTGAAAGTCTGACACTCATCTGCATGTTTGGGATTTAAGTTAAGTTAGAGAATTGTAGTTTTAGTTCTACACCCTAAAATAACCATATATCTACTGATTTCTCAGAGCAATAGCCTTTCCGAAATAGCTCCAACAAAATAAAAGAATTGGAGATGGTTATGACTTCCAATCTTTGTCGCCTAGTGTTGATAATTTATGCTCGAGTGTGGGCCACACTTCAGAGCTGTCCAAATGAGTGCTTGTAAAAATTAGATTGGGCCAAGTTGTGCTCCGAATCTCGCAGCAAACTGGATGGCTATATAAGCCACGAGTTACCATTAGAAGCCTGCATTGTTTCTGGAAGATGTGGCCCATTTGGCTGCTGGTGCTCTTAACGCTATCACTGGCCACTGGCCGCCAGGTGGGCAGATGCAGTTTGGCCCGGCAGCTGTATCGATACGGAATGGCTTACAACGAGCTACCCGATTGGCTGTGCCTCGTGGAGGGCGAGAGCTCGTTCAACACAAAAGCCATCAATCCCTCGAACGTTGATGGATCCGTGGACTGGGGTCTCTTCCAGATCAACGATCGTTACTGGTGCAAGCCGGCGGATGGTCGTCCATCCAACGATCTGTGTCGCTTGCCCTGCCGCCTGCTGTTGAGCGACGATATCCGGTATTCCATTGCCTGTGCGAAGTACATCAGGAAACAGCAAGGATTCTCCGCCTGGGTGGCTTGGAACAATCGATGTCAGGGTGTCAAGCCCAATGTGAATCACTGCTTCCGGCGGCGACACAGAAATTCGGGTTGAGCATCGGTAAAAAGCTAAAAAAAATACGAAACTTAAGAACCTAAATGCAGAATAAAATATTATAATATTAAAGAGCAATATATTTTATGAGTATGAGCATTAAAAGAGCGAACAATTGTGGTGCGATATATCATCTGGTAAACAAGAATAGAAAAAACTGGTCTATACCTTTTTACCTTCAATTTATATTCAAAACTAACCGCCAAGCTAATAAAATTAAATATAATGTAAAATGTAAGTCAACATGTAGAAAACATGTCCAAAGGGATGTAGCTAAACACGTTATCTTACCGATGACATTTTTGAATTTCGGCTCGGAACCAGTTCGATTGGCAGAGCTAGTTGCTCCCCTCCCTGGGTCAAATCGATAGCCAGGCGACTGATAGTTGTCGCTGCGTTTTATCGCTTAAGTAAAACAGCTGTGGGAAAAGCGCGCTTGGCCAAAAGCAAAGTGGCGGTTGAATAATTTGTTTCTCGACCAACGAGCGCACGGATGCGTGCAGACTGACGGGTAATAAAGTGCAGTTAAATACTAAATTCAAAGTACTAAATACTGCTAAAGAAAACCAAAAATAGCGAAGCAGTAGATAAAAATACAAAAAGTGAAGTTGACATTGAAGTCGCTTCGTATGTGTGTGTGTGTGAGTGCTTAAAACTTGTGCTGGTGTGCGAAATTCTTTTGTGCTCCGTTTTGTTGTGCATTAAATAATCTCGATATAAGCTGAAAACCGAGTTTCAAATGCAAACGGCACGCTTCGTGTTCGAATAGTTGTTTTGTAAAAAATCAATAAAGCGCCGTAATTGTCGCCGTTCTGTAGTTGTTGTTGCTGCTGCTTGCTGCGACAGGAGTTTCCGCCAACAACTCGCGTCGTTCTCGCTCTCACCAACAGCTCTCTCTCTCTCTCTTTCCCCACGCGGCGTTGCTTATCTTATTTGCTCACACTTATTTCTTGTTTTACTATATCTCATGTTGGATTCGCATTTGTTAGATACTTCTAATGAAATTAATTGTTCGCTTGTTTTTCGGTTAGGCACCAAAGGAAAGAGATCATTTCCAGGTAAGCAACCAAAGCAAAAGAATAAGCGTAATACCAAATAATAAACAATCTAAGCACCGAGCGCAAACAGAGAAATGCGGAATTTAACAAGTTCAATAATCGAAAGTGCCTCTATTGTGCTCTCTGTTACACGCACGCACGCGGACGTATGCTAATTACAACGGTTCATTGCTCTGCTCATCGAGATTTTGACATATTGTTGCTGTCCCCCTTTGACATGTGGCGGCGTGTTTCCTCAAAAGATACTGCAGCTGCCTCTGCGATACCGTTAAACCCGTTTCTGACTCAAAATGCCAATTGTTTTTCGTTAACGCTTACTTTAATTTGCCTTTTTTGGCCAACTCGCAATTTGCCTGTCCCGCAGCTCTCTCAAATTTGTTGCAATTAAAAATTGATTTTCCGTTTGCCAAGTCAGCTTGTAAATAACAACAATAACAGCCAAAAATTGGTTACTGCAACAATGAAAAAGCAATTTTCCGTATCTACTACAAAAAAAAGAAACTAAAAAAAACGTTCAAAACTCAGTCAAGGCATTGTGCCCGTTTTATTGTTGCTGCTATTCGCTTGCCACACGTTTTGCGGCAGGCTATTGTCGTTGTTGCTGTTGCTTCCAGTACATGTTGCAATTCTGGGCATGCCTAATTTTCGGTTTAACAAAAGTTAAGTACTCTGGCTCTTTGAGCTTTTGCCCGTCGTTAACAAAACCGTTTTCCCTCCTTTTTCTTTTCTCTTATTTCTTTCTACATAAGCACAAACATCAACAATTGACAACTTGGGGCAACGAAAAGCAACGGCCATAAAAAAGTCTCGAATTATTTCGTAGCGTGTCCGATTGGCATCAATTGGTGGCGCTAGGCAATTGCAAAGAAATAAAGCACACTAGAAAAGCAAAAACAAACATAAATACATACAATTACCGAAAGCAATAGACTTGAAGACTGCTCAATATATGTGGAAAATCAATTATCAATTATTTTAAGCAGTAAAAAAAAAGTACTCTTCCCATACCGGGAATCGAACCCGGGCCTTCTGGGTGAAAGCCAGATATCCTAGCCACTAGACCATATGGGAGGCTATCTGTGTTGTAGCAAAGACTCGTTTTGTTCGCCAACATGAATGAATGCCTTGTGTTTATTTGTTTATTTTGCTTAACCCAGGAAAAACTATTAATACAAGAAAATTAAGATATGGAATGAAAACATATACAGAGGTGGTCAAAAGTATTTGAACAACGAGCTTTTTTTTTCAATTGTCAACTAATAACCATTGTCAACTAATTGAAAAAAAAAGCTCGTTGTGGAAATACTTTTGACCACCTCTGTATAATGGTCAGTCAACCCCTTTAACAAAGCCCAAAATTATTAACCCTCTGATGGTAACAAATAAAAAAAAAGCGAAATTAGGCAAAAAAGTTTCCCATACCGGGAATCGAACCCGGGCCTTCCGGGTGAGAGCCGGATATCCTAACCACTAGACAATATGGGACTTGTCTGGAAGGTGACTAAAGTGTGTCCTTAGTCTGCCTCTTAGGACATGTTTTAAAGTCACCACTGTATATTTTCTATTTATAAATTTAAAAATGAACAAGGCATAAAATTCCTTATAAAGTACGTGCACCATTTTTAACAAGGAAAAACTACAAAAACGTTTATATAACTTGGAAGAAAGTAGAACATATCCCATATGGTCTAGTGGCTAGGATATCTGGCTTTCACCCAGAAGGCCCGGGTTCGATTCCCGGTATGGGAAGTATTTTTATTTTATTTATAAGTAAATCAATTACCCTGCTTGAGAATCCCCATCAATCAAGCTCTTCCAGCCATTTCTCTCCCATAGCATCGCACAAAGGCATAAACTGGCTTGGACTTGAAAATCAGACAACAACTCCACTTATTGACCTGCACTTAGAGGCGGTGTAACACGAATCGTGGTTCAAGTGGTGTTTTAATGAGTCTCAGCTGGGTATGATCCGGCTCAACGAACTTCCTCGCTCCCTGCCAACCACTTCCATCATAAGCTGCAGCTGCAACTCAATTTTCCAAGCCCCGACACTCGATGGAAAAAAAACGGCTAATTCATCAAAAGTGTGGCAAAGCCGAGAGCCAAAAAACAGTGAGCCATTGTTGTTGCCCATCACGCCCACTTTTCGCTGGGGCTCGATCCATTTGATGCATGCTGGCAGTCGCTTGCCACTTTCCAAGTCAATTGAAAAACTCGTGTAGCTTTTTATATGCCATCATCTTGAACGAGCTTATGTATCGTATCCAGACATTAGAAGCGCGTGTGAGACATACGATTGAGCAAGAAGCGGAGAAAAAGGCAAAGCGTACAAATTGCCATTTTTTATAGTTTCTAAGTGAGTTTGTATATTTTTTCCCTCAAAGAAAGCCAAGCCCCGACAATCGATGGCAGCGCATGAGAGAAGCAACAAAAAAGACGGTAACTTTTTCGTTTCTGTTGAACGTTCAAGCAACGCCAACGCCGCCTGAGCTTTGTTTTTATTGTTAAACCAGTTGATCAGTTGAGCGACAGCAAGAACGAAAGACGCCAGCTGCTGCTGGCTATATGGTATGGGTATATGGGTATACATCTCCGACTTACCAGCTACGCTGGCTGCATATTAAGCGGCCCCTGCTGCGCGCCTGCGCGTCCAACGACCGCATTGTTGTGAGTTGTCTAAGCTCTGTTTGTTTTGTTTTCAATCCGCATCAGCCAGCCGGACTAGCAGGTAGGAACCAAGTTGTCTCCACTCGGGCTCGATCGTTCAGATGTGCAGGAGGAGTCAACTTAATTGAATTGTTGGGTCAGCCTCGACCGTTTCCGTTCCGCTTCCAGAGGACTTGATTGCTTAACACTATGAAAAAAGAATTTTTAATGACAATATGTGGCCTAACGAAAGAAGTTCAGTATAATGATTGTATTAATATCTTATTCACTTTGTTTTTAATCGCTTACACTATATTTGCTTTAGTTCCATTGTCTTCGCTAGGGTGAGAGTCACAACCTAGTAATGTTAATTGGTAGAAAATGAGAAGGCGACACGACTGATAAAAAAGAAAACTCCAATGAACTCAGTAATGGGGTTTTAGACTTTTAAGTGTGCTTTGTCGTCTATCGCCACCATAAAGGCAATTAACATGCAAACTTTGCCAAACAATCAATCAGCTAAAGGAGCCTCACGCACTCCCCATTTCTTTGTTCAAGTCTCGACTATTTCGTGAGTTGCAGCTGGAAAGAAAAACGTGTAAATTTCGTTTGACAGTTGACAGTAGGAGAAGAAAAAGCTAAAAACAGGCAATGCTCTTTTGGGGAGATGGTCAATGCTCTCGACAGTCCGAAATCGCAGTCGTAGTTTCACTTCACCCATTTAGCATGACAATCAGGCGGCCATAGGATGGGACACTAATACGCGGGGTCATGCATGCATGGTCTGCAGTTGGAATCGACGTACACACCTCTTTTGCTTTGTGTGCTGCAAAAAAAAAAAAAAAATGGCAGGGTTGGGTAAAAAGACAGAAACTCGAACCGTTTTCACTCTTAATTTTCAGTTTAGTGAAAATCCGCTTGGGACACGCCCCAGACTTTGTATCTCCGCCCCAAATAAAAATGAAAAGAAGGGCCCGCAAAGGCCATTGACACACATTTTGGCACGGCTTTGCGTGCTGGTGAGTCCAAGTCCAAGACCGAGGCCAAGATACTGTGGGTTTCTGATCACACCACGACATATGTTGCTATATCTTTCTGAAATTCGGGTGCCGAATATAAAGAAAGTGTTCGAAAAACGATACGATGCCGAAGACGCATGACCAATAAATAAATTGAAATATTTACGCTTCGAAGGAAAGAAAGAATCGCTGCGAAGTCTGTCTGGGAAGACGAACTGGTTTCGGGGGGAAGGCTTAGTTCCAAGTCTGGGTCCCTATAATCGCTTCGTTTGCCTCGGTGAGCCGCAGGCTCCACTACAGATCCACAGCTGCAGCTGTGACCCACTCCCAGTTGTCCATTTAAAGCGGCCAGACGACGCGACGCGGCCTGTAACGTATCTGCGCACATTTATCGCCATCGCAAGCTGGTCAGCCAGCTAGCCAGGCCAGCACTTTTTAGGCATTTTGCGGCAGTGGTTCGCGGGTCTAATGCCAAAAATCAGAAATAAAAATTTCACCTCCGGTCACACGCTTGAGAAGACACACTCGACAGCAACAGTAACGCAAACTGGCGGAATGAAAAGCGCCAAAAGGTATTGTGAAAATTGCAGGCTGGTTAATTAAACAAACTGCGCCCATGGCACATGAAATTGAGTGGAGCACAGTGAAAATGGGAACGGATGAAATAAAGCAGTCGAATTGTTATTAAAAGATCTAGTCTAGAGAAATATGGGCTTAACCAATCAAGCACAGTTAAATTTTATTAAAATATCAACTAAGTTAAAAAAGTACTTAAAGTTTGTTATAACAAGCCGCTTTCTTCAAATCTAAAATCTATTAAAGCGCACACACCTTTAAGCAATTATTGTACATAAATGAGATCGACTGGAAATTAGACAATAAGCCAGAGAGGAAATGAATTTAAAACAATGAGAAATTTTCAGCCTCTCTAAAACTCGAATGAAGCGTAGGCTTTTCTTAAGTGAAAAGCAGGCATTCAAGTCGATTCCACCATATAGCAAATAATGCATTACCTTTTTGGGCTTAATTTGATGTGGTGCCGTCGATTATTTTTAGCTTTTAGCTAATCCAACAGCAATTCAAGCCGCTCCATTTACTTGGCTGCGCATTTTGCGGCTGATGAGTTTTCATTAATTACCAAAACCGGGTATTTGGCCATTGAGGCGATTTTGTTTTTTCTTTTCGTCGTTCAAGTCGTTGTGGCTTCTTTTCATCGAGCCCATGAAGATAAATGAATGAATCTCCGGATGCACTTGAAGCGCACATAAAAATTGTTGCCTGTCAGCGTCATTGAAACTGTGGATTGGATCCACCTAACCGCCACCGGTGGTTGGCCAGTGGAAATCGTCTCTTGTAAACTTCAGTTCGTTTAGCTTACTAACTGTGCCTGGTAAATCAATCATTGCGTCTGCTTAGCTTCAGTTTCGGTCTCATCTTCGTCTCTGGCTATTTAAATTAACCGGTTCGCCTTGTTTGCGGTCCGCCTAATGAGCGGCACTTGTTGTCCGCTCAAGAGTTTTTGGAGAGATTGCATCCACTAAGCCGCAGACATGGACTCGCGGTCAGATACAGCCATCACCATAATCATATCCCGTGTCCAACTTCATGTTACCGAGGTAGTAATGCTTTCTCTACGGGGATTGTTTGTGTGGGAAAGCCTAGGGCCTATCGAATGATGAGCGTTATCGCTTACACGTGTCTCGGAACGCACAAAGTTTAATTTATTAATTGGGTTAAGCTCATAAAGAGGCCTACTCTTCATAAGCAGCGGGAGTGAGGAACTAGATCGATCAAATTGAAAGATGAGAAAAGATATTTTAAGCGAGAATAATATTATTAGAGATTTTAATCAAGTTTAAGGAGTGGAGCTCGTAGTTTCAAGTACCTCAAATCATTAGCTAAACACGTTAAATAGTTAACAATAATATTGGCTTAGGTTCCTGAAGATTCGCAACGAACAGCTTTTAGTTTTTGGTACCAACTGCTTAACAACTGAAAATGATGTCATTAAAAGACTTTGTGTATAGAGCTCGATTCTTCCCTTGAAATTCTAAAGAATCTGGCATTGCAACCTGATGATTACGGCAATCGTATTTCCAGTGGACTTGGCTCATTAGCAGCCTTGCTTTCCGATCGAATTCATTTGCAGCTATCCACTAAATTTAACCTTAGCACGATATCGCTGTACTTCGTATTTATAGAGAGTTAAATGCTGGCGCGTGTTACGCATCCCATAGATACATATGTGTACTGATACATGAATTGGATTCGATTCGATTCGATTTCCGAGTGAAGCCAAGACGAAGAGCGAAGGTTTTCAATGAGGCGCGGCAATTTGACCAAGACTGAGAGTTGCCATTGCTCAATGTATCTACATATCTGTAGCTCTATCTCTAGCTGTATCTATTTCCATTAATTAGAGGCAAGCGATGATGCGTCAGTCGGGTATCTTTTGTTTGAAACGGGCTTTGAGGCAATAAGCAAACTGGCAGGAGATATTATAATAATTTATATGATTTCGCGTTTTGTTCTTTTGGCCGCTTCTTCGCATTTCGCATTGCTTATTTAATTTGCCAACTCAACTTTTTCGCTCCGATTTCGCGTGTCATAACTGAGATGCTTTTTACCCCTGAGTCACGTTCAATGTCGTGGTGCTAGCCGTGCTTCTTCATTGCAAATTGGCCAGCACAAAAGAAAAGAAAGAAACAGTCAAAGTGGCTAAAAAGCATTTTGCACCATCACTTAACGTTGCAGCTTCCACTTAAAGTGGCAGTATGGACGCCTATCAACATTGTGGATTAAATAAAATTACCTTTCAGTGCGACAAGCAATTACTTCTCAATTACAAATTTACTATCTTGGCTTGGCGCTCTCCTCCTTACTTTTTATGATTATTGCATTCAATTAAACTAAATTGCTTTGGAAATTGGTCTCGTTTGGCCACTTGCCAGTCGTTTCACTGCGGGCGCCGCCATCTCTCAGCTTTCATTTCGCTGGATGGCTTTAATTCCCAACTATTTATAATAATTACTAAAGCAAATAAACCCACACAAAACGCAGTCGTAACTATAAAAAGACTTCGTTCAGCGTGAGCGGCAGAGATCATTGGGGCAGGGTCTCAAGCTGGGACGCCGGTGCCCATTTCCAACTGACCAAGTCCGTGAAGACGATAAACTTCAGATAAAAAAACTGCCTACGACGACGCGGCGTCTGCCTCGAATTTTTCATTCCAGCTGAGCAAGCAACTCACAGAGTCATCGCCATCGCCTGTTGACCCCAAAGTTTGTTGTACCCCAAGTGCTTGGAAATTCAAAATTCAAATGGGTGAAAGGGGTGCCAGAAGTGCTTCCAAAGTTTTGATGAAGTAATAAAGAAAAGAGGAAACTGTTTATGTGGTATCTTTAGAAGTTGTTGATGTGCTAATGGAAAACTTTGAAATGGTTTAAAATGCGTCATCGAAAAGAACAAATTTAATTTTAAATTAAAAGATATTGTGTACAAATTAATTAAAGAGCTAGCATTCAATTAAGTTGAAGTCATAAAGCAAGAGTTCTGTATCTCATAGCTTTTTCAATTAAAGAAACCCATCTGAATCTTTGTTAATGAGAAATATAGAATTTCAAGTGCTTAAATCAAACATTTTATTAAGCTCACAAATTATGTGAAGTTGATGTTAAACCAGAATTGGCAATTAACTCCCATAAGTAATGTCATCCGGCGAACTCCAGACGTTGAAATCTCTTTACGTGACTGGAGGCTCTTAAGTCAGCAGAACATTGAACACCTGTGGCTATACAACACACACACATAGATTGGGTTAACTAAACCCATCTTTTTTAGTTAACTTTTTGTCTGGCTTTGAGGTTTATCTAATTGGTAAAATGTTGTGCTTAACTAAGTGAGCTACTTGCTACAAATTGGGCAACTCAAGTCGAAACAACTCGCCAATTAAGGCGTTCAATCATGCTGCCCTTTAATTTCGAAGCTGAAGCTGTGTTGTGATGGGGATTCCAAGTGATTTTCTACTTTCCCTAATAAAAAGTTGGTTTAGTATCAGGTGGATTTATGGAGTGAACTGGTAAGACGTCTATTTTGACACGCGGAGTACGTTTTTTATTTCACCCAGTGCCTAGTGCTGCAAGCTAATCACATGTTTCCGTTGCTGAAAAAGAAAAATAACCTCAGGTGGTGGTTCGTTGCGGTTTTGCGCTTTAATAACTTCATTGTCAATGCAACAAGCGCTCGAAGTTGCACACTCGACAAAAAAAAAACACAAAAGCAGGCAGCCAGGCTTGACTTCTCGCTGTGGCATCCAGTGGAAGTCCATTGTCGTCCACCGGATTTGATCTAGATGCACCATGTGCAGTGTCCAGTACACAGAAGAAAATTACATGAGTTAATGGTGCCTAAATATCTACAATACATATAGTAATTTTGCTTATATTACTTGTATAACTCTAAAATACGTATTTTGGTTTGCTTCTATGTTTAATCATCAACTTGTGAACTATAATTGATGGGAGAAAGCTGTTATCTAGTCCAATTTCTTTCGGTTTACTCGCTTCACAGTAGCTCGCGATGGTCGAAGGAGATGGCTATCAATTGTGGCTTAGATTTATGTGCATGTACATATCGCCTTAGGAAGCGTTGAACTCGCGAACAGAGAAGTCGGGCGTTTAAGATCTTCTTAGTTGCCGCGATGATTCCACAAATCAGACGTCGTCGAGCATTGAGATCATCACCACCAGCTGTCTGTTGGATCGGACTACAGGTTTATTTCTCGATCGATGGTGGGTAGTTTTTATGTGACCAAGCAGCGGGAGAGGGCACCGGGTTTGGTTTTGGTATCAAACTCGACTTACCTTATTTAGTTTTTGGTGTTTTATGACTGCATGACTCGGACACGAACGTTTGTTACACCCGCACAAATGCGGTGAGTTGAATTTGCACATTAAGGCTTGATTTTATTAGATCACAGTGCGCCTGAGCTACTTGATTGCCGGCAAATATTTATCTGAGCACACATAAACAAGTGGCTGCTTGTCTGCAAAATATTTACATATTCTTCCGAGTATCTTTTCGGTGCTATATATGCTATGTATCTATTGTGCTCTATCAAAACAGGAAATTTTTCGGAAACGAGTCCTAAGAAAATGAAAAAGAGCAGTAGTTACTAATAAGTTCGTTGTACATATAATGTTTATCCCCTTCTTTTTAATGCCGGGTGTTATTTCCAAATGACTAAGCCACAAGAGCAAACGAAATGCTCTCTATAGAGCATATATAAACCAAACATGACCACAGACCACGCCCGTTGAACATATCCGTACCGCCCGTCTTTCGGTTTGGAACCGCAGCAATCTAACGGCGGCCACAAAAATTACACAGATCATTTCGAAATTTACATTGAAATGATTTTTTTTGTATTTATGCGGCGAACAAACAAACGAAGGGTGGTGGGAAGGGCCTTTGATTAGATATGCTGCACTGAAACCCCGCCCCCTGACTGTTCAAGAGAACAAAAAAAAAAAAAAAAACTAGAGGGCAAGCTCCCCCTTCTGGCTGTAGATCCAATAGATTTGATGATATTACAACCGTTCCAAGTCTATTAAAAATCATTTGGCCAGCGGGGAACCGCCAGCTGCGGATGAATCAGCATTGGGCTTTCGAATGTTTGCTGCTTTGCTTGTAACACTTACAACACTTTTTCATGTTTGCTTGGTGCGGCGGGGGGAGGGGGGGTGTTGTAGCTGCGGGCATGGAACCTATCTATCTATCTATATATAGATGAATTCCCACGCCCACGTGTCTATTTCTAGGTCTTGGGTGTGTGGCTTTTCTCAGGTCTTTTGTCGATTGCTTCACATGGCTGCTGGCATTGCATTGTGGCTGCTGCTCTTTTCCTTGAATTGTGCAATTTGGCGAGTTTCCACCTTGGCTTCCCTTTTGTTTGGCTCGTCGTTTCCCCTGCTTTCCATTTTGTTTTCCCTGCCTGCCTAATTTGTGTTATTTTCCCCTAATAATTACTGACCGTTTATCCACTGTTCCAATTTCGCCCAGTTTGCTTGCGATTTCTTTGCTCGGCGGCTGAAACACGTCAATGTTTTGTTTTTTTTTTTTTTTTTGCTGCTCTGCATTAATATTTTCCTTCCGCAATACTTATGACCAATTCGCTCTTCCCACCCAACTAAAAATAAATTCCCACACATCGAAAATGTGTTGTGTTTTGTGTGGTGCTATATAAAAGTTGCAATTTATAAACTTTTCAACATTTTTCGCAAAACAATTTGCGCACCTCCCTCGGTTCTCATCCACCACCTGCTGTTGTGTCCGCACAGTGGGCTTAAATTGTGAGAGCTGTACGTCTGGAAAATGTGTTATACCGCTCATTTTTGATACACGATTTTTCGTTGTTAAGTGGTAAATACATCAAAAGTTTATACTGTATTTTAATAATGTTCTGTTAGCTGTGGAATATTGATTTCGACCACTGTTGAACGGCCTAAACGACTCGTGGTGAGAGTTCTAAAATTAAATATTTAAATTTGTCGTTACATTTTTGGCTTCGCTCTGTCGTCTTGAGCGTTATAAACTTTGGCCATAAAACTCATCTTTATTCAAATTAACATGACTCGCTATTCAGATTTGGAATCAATGCGGGAATAAGTATAAGTCTAGGTGAAGGAGAAACGATTTTCGGCGAAAACTGGAAGATGAATCACGTTGGTAAAAAAAAGGGGACTCAAACCGCTGGTACAATAAACCAACTGATCGGCCTCTAATATACGACACTCTCTGATAACGAAAGTGCCCGAAAGATAAATGATAGCGCAGAGATAGGGCTTCGAGTATTGGCGTAACAACTTCCGGTGAGATACAACAATAACAATGAGTCGAGTTGGTGCAAAAACTGAGAATCTCTCCGTAAAAATCGCTCTCCTTTTTCTCTCTCTCCGAATGTTCCCCCACAATAACACAGAAAATGATGCATGGCAATGCCGTCAGCTGGTTTTTCGCTCTCTCTTTTGATCACCGAGTTGTTTCGTTTCTTGTGCTTTGCATTCAATTCTCAACGATTCATTGCCGCGTACGGCTGCAAAAGTTTTTTTCGTTCATTTTAACATTTCTTGGCTCGCTGCGTTTTCCGTGTTTTTGTTTTATAATGTGCAGTTTCGAGTCCGCGTTCAAACGTAGCATTAAGTTAAAAACGAGATTGGCCTTTGCTGGTTAACGACAACAACAACAACAACATCGAAAAAGCAACCGATGTAAATATACACATGCCTTTATAAAAAGTGCGAGTGCATCGCTCATTGCGTGACTTTCCATCGAGCTCAATAAAAATATAAATGCGCAGCGTTTTCTTATCGCACGCTTGACTGTGTCACTGTGTGTGTGTGTGTGATTGTGTGCGATTGCAGCAGAAGTACAAATGTGTATGTAGGTTATGGCAAAATTAGCACCGAAACCATTTACCATTTCAAAAAGAAAAGAAAAAATAATAGAAAAGAAAAGAAAATAAAAAGAGAGCGAGGCAGACAACACGCAACCAACTGTTGATGCTTCCTCTTGCTGCTTCTCCCCACCTTTATCCAACTTTATCGCTGTTTCCCCGCCTTGTTGTTTGTTTGCTTATCATCGATGCAGTGTGACACAATTCAAAATTTAATCGCAGCGTCAACAAATCGAATCGAATAGTGAATAGTGTGTGTGGAAAATCTTGGCTGCATTGTCGCCATTTCGATGGTGATGTAATTTGCATAAACAACAATAACACCAAGCTGCGAAAACAACAAACATTCGGCTTTCTGCAGACCGCAGACTAAACGCATACATAATTTTTGGAGTCACTTCAGGTTTCAAACTGCGCCATGTAGGCAGCAGCTCCATGTATGTTGTTGTTGCTGTCTCTGGCAAACACACTTGTTGAATGTGGTGGAGTCTCCCGAGCTTGTGATTAAAGCTGCTCGAATGCGATACGGCTAAATAAATGATTAAACACTGGGTGGTAAATAATGCGGGGTACAAATACACCGCAAGTAACCACAAAAAGCTGCACTGAGCACTCTTTGAAATGTTTAAATGAAAACTTAAAGGAGTTATACCTATCCTATGTGATTGAAAATTGCTAAAAGTTTACTCTCTAAACAATAATATTCGTCACTTAGAATTCTTATCTTTCGTCTTCTTGGTAAAGGAAATCACAATCTAAATTAAAGGAGCTCAGGGCTAGCTAATACCAATATTTGCAGTAATTTTATTTTACGCGTAGAATAATGAAGTGAATCAGCTTTATACATTTTCTATAAACTGACTTTGTATTGAGCAATATTTAAGCAGTGATTTTCTTATTTATCACTGGCGTGACCTTGCACTTATGACTTCGTTCTGTAAAGAACAATCTGAAACGGAATGTCTCAGACTGTGAATCATTCCCTCGATGAAATGGGTTTGATATTTAAAAACCAGTTACGATTAACGTATTCGTATGTGCTGCGTTAATTTCCTCATTTGTGTTTGGAAGTCTCGTAAAATTGTTACATCTCTTTTCTTGTAAATCGAAATGTTATAATGTCAAATTAGCATCATATCCTCCTAAAATCGAACATTTCATACCAGACTAACGCTATTTTTTTTGGGGGTTTATGAAGTCGTTAGGAAAGCCAATAAAATTAGGCAATTGCTTTGTCGTGCAATCTGATTTTGAACCTTTTTTTACTCTTTATGGGGCCTTAAAAATCGGAAAGTAAAGTCTTTAAAACCATATGCTTCAGTGAGGGCATTTGTCTGCTTAGAGTTAAAAGCGATCTGTGGATCACTAGCCAACTGAAAGATCAGCCAAATGCCTTAAATGCCACAGACGCCCACAAACCGATGGCAAGGTGCTGAGTGCTGAATTCTGATTTCTGAGATATGGTCTCGCAGCTAGCCACTGCTTCCAATCCGACTTGAGCCAGTGAAATCCAAGCCAGAGCGAGCCGGTCTTCTGCTGCCTCATTACCCTGGACAGCCCCGCCATCCTGCTCACCTGGTGACCGGGCTTCTCCTCCAGCTCCTCCTATCTCGACTCCTCCGCTGACGTGTGTGTCATGCGGATGGCTGGCCAACCAGCCAACCAGCCAGTCAGCCAGCTAGCTAGCCAGCCATCAGAAACGTCAACGGCAGTCGCGGCGTCGTCGTCGTCATTTGCTGCTTTTAGACAATGCTACGAGTTCCTACACCTACGACCTAGAATTTGCCGAATATGTCAACAGGTATATACTCTATAGCTATAGCCGCAAAGCGAACAAACTACGCGCACACACACTCACAAGCCGGCAATATCTCTATTTCCCTATATACGCTATATAGATAGCACAATGTACGTACATGTTTGTATAAATAAAGGGGGAATTCATTCAAATGTATATATATGTATATATATGTATATTATTTTCTTCTTTTCCCGCAAAATTCATTTTCGATTTGTATTTATAATCGGGGGTGTTCTTAAACCCCTATTGCTACATGTAAACAGACTAATCCTAAAGAATCATTAGATATACACCTATGTAGAATAGGAAATGCAGCAAATGAAACGGAAAGTTTCAAATGTTGCATTGGAAATTGCGCGCCCGGAAGTTCAAGGGCCAGCGTTAACGGTGAACAGAAAGTCCTTACAACGCTTGCCATCCCTTTCGCACCAGCTTGCAACATGCGCAGTGCGAATTTCCCGAGCAGAAAAAGGAAAATGGCCCAGGACCAATACGGTGGTTCCATGGTGTAATGGTTAGCACTCTGGACTCTGAATCCAGCGATCCGAGTTCAAATCTCGGTGGAACCTGAGCCTGACCTTCCGGTGTCCTTATTTTATCGACGGTCATCGAAGGATGGTTAAAATGTAACTTATTCGTGGCATTTTCTTTAGTTCATGAACTTTTGACCCTGTTATTAATAGATTAGTGCTTTTGATAGTTGAAAGTGCACAGAAACTAATGAATGCCTTTCGTAATTCATGCTTAATTGCAGTTAATGTGTCACAGACAAATAGTTTTAATTGTTACTATTGTAACAACTTAAATACTTAAATATAGTTTTAAGATGCATTGTATCTGTTCGTCCACTGCGTTCTTAAAATAATTTTCCACTATTATATTTAAATACGTAAAGTATATATCTTTAATCTATTTTGATGTGTTAATAGACAAATTTATGTGACGCCACGCACACGCAAGACATCGAAAACCATAAATTAGATCTCTGAAAAAATGTGAGAAAAATCTGAAAACACGATCAACTTGGATGAACCGCCCATAAGAACCGAACCAAATCTCAATATTTTCAACCCACATCAAGAGCAACATAAACACAGCCCAGCGATGTTGGTCAGTCGAACAACAAGTTTTCAAGTTTTGAAGTTCGGTTCGGTTCAGTTCAGTTCGAGATTGTGTAAATGCAAATTGTCATGTCACTTGGCCGCAGGGCTAATTTATCCCAAGCACTTTCCACTTGCAACAACAGCAAACAACAACAAAAAAAAGTAAAATACAGGCAATTGGCCGCTGTAATGTGTTTGATAAAAAACACTCGCGCATGAAATCAAGCCAAATTGTGTCAAGGGGGCTGCATGACAACGGGCGGCAGCAACAACAATACAAATTAAATAAAATTAGCGACTATTTTGCACGGAAATGTGGAAGGGGGGAGGGGGGAGGGTATCTGAGGTTCGAGATCGGAGATCCAAGAGGGGCGCAAAACGCTTGAGCAACTTTGCCCCAAAAGTTGATGGACGGCTAACTGAGCGCCCTACACATGCGCCATGTATTCGATATACCCCTCTCTCTCTCTCTGTCTACACAGAGAGAAATTGGCACTTCTAACACTATATTATGGCATTTACGAAATGTTGCATTTTACTTTGCTTGTTGGTATAACTTTACTTAAACATTAAATCTAAATAATTGCAATATTCGAATATATATTTGGTAATCTATGCTTTTGAATCTCTTTTTCGTCGCCTTTTTATCGCCGTGTACTTTTTCGGTTTATCTTGTTCACAGTTTGCGTGTGTGGGCGATGGCATAATGGGGTTTTCGAACGACATTGAACTCGAAAAAATTGAAAAGTGTCGGCGGCCCATGCAAACCAAGCTGTCTTTGACTTTGCTTTACTCGAAATCTAGTTTATCTGTGTGTGCGTGTGTGCTCCTCTCTATTTGTTTATGTTTTCCATTTCGCCTTTGCTTTTTCAGCAACAACATTTGAAACATAACTCCAAATTCAGTTCTGTCTAAATCCGATTCTAAAGGTAGACATTTCTCAAATATTCCCACATTTTTGGCTCTAATCCCTTGACTAATCATCATCTTCTGTTCCCGTTTTTTTGTTCATATTTTGCAGAAGCAAAAGCCGGAAAAGGATTGGACCAAAAACTAAACGCATTAGATTGCAATTCGTGCTGAAACGATATACAGCGAATAGAGACCACCGAGAACTCGAAGACACATCACCAACATGGTTGACTACTATAAAATTTTGGATGTTTCGCGATCCGCTACCGATAGTGAAGTGAAGAAGGCGTAAGTAAACAAATGACTTTCGAAGTAACACATATCCTCCGGTCAACATATTCGTTTCATCACAACATTCACCACTTGCAGATATCGAAAACTGGCACTAAAATGGCACCCAGACAAGAATCCCGACAACCTGGATGAGGCCAACAAACGCTTCCGCGAGCTGTCCGAAGCCTACGAAGTTCTTTCCGATGGTAAGTGCCTTGCTCAAGCGCAGATTTCTTCGAGCGTCGAAAAACAAAGAAATTTGGGTTGGGTATCACGTGATCCGGATTCGGATGATCCAGGCTGCCTGGCATTAAGTCTTTATATTGTGTATTTAGCACGTAAGCGCAGAATCTACGATGCCCGGGCCACGCTGCACAAATCCTCGAACAGCGGAAGCAGCAGCAGCAACAGCAGCTCCTATACCCGCTATCGCAACGGCGGCACCGGTGGATCGTCGTCCTATGGACGGGACTACGACTACGACTACTATCCGGGCTCGGGGTATGGGTCTGGTTCCGGGCGGCGTTCCGGCAACCGGTACCAGGCCTTCACGTTTCGCAACATTTTCGAGGGCACTCCGTTCCACAAGATGTTCGGTAAAGGCGAGAGGCCAAAAGCGTTGCAATTGTTTCGTTACTTTGGTTTTGCTGACTGACATCCTGGCGCACGTCGTTTTGTTTTTCGTTCGTCATTCTATCTGCAACTAAACGCTGTTTTCGTACAGTGATGGGGGAGCATTCATAAGCATTCATAACCTTTCCCACCACTGTTTCCATGCTAAGTCTAAGCTAATCCTCGCAGCTCGAGCGTTTATTACTAATTAATTGCATTTACTTTCCTGTTGTTTCACACCCAACTTACCATGTACTCCCATTTCTTAACAGAGAAAAAGCGTCGCATATACGATGAGTATGGCAAAGATGGACTGGGCGATCGTGGCCAGAGTCGCTCGCATGCCCGCCACCATTATAGCACACACGATTTCGATGACTTCGATATTTTGGGCGGCTTTCAGTTTGCATTCCGCCCGCCCGAGGAAGTGTTCCGTGAGTTCTTCGGCATCCACTCGCCCTTCGCCGACTTATTCCGAGGTGAGTGTTTTGATGGGATGGGTAAACGTGTGTAGAGAGTGTTCTAACTTTTATGATTATCGTTTTGCAGATGCCAATGGACATTCGAATGGCAGCACAAGCGGCTCGAGTGGCAGTCGACGCAATGGCGGCAGCAGTGGATCATCTCGCCACCATCATCATCACCACCAGCACAAAGTGGCCAGTCCGTTCGGGGCTCCAATGCTTAACTACTCAATGATGGACTTCTTTATGCCCACCAGCGGCTTCACCTCGTTCTCGTCGATGACCCACGGCAATGGCAGCAGCGGTGTCACCCACATCTCCAGCGGACCCGGTGCCAGTGTCAAGCGCACCTCCACTTCGACGGTGTTTGTGAATGGCAAGAAACTGATGACCAAACGGTATGATAAACTCTATCTGGCCATCATAGAATCGTTTCATATCTGCATTTGCATTTTCAGGGTCGTCGAAAACGGCAAGGAAACTGTCTTTTCATATGAAAATGATGTTCTGAAATCAAAGACTGTGATGGGCTCCCTTCAATAGCTAATTAATTAAATTCACACATAATATATATATATATAAATATCAACAAAAATCAACAAAGGAAAAGTCATAAATGTAAAGCCGAATGAATATTAACAAGCCCAAGAAGAACTCGGAATTCGTTACCGCTTCGAAATATGATACTTTTAAAACTTTAAAACTTTGCTCTACACTACAATTTAGTTACTTTTAATGGACCGAACAGCACCATAAATGAATCAACAGCCAGCGAAAGGACCAAGCAAAAATTAATCAACAGCAGAAACACTAACAGCAGCGATATCCACACCAAAAATATGGAACATGGAACAGGCCATTGAATTAAATCAAAATTCCCCGTAATAGCGAAATATGGAAATTTATTTTTTAAGCATAGTTTTTGAACACAGCTGCCCTACAACAAAATTGCACCGGTGGAATAAAGCCAACACCATCGAGCACCACGAGAATTAATGGAAAAACCATACTGAAAATTTAGCCAATAAGTTTTAGGGGCCAGATTTTAAATATGCTGTTCGGAGCGAGTGTGTTTGGGTGTATATCTTTTTGGGGGGGATAATTATGTATTCTTCGTGTATGTATCGTTAGTCACTTAAGTTGCCACAATACTTACTAGGAAATCGAAAGCGGAGAAATTCAATCTAAGCAATGAATCGGAACTAAAATAGGCTTTGCGTTAATTTTTCTTTACATTGTAAGGGATATGAATATGAATATTCTAAACGATGACATTTAATTTTTATAAATATTTCATAACCTAGATTTCTTTATTAATTTCGATGCTGTATGCTAGCGTATAGTCGTTTTTTAAATGCTTAAGACTATTCTCACATAACCTGCAGAGCGAAAAGAAAATTAATCGTAACATAATCGCCAATAATTTAATACTTTGTTAAGCGAAAATTTCATAATGAGAATAAAAAAAAAAACACATGAGAATGAAAATATACAATAGATGCGAAACAATTAAGACAAGTGTTTTATTACTACTTTAAATATAGTTTCATTTAATTAATTCGTTGAATTTCTGCGATGCAAGCTGATCGATGATAATTCTGACATAATATTAAATATTATTATAAATAGGTATTTTTATATAAACAATTATAATCACTTATGCGAGCATTTATATTGATGTATAGAATCAAGTTTTAATTGAACTCGCTTTTAAGTTATTTTTAAATCAGCAATAATGAATAATAAACCATGAAATCTTAAGAGTGAAATTTTAAATTTTCCCGCCAACTCTCTTTGGTTGGCAACGCGACCATCCCCTGGCCGTGCTGCCAACTTTTAGCGTGAAAATTAAAAGAAATTGAAATATCATAAGTAAAAAAGCCAGAATCAAGTGGAAGAAAGCTAAATTGGCAACACTGATCGCTGGCGGTATTTTCCTACGATCCACCAACGATCACACTTCCCCAAAATTATTAACAAAACGCAGCAGGATCGGAGCAAATGGCCCAAAAATGAGTCGCGATAGTGATCCCATGAAATGGTACCACGGCAACCTGTCCCGCGAGGCAGCCGACGAACTGCTAAAGCAGGGTAAGTGCTGGCGCAGGACGCCAATTGGCCTGACATCAGTGATGATCGCTGGGATGTGGGCGTGGTGGAGCACAATGATGGGTAATTGGTATGGCAATCAATCAACAGGTTACGAGGACGGGACATTTCTGGTGCGCGAGAGCAGCACAGCGGCCGGGGACTTTGTGCTGAGCCTGCTCTGCCAGGGTGAGGTGTGTCACTACCAGGTGCGGCGACATGGCGGCGAGGACGCCTTCTTCTCCATCGACGACAAGGTACAGACGAAGATACTGCACGGCCTGGACACGCTCGTCGACTACTATCAGCAGGCGGCCAATGGTCTGCCCACCAAGCTGACGGTGCCCTTGATCCGCGATCTGCCGCCGCACAACACTCGCAGCCACGGAGTGACCAATCTGCTGCATCGCGCCACAAGCAAAAACGAGAGCAAGGTCGTCTTCGAGCTGCTCAAGTGCGGCTATCGGAATTTCGATGCCAAGAATCAGGATGGACAGACGGCTCTGCATCTGGCTGCCCTCCACTCGGACGAGGATATACTGAAACACCTGTTGAATGCAAAGGTCCAGGTCAACAGCTCCGACTCCTTTGGCTGCCAGCCATTGCACGTAGGTTTACCCACGCACAACTATGCATAAAGCTCCCTATAACCATACACTTACATTCGTAGTACGCCGCTCGCTCCAAACCGGCCAGTTTCATACGCACACTCATCTCGGCACAGGCCAATGTCCAGGGCAGGAACATCGACAACGGCTATGTGCCGCTGCATGAGGCTGCCAAGCACGGCAACCTGGAGGCTGTGCAAGAGCTGCTCCTGGCTGAGGCTCCGCCGTTGCCCAGAACAAGTTCGGGTGAATTTCCATTCGATCTGGCCAAGGAAGCGGGCCAAACGGCAGTAGAAGAATTCCTGCTCAACTACAAGCTCCCACCGGCGAATACCACAAGAGACCAGTGGTATCATGGCACTCTGACCAGAGAAGA